>NC_053028.1:124683144-124991369 GCF_003073215.2 Triticum urartu
CGACGAGTAAGTGATACGTTAGGGTTACGATTTCTACACTCAACTTTGCCGTTGGTGTTGATGGGAATCCACAACCTTGTTGCTTCCGCTATATGGATTGAGGTGATAGTATTTACGTTACTTTATACATGTGATTTACCTCTGTTATAAATCCTTCGAGTACTGTGTGTGTCAGCATACTGATCCAGGGATGACACATAAGCACAGAGACTTGATCCATTCGGGTCGGGTCGCTACAAGATGGTATCAGAGCACATGTTGACTGTAGGACGTGACCCTAGAAACTGGCAAGCCCATAGCAAAGATTTTTCTCTACAACTTTCCCTTTCAAAAAGATCTTTTACCTCTCTTCTCTTCTGAGCTTATTCAAAAATTCCCTTTAGTGAGACCATACCCCTTTCCCCTTTTTGACCCCACGAAGATTCGAATGATGAGACCACTCCAAGAAGTACAAGATAACGGACAACTAAGACCACTTCGGAATGAACAGTATTTTCCGTGCATCTGAATGATGGAAACTACAATGGTTGAAGGCCGAAGACAAGTAGAATTTGAAGGCTTTGAAGAATTCCCAGATTTATATGACCTAGGAAGGCTACCCCTTATGGAACTTGGCAGACTATGGAAGCTGTCAATACCCGAGATCAAGGTGTATCGGAGAAAGACTGAAACAAGGAGTATGAGAACTCGAAGTTTTGTCAAAGAAACCCTAAGGCAGGAGATATCAACTGGCAAGATAGCTCATGGCAATGACAAGGGCAGAAACCCGGTTATCCGTGATGTCATCACCATTGATACTGTGGTCACCGAGCTGAGCTAAGCATGCATATGCATGGAAGGATTAAATGGTAGAAGGCTGATGGAGCACCTATCAGCAAGATGAAGTTTTAACCTTAGCCGGTGTATCACCAGGATCTGGAGTAGTACATCAAGAAGTTTAAAATGGAGCTCCAGGAAGTCGTATTAGACAAGGAAGTATTTCAGGATCCTGAAGATGAGAGTAGCCAAGCTGGAGGAGCAAAACCTCTAGATACCGAAGATTTGTCGGGAACCTAAGGACAGTATGACCATGGTTCATGAGAAGGATGTTGAAACCAGAAGTTTGAAATGCAACTCCAGAATATTACAGGATGTCACGAGAGATTTCACGTCAACAGAGATGATCTGGCAAAAGAACTTGAGAAGACAAGCATGATCGGAAGGAGCCATTGGAGGCATGAACAAGTCTTGAAGAGTTTGGAGACGTTGAAGATTTATTGACCTTAGAAGACCAAACCCCTGTTATATACCTACGTTAGATGCGACGTTTGTGAGCTGTCATTTGTTTGATGTTTTTCGACAGTCACAACAAAAATCTGTCTTTTCAAAACTTTTGTTTGCATTGTGTGCATCCCCCTCTCTTGATCTCTCTTATCTCACCCCAAAACCCATGGACCCAATAGAGGATGAATGAAGATAAGCTTATATTTTCTGGACCGATGAGCCAATTGGAGATGGACCAATGGATTCAGAACATGGAAGATCACATGTAGAATAAGCCTATAGTTGGAAATGATATGACCCAGCATGCTCCTCAGTGCTTTGAAAGAGGTGCTGCTACTTGGTGGAGGATGTACCAAACCATCAATGGATGGCAAAGAGTAACCACTTGGAGAGAATTAAAGTTGACTTTGCTAAAGTCTCAGTTTGTGTCCCAGAAGTTGAAGCCTTATGGAAAGGATATGAAGAAACCTTGTGCATGCAAGATTTGTGGAGAAATCGGACACACCCATAAAGAACACAAGGATGAGTTCCCTAATGGTGAAGGAAGTCACCCAGTTGAAGAATACCCAACTAGGCAGATTACTTGTTTCTTGTGTGAAGGGATTTCCCACTATCCTACTCAGTGTCACATTTACCCCATGGTACGAAGGACCGTACAACAGAATAAAGAAGTAATGAAAGGAGCCCTTATGGAAAGTTTAGAAGAACCTGTGATGAAGGAAGATGTGGAGGACACACCCAAAGAAGAACCAATTAAACCCCGCACCAAGTCATGCTATTCATGTGGAGAAGAAGGACACGTCTCCCAAAATTGTTTGAATGGGGATCTAGTAGAATTCCCGACAGAGGAAGTAGAATATGACCCACAGGAAATAGAAGCCCTGATTGGAATGGAAAAGTCCAGGAAGAGAAACCGATTGGATTCCAGGAAAGACCTGATTCATATCACATGTTTCAGGTGCAAAAATTCAGGACACTACTTCAAAGATTGCCCAAAAGGGAAGATAAGGACCCCAGGAGGCTATATAATCACAAGGAAACCTCAAAACTTGTCAGAAGTAATATGTTTCCGTTGTAATGAAGCAGGGCACTTTGCCAGAGATTGTCCGAAGGAGAAGGGGACTTGTGATAAATAGTTGAGTTTATAACAGAAGAAATATAGTAGTAGTAGTGAGAACATTTTCCTTCATATTGAGGTGTTGAGTTGAGGCATGTAATGGAGAAGCAAGAGATTGTAATCAATTGAGAATGAATAAAGTAGCATCGTTGGTACTGATATGGATTTTATGAGTTGTTACTCTATGAAGAAGAATTTTGACCATTTTGAGGATAAGAGAAATATGGTCTATGGAAGATTTGTGCATTTTAAGGGTGGTAGTACCCTGTAATGGATTTCGGACAAAATGAATATGAGTTTTGTCTCGATATATGTGATGCCCCAATAGTATGTGGGATGAAGTTGGAGACCGTCAGTTGTTTGGACCAAATGTGATCAAGGAGTCAGAAGAGAATGTTAAGTTGATTCGAGATAGACTGAAGGTAGCTCAGTCCAGACAGAAGAGTTATGCAGACTTAAAAACGCAAGGAGGTAGTCTATGAAATTGGAGATAGAGCATGTCTTCGTGTGACCCCTTTGCGAGGAGTTAAACGAATTGGAGTTAAGGTAAAGTTAGCCCCGAGATTTGTAGGACCATACGGTGCTTTGGAGCATATGGGAGAAGTGGCCAGCAAGTTGGAGTCACCCGAAGGACTGTCAGGAGTTCAAGATGTGTTTCATGTTTCCCAGTTGAAGAAGTGCCATGCAGAGATGGCCAATATTTCCGTGTAAGAACGCTTGACCCTGGAAAGGATAATGATGTGGAATATGGATTTCATAAGTACAAGTTTTATATCGGTATATGGGATACCCCACGAGGATGAAGAGATGAATTACTATTGGATATAAAGGAGGTATGATGTTGGAAATATGGATCAATGGAACCTCCATGATGAGTCTGAGTAAACATGTCCTAGTTTGGTGCCAATAGAAGGAAGGAAGACAGTACAATTGGATGGATTTAAGAATAATAGGAAGTTGGAACAATGGTCAGTTGCCCGATGATAAGTCCAAGGACTACAAGTGATGAGATGGGCCATAACCCACAGGCCCCAGGACCTGCCAAGAAGCAAGCACATTCTTGCTGAAGGAAAAACCCTGAAAGAAGTTACGAGTTTATCGATAAACGATTTTATAGGAGTTACACAAAACCTGAGAGTTGTGAAGGAACGATAGATGGTTGTTTGGCTTGCAGAATCTATGGATATATCCGAACTTCGTTCGTCGACAAGAAAAATTCTGCAATGCTTGTGAGGAATGACCAAGTGTTAGTATGCGAGATTCGCTAAACTGTATACAGGGTAATGATTTGGGTGCGGGATGGATTGATCACCATACCGACTTACTCTTATTATTCGCCTTGCTATGTGGGATGGTAAATCTGAGTGACTTACCTATAGTGGAGAGACAACGATCAAAACCTTGTATAAACCTTAGAATGGTATAGGTATTTTTCCCTTGTACAAGGCAGCTTTTGCCAACCGTAGGATATACGGTGAGGATCAACCCAGACCATTTCCTGCAGGAGAAACCATAAATTGTTGACCACCATGAGATATCGATAGTTGTTTAGTCTTGGCGCCAGACCGTCAGGTAACAAGACCCAGTCTCGGAATAACCTTACCAAGAGGAAAGGACAAAAGAATTGAGGAAAAAGGTTATGCCACTACTGGAAGAGCCTAGAGAAGGAATTATCCTTACAATCTGAAAAGACGGCACTGTTAACAATAAGGATGGAGTATATGAGTATTGATGGAACAGTAACGATGTTTCTAAGGGTGGTAGCACCCCAGACCCCGGAGATGATCGATGGATTTTGAGAAGACCCCCAAACCCTAACCTTTTCTTGCTAGCCTCTCCGAATCTCGAGGAAGAGATTCCTTTTAAGGGTGGTAGGTTTGTAACATCCCAAAATTCTAAATTTTGGAATGTTATAAACAAATAGATAGATTTGATTGATTGTTTGATTGATTGTCTGAAAGTGAGTGAATTCGAAACTTTTGAAAGTTAAATGAGAGGGAATAAAAGGACTTTCCCAAACTTTCATATTGCTTTCTGATCTCCATGAATTCAAATTCTTTTTCACACAAAACCCTAGAGAGAAGATGACATGACTTCTTCCATTTAAAAATGAAAAGGGTGTCTGAAAAATATTTGAATTCCATTGGGAAATACTTTCCACCTCAGAAACTTTATGCAACTCAATGATTTTCATGAGAGAAGATAAAATGACTTCTTCAAATTATGAAATATGAGCTGGGAGTTTCAAAGAATTAAATTCAAAGTTCTTTTGAATTTATTTTCAATTTGGAATGTTATATATGAGATCATCATGCATATCTTATTTTCTTGCTTTTTGGTCGATCCTAGAAATTTCACGCAACTCAAGGACCTTCGGAGAGAGTTGGAGATTTCTTTATTTTCATATTTGAGAGTTTTCTCAAATTTGAATAAAGGATCATTTGATTTATTTATTCCATCTTCAATAATTTTTCCGATGTCAAAATAAGAGAGCGGGAATAATATGACTTTCCCAAAATATAGGAAAAATGAAGATTTAATAAATAGATCAAATTTTGTTTTTCCAGAGTTTATTCGCATTTTATTTGGATAGGGAAAAATGCGCGTTTTCAAAAATTGCATTTTAGGTCTGTAGAAAAGTTCATTTTGTTCGACTTATTTTTAGGAGTCGGGGAAAATTTACTTTATTAGTTTTGGAGTCCAGTAGATTTTGTTTTTCTGTGTTTTTCCAAGCGCGGAACCGTTTTTAAAAAAAACCTCAGCGCCTTGGGCCAAAGGCCCAAGCCGCCGGCCGGCCAGCCAAGGCCAAGGCCATCGCCGCACTGCGCGCGTGCCCAGGCTCCAGGAGCCGCCGCCTTTGTCTTTTGGAAGTCCTAGTAGGACATTTGTCCTACTTCCGTTTATTCCGTTTCTTTTTCTAGATCTTTCCTACTCCTATTCTTATTCCTTGTTCCCTCCTCCAAGCAAACCCCCCCCCTCCCCAATATAAATACCCCCACACCCCCCCTCTAAATCATCAAACCCAAAAGCCCCAAGCCTCCACCGCGCCCCTTGTGCACCGCGCCGCACCACCACCTCACCACCACCGAGCCGCGCCACACCCCACGCCCTCACCCGCGCCGCGCCCCAAGCCTCCACCGCGCCTCTCACCCCACGCCGCGCCGCCCTGCATCACCGCCGCCGCCTTGTGCACCGCCGCCGCCGCCCTGCGTCACCGCCGCCGCCGCCTTGTGCACCGCCGCCGCCGCCCAACGCCGCCGTCGCCGCCGTTCGCCGGAGGTACCACGCCGCGTCTCTTCTTTCCCTCGGTTTGGTTTTTCTTATAAACCGTTCCGATTCTTTTCTTCTCTACCGATTCGTTTTCTCTCCGATTCTTCGCCAAACCGTTTTGGTTTTCTAGATCGGTTTTCGTTCTTCTTTCGGACCGTTCATTTCAACGAACGTGATCACCAATTCTTCTAGGTTAACGAACGTCCGTTCGTATAACCGTTCTTCTTTTTCTTCTCGTCGGATTTATTCCGCGATCGCGATCTCAGATCCGATCATCGTTCTAGTTTATCTTCTCGCCCGTTTATCGGAATCAGGTGATTCAAGCGCCTGGAGTTTCGTTTCGAAACCGCCGTTCCGTCTAATCAACTTGAACAAGCTTTTGCTACAGTAAAATTTGACCTAGTTTCAACTTGCTAGAACCGAGTTGTTTTCTGCCGCCGTTTGTTTTCCGTTTCTTTGTTCGGTTCGTTCTTTCTTTGCAACCGGAGTTCTTAAGTTGAACTATCTGGTTCGTTCTCTCGTTCGAGTTTTACCTGTGCATTATATGAGTACTTATTGTGTGGTTACAATTGCTTGATTACGATAGATTGACCGGAGTGTGACGAGTAGATCTATCAAGAGTTTTGAGTGCGCATCATCTTCATCAACATTGCAGGCAAGTTCACACTTTGATCATACCTTTTCTACAACCCAGTTTTATTGCATTAGATCAATCCTCACACATTGCATGATTAGGATCTAATTAAATTGTGGGATGGGAAGTAGATGAGGTAGTACCTATTACCTGTATTATTATGAAACCTTTGGGAGTTACTTCTATGTTTGCTTATTATGCCATGCTATGCTAGTAGACGTGGATTGGGTGAGTGCTACCCATGACAGATGTGAGTTGATAATTTTAATGGTTTATCTAAGGTGGCAACTTAAACACACATCTGGGTGGATTGAGGCACCTGATGTCTATCAGGACTTGCCTGTTTTTTTTCAGACCGCCACCCAGGCTCAAAGGGATCATAAGATCTTTCATGCTAGAAACTTCCGTGTGCAGCCACAAGCCATTATGGGCTCTGGCATAGTTGACTAAGTTGTGCGAACTCTTACGGGGTGGACTAGCAGATGTAGGGGTTGTAGGTGGTACGGTCTACCCCACATGTAAGGTGCTAGCGCTTCTGAAAGACTATGTCTCGGTCATCCGTTTCTCAAACACCATGTAGTGCGAGAAAACAAACGGAGGTGATCGAGTCATGTGGGGAAAAGTGCGCAAACCTCTGCAGAGTGTACAAACTAATCATGATTATCCGTGTCCCCGGTTATGGACATCTTGAGTCTCTAGTACTTGAATATCATGTGAATCTCAACATGTTACTTCTAATTAATGTTGATGGGTTTTAATTACTTTTAATTGGGATTGAGAATGCTGTCAACCATCCTCAATGTTTCACAACCACCATGATAGTTAAATAAATTTATTCCTTTGTAGTAGGGAAAAATTGGCTTTACGCAAAAACCTTATAACCATAGAGCTTTTCCACCAGCCAAATATGCATGTAGTGATAGCCATTGTTCATTATTCTCTATGGTGTGAATTTGCCAGTACATTCAATGTACTGACCCGTTTCGGGCTGCAACGTCTTATGTTGCAGGTTTTCTTACGACGAGTAAGTGATACGTTAGGGTTACGATTTCTACACTCAACTTTGCCGTTGGTGTTGATGGGAATCCACAACCTTGTTGCTTCCGCTATATGGATTGAGGTGATAGTATTTACGTTACTTTATACATGTGATTTACCTCTGTTATAAATCCTTCGAGTACTGTGTGTGTCAGCATACTGATCCAGGGATGACACATAAGCACAGAGACTTGATCCATTCGGGTCGGGTCGCTACATGGAGCATTGTCCTTCTCCTTTGGCCACAAGGGGTTCCTCAATGGGTAGGATAAAGCCAACACCCATTCTTCTTATGGCTTGAGGAGGAATTTCATCACCTACATCACAAGTGCCACTTTGCTCCACTTGGGAGCCATTATTCTCATCAAACTCCACGTTACACGTCTCCTCAATAAGTCCCGTGGATTTATTGAGGACACGGTAAGCATGAGAGTTTGTAGCATAACCAACAAATATGCCCTCATAATCTCTAGACTCAAATTTAGACAACCGAACACCTTTCTTGAGAATGAAACACTTATACCCGAACACCCGAAAGTACTTGAGGTTGGGCTTGTTACCGGTGAGTATCTCATATGGAGTCTTGTTCAAGCCCTTGCGGAGGTAGAGCCGATTGGGTGCATGACACGCGGTGTTGATGGCTTCGGCCCAAAAGTTGTACGGAGACTTGAACTCTGCCATCATGGTCCTTGCCACATCCATCAATGTCCGGTTCTTCCTCTCCGCAACACCGTTTTGTTGAGGGGTGTAAGGTGCCGAATATTGATGCTTGATCCCCTCATCACTAAGAAACTCATCCAAGGTGTAGTTCTTGAACTCGGTGCCATTGTCACTTCTTATTGTCAAGATCTTTGCATTGTGTTGACATTGTGCTTCATTTGCAAAGTCAATGACGGTTTGTTGGGTCTCGCTGTTCCTCTTGAAGAAATACACCAAAGTGTATCTTGAGTAGTCATCCACAATCACCAAGCAATACTTCCTCCCCCCGAGACTATCGAAGGATGGAGGCCCAAATAGATCCAAGTGAAGGAGCTCCAAAGGCCTCTTTGAGTAAATGATAGTCATGGGAGGGTGAGCCTTCTCATGTAGCTTTCCTTCGATACAAGCACTGCAAGCACGATCTTTAGCAAAACTAACATTCGTTAGTCCACGGACATGGTCCCCCTTGAGAAGACTTTGCAAAGATCTCATATTGACATGGGCTAGACGGCGATGCCAAAGCCATCCCACATCAACTCTAGCCATTAGGCATGTCGCGGTCTTAGTGGGTCGCTCCGAAAAGTTAATCACATATAGACCGTTCTCGACATGCCCAACAAAGGCTACTTTAAGAGTCTTGCTCCACAAGAGGGCCACGATATCGATATCAAAGAAAGTGGCAAAGCCCATGATTGCAAGTTGACGAACGGAAATTAAATTGTATGCAAGGGACTCAACAAGCATGACCTTCTCGATCGTGAGATCATGAGAGATGACCACCTTGCCAAGTCCCAATACCTTAGAAGATGAGGCGTCACCCCACTAGACATTGGTGGGCCTAGATGGAATCTTGTGCATGTCCACCACCAAGTCCTTGCTTCTAGTCATATGATTTGTAGCTCCGCTATCGAGCAACCATGATCCCCCACCAGAAGCAAACACCTACAAGAGATCAATGCTTGGTTTTAGGTACCCATTTTGTAATGGGTCCTTTGATGTTAGTAACAAGGGTCTTTGGAACCCAAATAGACCATTCAATGTATTCATGAGGATAACCAACGAATTTGGCATAGACATGCCCATCACTAGCACGACATAACATATAAGAAGGATTAAAGTCATCGGCTTTGATGAGAGGTGTTGCCCTTTTTGACAGCGCCACCCTTCGCATTGTTCTTCTTCTCCTTGTAAGCACACTCTCCCTCCTTCACAAAGGTTTGCATGAGAGGAGGAGGTCGTTTGGTATTGTCATTCTTCTTCTTGTTCTTGGACTCGGGCACGTACCCAACCCCTTCCTTGGCCACAACTCCCTTTTGGTTGATCAAGAGGTTGTTGAGGTTCTTATTGCCTTGCATGCAAGTCGCAAGACCTCTCTCAAGTTGCCCCTTTAGCTTAGCGTTCTCCTCAACAAGATGCACATGCTCACAACACGGGTTAGTAGCATTTGCATTATCAATTAACATCATATGAGGAAAAGTGGCTTTTTCCTTGGTTAGCTTTACTTGAAGTTGATCATGAGACTATTTGAGGCTAGCATGAGCACCCTTCAAGACCTTGTGAGCCTTGTCGAGTAGATCAAACTCCTCTTTGAGTCTAGCAAGATCAACCTCAAGTTCGGCCTTCTCAGAGTTTAGCACATGAGAAACAATGAGAACATGATCATAGTCTTTCTTTAACTTAGCATGATCAACGTTGTGTGACTCCTCAAGAGCCAAACGAAGACCACGCTCTTCCTCAAGAGCATTGGAAAGATCCGAAATCTCATCGGCATAGTCACAACTATGCCCTTCCATCTTAGTGATGGTATCTTCGTGAGCCTCGATCATGTCATTGGCTTCACCAAGTTGTTCCAAGAGAGCAACAAAGTGCTTCTTGCATTTACCCTTAAGTTTGCCCATAAAAGCCTCAAACTCATTTGCCTCCACATTAGATCCCTCATGTTCATCAATGCTATCCGTCGAAGAAGGATGATTAATGATGGTAGTTTTGATGTTGGGGGTTACCTTGTTGGTGGCTTTAGCCATCAGGCACTTGGCGGTGATGCTCTCATTGGGTGAGTCGAAGAGAGACACCCGTGGAGTCGTCGCAATGGCAACTGAGGCCATGGCAGCCAACTCACCATCTTCATTATCGTTATCATCCTCATTGTACTCTTCTTGTACCACCAATATCTTGGGAGGAGTTTTCTTGGTGAAATTGCTCTTGTTGGGGAACGACTTGGCCTTGTCCTTTCGGATGAGCTTGCCACCATTTTCTTCCCTCTTCTCATATGGGCACTCCGCAACAAAATGACTCACATTGACACAATTGTAGCAAGTCCTTACACCTTGCTTGTTCTTCGTGCCACTTGAGTTGTTTTTGTTAAAGTTTGGCCTCGAGTTTTTCTTGCTCCAAAATTGTCTTGAAGCGAGTGCCATGTGTTCATGATATGCATACTTTGTATCTTTGGGGTTGCTCTCCTCTTCTTCCTCTTCTTCTTCTTCAACGGAGAGCTTGGCCTTCAATGCAAGGTTGGGATTCTTTGCACTTTGAGAACGAAGCACCACATTTTCGGCGGTCTTGTCCAAAATGTTCATGGCCACAAACTCATACAACACTTTGCTTGAGGTCAAAGTGTGGAAGTCCGGTCTTTGACGAATGACGGAGGACATGGCCTTGTGGTAGGGCATCATTGCCTTGAGGAATTTGCGCTTGATCCAATTGTCATCTGTGTCCTTGCTCCCGTGATCTCGGAGTGAGACCGCGAGTTTGGTCACTCTCCGATAAAGCTCACAAGGTTTTTCATCTTCTTTCATTGCAAACTCATCGGCCTCATCTTGCACCACTTCATAGTTGGAGCATTGAATGCTTGCGCTTCCCCGGTAGAGAGAGACAACACAAAGCCATGCGTCTTTGGCCAAGGCGAAGGGCCGAAGATGAGGTAGGTCTTCGGGTGGGATTGCATCCTGAATGATGAAGAGAGCATTCTCATTGAATTGATAATCTGTGGCTTATCGAGGAGTGATGTTGCTTGGATCATGCGGATAGAAACCTTCTTCAATGATTCTCCAAATATTAGTGTTCACATGATTTAAATGACGTTTAAAGCGGTAAACCCAAGAATCAAAGTCCTCATTTTTCACAATCTTAGGGGGAGGACCGGCATGATTCAAATGAGTGGAAGGAACCGGTCCACCATAAACAAGTGGTGGTTCCACATGAGCAAAGATACCGGTGCCGTTCTTGCCACTAGAAGAAGGAGCCTTTTCACTACTAGCTTCCCCCTTATCGGAGGTAGCATCCGTCACCTTGTCGGTGGGATTACCCACTTTCAACGGTGCGGTGGATAGTTTAAGCCCTTCAAGGAATTTAGTAAACATGCTTTCAACCTCGATCATCATGGAGGTTTTCAATGTCTCCAAGGCCACATTGAACTCCTCACGAGAGACCGAGGTTTCCCCATCGCCCGTAGACAAGATCGAATTCACACCGGAGTGTTCCTCCACACCGTCTATGGTATCAACCATACTCTTCGGACGGTAAAGTCCTTAATAAAGAGACGAGGCTCTGATACCAATTGAAAGGATCGATATCGTTGACTAGAGGGGGTGAATAGGCAACTAACATTTTTTAGCTTTTCTTTAACAATTTAAACTTTGCATCAAAGTAGGTTGTCTAGATATGCAACTAGGTGAGCAACCTATATGATGCAACAAGGATAGGATCACAAGCAAGCAAGAGATATGACACAAATAAGCTTGCACAACTAAAGGCACGAGATAACCAAGAGTGGAGACGGTGGAGACGAGGATGTGTTACCGAAGTTCCTTCCCTTTGAGGGGAAGTACGTCTCCGTTGGAGCGGTGTGGAGGCACAATGCTCCCCAAGAAGCCACTAGGGCCACCGTATTCTCCTCACGCCCTCACACAATGCGAGATGCCGTGATTCCACTATTGGTGCCCTTGGAGGCGGCGACCAAATCTTTACAAACAAGGTTGGGGCAATCTCCACAACTCAATTGGAGGCTCCCAACGACACCACAAAGCTTCACCACAATGGACTATGGCTCCGCGGTGACCTCAACCGTCTAGGATGCTCAAACACCCAAGAGTAACAAGATCCGCAAGGGATTAGTGGGTGGAATCAAATTTCACTTGGTGGAAGTGTGGATTGAGGCCTTCTCAACCACTCCCGAGCAAATCAACAAGTTTGATTGGCTAGGGAGTGAGATCGGGCGAAAATGGAGCTTAGAGCAACAATGGAGCTTAGGGTTGGAAGAGATAAGTCAACGGGGAAGAAGGGGACGCCTTATATAGTGAGGGACAAAGATCCAACCATTATCCACCTACCAGCCCGCGACCAGCGGTACTACCGCACCAGGCAAGCGGTAATACCGTGGGGCCACGCGGTACTTCCGCTTGCGGCCAAGCGGTACTACCGCAAGGTCATGTGGTACAACCGTGCAGGCCCGCGGTACAACCGCTGCACCAGCAACGGCTAGGGCAGACCTGTGGCACAAGTGCTGAGGGCGGTACTTCGGCGGGCACGGTACTACCGCTCCCCCTTGCGGTACTACCGCAAGGCAGGAATCCCCTAGCCTGGGAAGAGAGAGGATAAGGAAACAACCGTGCCTACTTCCGCTAAAAAATGGAAGAAGCAAAAACCCGACACCGTACTACCGCAGAGGGGCGGTACTACTGCCTGGTAGCTGAGCACGGTACTACCGTGGAATGAAAGCGGTACTACCGTGGTAGGCGCGGATGTAAAAAAATTACATCCGCCCCTACTACCGCGGGGGAGCGGTACTAGCCTAGTGGGCCACGGTAGTGCAGTTCCAGGGGAGCGGTACTACCGTGGGCACCTGCGGTACTACCGCGCCGTAGCACGGTACTACCGCTGGTGCCTACGGTACTACTGCTCACCTGGGAGCAGTACTACCGCGAGCCAACACAGCAGCCAGAAACAAGGTGACGAGATAAACAACGGAGGAAGCTCCAAGGTGCAAGGGAAAGGAGGGGACAAGGAAGAAACGTGTACGTGATGATTCCACCCAAACCTTTCCGACGTGGACCCACTCTTAATAGTACGGCTTTCCTACGACTCAAATCCACCAAAAAGAAACGTAGAAAAGACGTCATCTTCAACAGTCTTCGAGGGGCACCCAACCGTCTTGTGCCTAGCGATGAAATGTCTGGGATACTCAAGGCACACGATTAGTCCGCAAACGCGTTGTCATCAATCACTAAAACACCTTAGGGATAAATATGCCCTTACACCGGTGACAGTAAGGGCAGCAAGGCACGTATTGTATTGTTGCCGTCGAGGATAACAAGATGGGGTTTTCTTCATATTGCATGAGTCTATCCCTCTACATCATGTCATCTTGCTTAGGTGTTACTCTATTTTAACTTAATACTCTAGATGCATGCTGGATAGCGGTCGATGAGTGGAGTAATAGTAGTAGATGCAGGCAGGAGTCGGTCTACTTGTCTCGGACGTGATGCCTATACACATGATCATACCTAGATATTCTCATAACTATGCTCAATTCTGTCAATTGCTCAACAGTAATTTGTTCACCCATCGTAGAATACTTATGCTCTTGAGAGAAGCCACTAGTGAAACCTATGGCCCCCGGGTCTATCTTTATCATATTGATCTCCTACTACTTAGTTATTTCCTTTGCTATTTACTTTGCCTTTATTTTACTTTGCATCTTTATCATAAAAATACCAAAAATATTATCTTATCATATCTATCAGATCTCACTCTCGTAAGTGGCCCTATAGGGATTGACAACCCCTATTTGCGTTGGTTGCGAGGATTTATTTGTTTTGTGCAGGTGCGAGGGACTCGCGCGTAGCCTCCTACTGGATTGATACCTTGGTTCTCAAAAACTAAGGGAAATACTTACGCTACTTTGCTGCATCATCCCTTCCTCTTCGGGGAAAACCAACGCAGTGCTCAAGAGGTAGCAAGAAGGATTTCTGGCGCTGTTGTCGGGGAGGTCTACGCAAAAGTCAACATACCAAGTACCCACATACCCTTATCTCCCGCATTACATTATTTGCCATTTGCCTCTCGTTTTCCTCTCCCCCCCACTTCACCCGTGCCGTTTTATTCGCCCTATCTCTCTATCCTCCCTTCTATTTGCCTCTTTTTGCCCGCTTGCTTTTTGTTTGCTTGTGTGTTAGTTTGCTTGCTTGTCATGATGGCTCTACCTAAATTTGGTGACCTTCACCTTAAAATATTAGAAGAGATCGAAAGCAATGTCAGGAGTTTTATGGTCTTGCAATTTGAACATAATAGTGTCTTCAGAAACGAGCTTAAAGAACAAAAAAGTTTCATGAATTTTATGAATAAAGAGCTTGATGATATGTCTAAAGAATTCGATGGTTTAAGATCCCAAATTGCTCATCTTGAGAAATTAACTGCTGAAATTTTGGATAGGCAGGCTACCTTAGTTAATAAGATGGTCGCTAAACCGGATTGCTATGAAAATAAAGATGAAGATCTAAAAGTTATTGATGTGTCCCCTATTAAATCTTTGTTTTGCAATATCAATCTTGATAATGATGGGACTGAATATGATCCACCTTTACCTAGAAGGCGTTCCAAGAATTCGGAATTTGTTGATCTTGATGCTAAATTTGATAAAAGTGGGATTGAAGAAATTAAAACCCTAGATGTTGCTAAACCCACTATTATGGATTTCAAGGAATTTAACTATGAAAATTGCTCTTTGATTGATTGTATTTCCTTGTTGCAATCCGTGCTAAATTCTCCTCATGCTTATAGTCAAAATAAAGCGTTTACTAAACATATCATTGATGCCTTGATGCAATCTTATGAAAAAAACTTGAATTGGAAGTTTCTATCCCTAGAAAACTTTATGATGAGTGGGAATCAACTATTAAAATTAAAATTAAAGATCATGAATGCTATGCTTTACGTGATTGGTGCTAGTGTTTCCACGATTCCAAAGACTTTGTGTGATTTGTTAGGTTTCCGTGATTTTGATGATTGCTGTCTAAACTTGCACCTTGCGGATTCCACTATTAAGAAGCCTATGGGAAGAATTAATGATGTTCTTATTGTTGCGAATAGGAATTATGTGCCTGTAGATTTTATTGTTCTTGACATAGATTGCAATCCTTCATGTCCTATTATTCTTGGTAGACCTTTCCTTAGAACGATTGGTGCAATTATTGATATGAAGGAAGGAAATATTAGATTCCAATTTCCATTAAGGAAAGGCATGGAACACTTTCCTAGAAAGAATATTAAATTACCTTATGAATCTATTATGAGAGCCACTTATGGATTTCCTACCAAAGATGGCAATACCTAGATCTATTCTTGCTTGTTATGCCTAGCTAGGGGCGTTAAACGATGGCGCTTGTTGGGAGGCAACCCAATTTTATTTTTATTCCTTACTTTTTTTCTCCTGTTTAGTAATAAATAATTTTTCTAGCCTCTGTTTTGGTTGTGTTTTTTGTGTTTAATTAATGTTTGTGCCAAGTAGAACCGTTGGGAAGACTTGGGGAAAGTCTTGTTGAACTTGCTGTAAAAAACAGAAAATTTAGCGCTCACGAGAAATGCTGTCCTTTTTATTTGGAGAGTGATATTTAGTTAATTATTTTTGAAGATTATTAATAGATAAATTCCTCACGTCCAGCATTTTATTTTAGAATTTTTGGGGTTCCAGATCTTGCGCTAGCTTCAGATTACTACAGACTGTTCTGTTTTTGACAGATTCTGTTTTTTATGTGTTGTTTGCTTATTTTTGATGAATCTATGGCTAGTAAAATAGTTTATAAACCATAGAGAAGTTGGAATACAGTAGGTATAACACCAATATAAATAAAGAATGAGTTCATTACAGTACCTTGAAGTGGTCTTTTGTTTTCTTTCGCTAACGGAGCTCATGAGATTTTCTACTTTAAGTTTTGTGTTGTGAAGTTTTCAAGTTTTGGGTAAAGATTTGATGGATTATGGAACAAGGAGTGGCAAGAGCCTAAGCTTTGGGATTCCCATGGCACCCCCAAGATAATCTAAGGACACCTAAAAGCCGAAGCTTGGGGATGCCCCGGAAGGCATAACCTCTTTCGTCTACTTCTATCGGTAACTTTACTTGGAGCTATATTTTTATTTACCACATGATATGTGTTTTTCTTGGAGCGTCTTGTATTATTTGAGTCTTTGCTTGTTAGTTTACGACAATCATACTTTCTGTACACACCTTTTGAGAGAGCCATACATGATTTAGAATTTGTTAGAATACTCTATGTGCTTCACTTATATCATTTAGAGCACGGTGGCGGATTTGTTTTATAGAAACTATTGATCTCTCATGCATCACTTATATTATTTTGAGAGTCTTAATAGCATGTTAATTTGCTTTAAATCCTAATATGCTAGGTATTCAAGAATAAAGAAATTCTCTTATGAGTGTGTTGGATACTATGATAAGTTTGATACTTGATAATTGTTTTGAGATATGAAGATGGTGATATTAAAGTCATGCTAGTTGAGTAGTTGTGAATTTGAGAAATACTTGTGTTGAAGCTTGTGATTCCCGTAGCATGCACGTTTGGTGAACCGTTATGTGATGAAGTCGGAGCATGATTTATTTTTTGATTGCCTTCCTTATGAGTGGCAGTCGGGGACAAGCGATGGTCTTTTCCTACCAATCTATCCCCCTAGGAGCATGCGCGTAATACTTTGCTTTGATAACTTGTAGATTTTTGCAAAAAGTATATGAGTTCTTTATGACTAATGTTGAGTCCATGGATTATACGCACTCTCACCCTTCCACCTTTGCAGCCTCTCTAATACCGCGCACCTTTCGCCGGTATCATACACCCACCATATACCTTCCTCAAAACAGCCACCATACCTACCAATTATGGCATTTCCATAGCCATTCCGAGATATATTGCCATGCAAATTTCCACCATTCCGTTTATCATGACACACTCCATCATTGTCATATTGCTTAGCATGATCATGTAGTTGACATCGTATTTGTGGCAAGGCCACCGTTCATAATTCTTTCATACATGTCACTCATGCATCATTGCACATCCCGGTACACCGCCGGAGGCATTCATATAGAGTCATATCTTGTTCTAAGTATCGAGTTGTAATTGTTGAGTTGTAAGAAAAATAAAAGTGTGATGATCATCATTATTGGAGCATTGTCCCAGTGAGGAAAGGATGATGGAGACTATGATTCCCCCACAAGTCGGGATGAGACTCCGGACGAAAAATAAAAAAAGAAGAGGCCATAAAAAAAGAGAAAAGGCCCAAATAAAAAAAGGGAAAGAAAAAATGAGAGAAAAAGAGAGAAGGGACAATGTTACTATCCTTTTACCACACTTGTGCTTCAAAGTAGCACCATGATCTTCATAGTAGAGAGTCTCTCATGTTATCACTTTCATATACTAGTGGGAATCTTTCATTATAGAACTTGGCTTGTATATTCCAATGATGGGCTTCCTCAAAATGCCCTAGGTATTCATGAGCAAGCAAGTTGGATGCACACCCACTTAGTTTCTTTTTGAGCTTTCATATACTTATAGCTCTAGTACATCCGTTGCATGGCAATCCCTACTCACTCACATTAATATCTATTGATGGGCATATCCATAGCTTGTTGATACGCCTAGTTGATGTGATCCTATGTGTGCGTAGGAAATTTTTGAAATTACTGTGTTCCCCAACAGTGGTATCAGAGCCTGGTTTTATGCGTTGATGTTATATGCACGAGTAGAACACAAGTGAGTTGTGGGCGATATAAGTCATACTGCTTACCAGCATGTCATACTTTGGTTCGGCCGTATTGTTGGATGAAGCGGCCCAGACCGACATTACGCGTACGCTTACGCGAGACTGGTTCTACCGACGTGCTTTGCACACAGGTGGCTGGCGGGTGTCAGTTTCTCCAACTTTAGTTGAACCGAGTGTGGCTACGCCCGGTCCTTGCGAAGGTTAAAACAGCACCAACTTGACAAACTATCGTTGTGGTTTTGATGCGTAGGTAAGAACGGTTCTTGCTAAGCCCGTAGCAGCCATGTAAAACTGGCAACAACAAAGTAGAGGACGTCTAACTTGTTTTTGCAGGGCATGTTGTGATGTGATATGGTCAAGACATGATGCTAAATTTTATTGTATGAGATGATCATGTTTTGTAACCGAGTTATCGGCAACTGGCAGGAGCCATATGGTTGTCACTTTATTCTATGCAATGCAATCGCCCTGTAATGCTTTACTTTATCACTAAGCGGTAGCGGTAGTCGTATAAGCATAAGATTGGCGAGACGACAACGATGCTACGATGGAGATCAAGGTGTCGCACCGGTGACGATGGTGATCATAACGGTGCTTCGGAGATGGAGATCACAAGCACAAGATGATGATGGCCATATCATATCACTTATATTGATTGCATGTGATGTTTATCTTTTATGCATCTTATCTTGCTTTGATTGACGGTAGCATTATAAGATGATCTCTCACTAAGTTTCAAGATAAAAGTGTTCTCCCTGAGTATGCACCGTTGCCAAAGTTCGTCGTGCCCAGACACCACGTGATGATCGGGTGTGATAAGCTCTACGTCCATCTACAACGGGTGCAAGCCAGTTTTGCACACACAGAATACTCGGGTTAAACTTGACGAGCCTAGCATATGCAGATATGGCCTCGGAACACTGAGACTGAAAGGTCGAGCGTGAATCATATAGTAGATATGATCAACATAGTGATGTTCACCATTGAAAACTACTCCATTTCACGTGTTGATCAGTTATGGTTTAGTTGACTTGGATCACGTGATCACTTAGAGGATTAGAGGGATGTCTTTCTAAGTGAGAGTTCTTAAGTAATATGATTAATTGAACTTAAATTTATCATGAACTTAGTACCTGATAGTATCTTGCTTATTTATGTTTGATTGTAGATAGATGGCCCGTGCTGTTGTTCCGTTGAATTTTAATGCGTTCCTTGAGAAAGCAAAGTTGAAAGATGATGGTAGCAATTACACAGACTGGGTCCGTAACTTGAGGATTATCCTCATTGCTGCACAGAAGAATTATGTCCTAGAAGCACCGCTGGGTGCCAGGCCTGCTGTTGGAGCAACACCAGATGTTATGAACGTCTGGCAGAGCAAAGCTGATGACTACTCAATAGTTCAGTGTGCCATGCTTTACGGCTTAGAACCGGGTCTTCAATGACGTTTTGAACGTCGTGGAGCATATGAGATGTTCTAGGAGTTGAAGTTAATATTTCAAGCAAATGCCCGGATTGAGAGATATGAAGTCTCCAATAAGTTCTATAGCTGCAAGATGGAGGAGAACAGTTCTGTCAGTGAGCATATACTCAAAATGCCTGGGTATAATAATCACTTGATTTAACTGGGAGTTAATCTTCCGGATGATAGCGTCATTGACAGAATTCTCCAATCACTGCCACCAAGCTACAAGAGCTTCGTGATGAACTATAATATGAAAGGGATGAACAAGACAATTACTAAGCTCTTCGCAATGCTAAAGGCTGCGGAGGTAGAAATCAAGAAGGAGCATCAAGTGTTGATGGTCAACAAGACTACTAGTTTCAAGAAAAAGGGCAAAGGGAAGAAGAAGGGGAACTTCAAGAAGAATAGCAAGCAAGTTGCTGCTCAGGAGAAGAAACCCAAATATGGACCTAAGCCTGAAACTGAGTGCTTCTACTGCAAGCAGACTGGTCACTGGAAGCGGAACTGCCCCAAGTATTTGGCGGATAAGAAGGATGGCAAGGTGAACAAAGGTATATGTGATATACATGTTATTGATGTGTACCTTACTAGAGCTCGTAGTAGCACCTGGGTATTTGATACTGGTTCCGTTGCTAATATTTGCAACTCGAAACAGGGACTACGGATTAAGCGAACACTGGCGAAGGACGAGGTGACGATGCGCGTGGGAAATGGTTCCAAAGTCGATGTGATCGCTGTCGGCACGGTACCTCTACATCTACCTTCGGGATTAGTATTAGACCTAAATAATTGTTATTTGGTGCCAGCGTTGAGCATGAACATTATATCTGGATCTTGTTTGATGCAAGACGGTTATTCATTTAAATCAAAGAATAATGGTTGTTCTATTTATATGAGTAATATCTTTTATGGTCATGCACCCTTGAAGAGTGGTCTATTTTTGATGAATCTCGATAGTAGTGATACACATATTCATAATGTTGAAACCAAAAGATGCAGAGTTGATAATGATAGTGCAACTTATTTTTGGCACTACCGTTTAGGTCATATCGGTGTAAAGCACATGAAGAAACTCCATACTTATGGACTTTTGGAACTACTTGATTATGAATCACTTGGTACTTGCGAAACGTGCCTCATGGGCAAGATGACTAAAACGCCATTCTCCGGTACTATGGAGAGAGCAACAGATTTGTTGGAAA
Source organism: Triticum urartu (assembly GCF_003073215.2). NCBI lineage: Eukaryota > Viridiplantae > Streptophyta > Magnoliopsida > Poales > Poaceae > Triticum > Triticum urartu. The sequence goes on from NC_053028.1 coordinate 124,703,601, forward strand.
TCATACATACAGATGTATGTGGTCCGATGAATGTTGAGGCTCGTGGCGGATATCGTTATTTTCTCACCTTCATAGATGATTTAAGCAGATATGGGTATATCTACTTAATGAAGCATAAGTCTGAAACATTTGAAAATTTCAAAGAATTTTAGAGTGAAGTAAAAATCATCATAACAAGAAAATAAAGTTTCTACGATCTGATCATGGAGGAGAATATTTGAGTTACGAGTTTGGTCTACATTTGAAACAATGCGGAATAGTTTCGCAACTCACGCTACCCGGAACACCACAGCGTAATGGTGTGTTTGAACGTCGTAATCGTACTTTACTAGATATGGTGCGATCTATGATGTCTCTTACAGATTTACCGCTATCGTTTTGGGGTTATGCTTTAGAGACGGCCGCATTCACGTTAAATAGGGCACCATCAAAATCCGTTGAGATGACGCCTTATGAACTGTGGTTTGGCAAGAAACTAAAGTTATCGTTTCTGAAAGTTTGGGGCTGCGATGCTTATGTGAAAAAGCTTCAACCTGATAAGCTCGAACCCAAATCGAAGAAATGTGTCTTCATAGGATACCCAAAGGAGACTGTTGGGTACACCTTCTATCACAGATCCGAAGGCAATACATTCGTTGCTAAGAATGGATCCTTTCTAGTGGAGTTTCTCTCGAAAGAAGTGAGTGGGAGGAAAGTAGAACTTGATAAGGTAACTGTACCTGCTCCCTTATTGGAAAATAGTACATCACAGAAACCGGTTTCTGTGACACCAACACCAATTAGTGAGGAAGCTAATGATAATGATCATGAAACTTCAGATCAAGTTACTACCGAACCTCGTAGATCAACCAGAGTAAGATCCGCACCAGAGTGGTACGGTAATCCTGTTCTGGAAGTCATGCTACTAGATCATGATGAACCTACGAACTATGAAGAAGCGATGGTGAGCCCAGATTCCGCAAAATGGCTAGAAGCCATGAAATCTGAGATGGGATCCATGTATGAGAACAAAGTGTGGACTTTGGTTGACTTGCCCGTTGATCGGCAAGCAATTGAGAATAAATGGATCTTCAAGAAGAAGACTAACGCTGATGGTAATGTTACTGTCTACAAAGCTCGACTTGTTGCGAAAGGTTTTCGACAAGTTCAAGGGATTGACTACGATGAGACCTTCTCACCCGTAGCGATGCTTAAGTCTGTCCGAATCATGTTAGCAATTGCCGCATTTTATGATTATGAAATTTAGCAGATGGATGTCAAAACTGCATTCCTGAATGGATTTCTGGAAGAAGAGTTGTATATGATGCAACCGGAAGGTTTTGTCGATCCAAAGGGAGCTAACAAAGTGTGCAAGCTCCAGCGATCCATTTATGGACTGGTGCAAGCCTCTCAGAGTTGGAATAAACGCTTTGATAGTGTGATTAAAGCATTTGGTTTTGTACAGACTTTTGGAGAAGCCTGTATTTACAAGAAAGTGAGTGGGAGCTCTGTAGCATTTCTGATATTATATGTGGATGACATATTACTAATTGGAAATGATATAGAATTTCTGGATAGCATAAAGGGATACTTGAATCAGAGTTTTTCAATGAAAAACCTCGGTGAAGCTGCTTTCATATTGGGCATTAAGATCTATAGAGATAGATCAAGACGCTTAATTGGACTTTCACAAAGCACATACCTTGACAAAGTTTTGAAGAAGTTCAAAATGGATCAAGCAAAGAAAGGGTTCTTGCCTGTGTTACAAGGTGTGAAGTTGAGTAAGACTCAATGTCCGACCACCGCAGAAGATAGAGAGAAAATGAAAGATGTTCCCTATGCTTCAGCCATAGGCTCTATCATGTATGCAATGCTGTGTACCAGACCTGATGTGTGCCTTGCTATAAGTCTAGCAGGGAGGTTGATGTCTACTACAAACCTTCTTCTTGTAGACGTTGTTGGGCCTCCAAGTGCAAAGGTTTGTAGGACAGTAGCAAATTTCCCTCAAGTGGATGACCTAAGGTTTATCAATCCGTAGGAGGCGTAGGATGAAGATGGTCTCTCTCAAGCAACCCTGCAACCAAATAACAAAGAGTCTCTTGTGTCCCCAACACACCCAATACAATGGTAAATTGTATAGGTGCACTAGTTCGGTGAAGAGATGGTGATACAAGTGGTATATGGATGGTAGATAAAGGTATTTGTAATCTGAAATTATAAAAATAGCAAGGTAACTAATGATAAAAGTGAGCGTAAACGGTATTGCAATGCCAGAAAACAAGGCCTAGGGTTCATACTTTCACTAGTGTAAGTCCTCTCAACAATATTAACATAATTGGATCATAAAACTATCCCTCAACATGCAACAAAGAGTCACTCCAAAGTCACTAATAGTGGAGAACGAACAAAGAGATTATGGTAGGGTATGAAACCACCTCAAAGTTATTCTTTCCAATCAATTCGTTGGGCTATTCCTATAAGTGTCACAAACAGCCCTAGAGTTCGTACTAGAATAACACCTTAAGACACAAATCAACCAAAACCCTAATGTCACCTAGATACTCCAATGTCACCTCAAGTATCCGTGGGTATGATTATACGATATGCATCACACAATCTCAGATTCATCTATTCAACCAACACAAAGGACCTCAAAGAGTGCCCAAAAGTTTCTACCTGAGAATCACGACGAAAACGTGTGCCAACCCCTATGCATAGGTTCATTGGCAGAACCCGCAAGTTGATCACCAAAACATACATCAAGTGAATCACGTGATATCCCATTGTCACCACAGATATCCACGGCAAGACATACATCGAGTGTTCTCAAATCTTTAAAGACTCAATCCGATAAGATTACTTCAAAGGGGAAACTCGATTCATTACAAGAGAGAAGAGGGGAAGGAGAAACATAAGATCCAACTATAATAGCAAAGCTCGCGATACATCAAGATCGTGCCAAATCAAGAACGCGCGCGAGAGAGAGAGAGATCAAACACATAGCTACTGGTACATACCCTCAGCCCCGAGGGAGAACTACTCCCTCCTTGTCATGGAGAGCACCGGGATGATGAAGATGGCCACAGGAGAAGGATTTCCCCCTCTGGCAGGGCGCCGGAACGGGTCTAGATTGGCTTTCGGTGGCTACGGAGGCTTCTGGCGGCGGAACTCCCGATCTATTGTGCTCACGGATGTTTTTAGGGTATATGGAGATATATAGGCGGAAGAAGTATGTCAGGGGGGCCACGAGGGGCTCACGAGGGTCGAGGGCGCGCCCAGGGGGGGTGGGCACGCCCCCTGCCTCGTGGCCTCCTCGTAGAGCCCCCGACGTGCACTCCAAGTCTTCTAGGCTTCTTTCCTTCCAAAAATGAGTTCCGTGAAGTTTCAGGTCAATTGGACTCCGTTTAATTTTCCTTTTCTTCGAAACCCTAAAACAGGGTAAAAACAGAAATTGGCACTGGGCTCTGGGTTAATAGGTAAGTCCCAAAAATGATATAAAAGTGTATAATAAAGCCCATAAACATTCAAAACAGTAGATAATATAGCATGGAGCAATCAAAAATTATAGATACGTTGGAGACGTATCAGCATCCCCAAGCTTAATCCCTGCTCGTCCTCGAGTAGGTAAATGATAAAAAAGATAATTTTTGATGTGGAATGCTATTTGACATAATTTCAATGTAATTCTTCTTACTTGTGATATGAATATTCAGATCCAAAAGATTCAAGACAAAAGTTCATATTGACATAAAAATAATAATACTTCAAGCATACTAACTAAGCAATCATGTCTTCTCAAAATAACATGGCCAAAGAAAGTTATCCCTACAAAATCATATAGTCTGGCTATGCTCTATCTTCACCACACAAAATATTTAAATCATGCACAACCCCGATGACAAGCCAAGCAATTGTTTCATACTTTTGATGTTCTCAAACTTTTTCAATCTTCACGCAATACATGAGCGTGAGCCATGGACATAGCACTATGGGTGGAATAGAATGGTGGTTGTGGAGAAGACAAAAAGGAGAAGATAGTCTCACATCAACTAGGCGTATCAACGGGCTATGGAAATGCCCATCAATAGATATCAATGTGAGTGAGTAGGGATTGCCATGCAACGGATGCATTAGAGCTATAAGTGTATGAAAGCTCAAAAAAGAAACTAAGTGGGTGTGCATCCAACTCGCTTTCTCACAAAGACCTAGGGCATTTTGAGGAAGCCCATCATTGGAATATACAAGCCAAGTTCTATAATGAAAGATTCCCACTAGTATATGAAAGTGACAACATAGGAGACTCTCTATCATGAAGATCATGGTGCTACTTCGAAGCACAAGTGTGGTAAAAGGATAGTAGCATTGTCCCTTCTCTCTTTTTCTCTCATTTTTTTATTTGGGCCTTCTCTTTTTTTTATGGCCTCTTTTCTCTTTTTTTTATTTGGGCTTCTTTGGCCTCTTTTATTTATTTATTTTCGTCTGGAGTCTCATCCCGACTTGTGGGGGAATCATAGTCTCCATCATCCTTTCCTCACTGGGACAATGCTCTAATAATGATGATCATCACACTTTTATTTTCTTACAACTCAAGAATTACAACTCGATACTTAGAACAAAATATGACTCTATATGAATGCCTCCGGCGGTGTACCGGGATGTGCAATGATGCATGAGTGACATGTATGAAAGAATTATGAACGGTGGCCTTGCCACAAATACGATGTCAACTACATGATCATGCAAAGCAATATGACAATGATGAAGCGTGTCATAAATGGAACGGTGGAAAGTTGCATGGCAATATATCTCGGAATGGCTATGGAAATGCCATAATAGGTAGGTATGGTGGCTGTTTTGAGGAAGGTATATGGTGGGTTTATGATACCGGCGAAAGGTGCGCGATATTAGAGAGGCTAACAATGGTGGAAGGGTGAGAGTGCGTATAATCCATGGACTCAACATTAGTCATAAAGAACTCACATACTTATTGAAAAAATCTACAAGTTATCAAAGCAAAGTATTACGCGCATGCTCCTAGGGGGATAGATTGGTAGGAAAAGACCATCGCTCGTCCCCGACCGCCACTCCTAAGGAAGACAATCAATAAATAAATCATGCTCCGACTTCATCACACAACAGTTCACCATACGTTCATGCTACGGGAATCACAAACTTCAACACAAGTATTTCTCAAATTCACAACTACTCAACTAGCATGACTCTAATATTACCATCCTCATATCTCAAAACAATCATCAAGTATCAAACTTCTCATAGTATCCAACACACTCATAAGAGAATGTTATTATTCTTGAATACCTAGCATATTAGGATTTTAGAAAATTACCATGCTATTAAGACTCTCAAAATAATATAAGTGAAGCATGAGAGTTCATATATTTCTTCAAAATAAAACTACCACCATGCTCTAAAAGGATATAAGTGAAGCACTAGAGCAACAACAAACTACTCCGAAAGATATAAGTGAAGATCAATGAGTAGTCGAATAATTATGCAACTATTTGAAGACTCTCTAACATTTAAGAATTTCAGATAATGGTATTTTATTCAAACAGCAAGCAGAGCAAAAGAAAATGACATCTAAGAATAGCAAACATCATGTGAAGAAGCAAAAACTTAGGATCAACCGATACTAACCGATAGTTGTCGAAGAAGAAAGGTGGGATGCCAACCGGGGCATCCCCAAGCTTAGACGCTTGAGACTTCTTGAAATATTATCTTGGGGTTCCTTGGGCATCCCCAAGCTTGAGCTTTTGTGTCTCCTTAATTCCTCTCATATCACGGTCTCCCTAAATCTCAAAAGCTTCATCCACACAAAACTCAACAAGGACTCGTGAGATAAGTTAGTATAAACCATTGCCAAAACCTTATCATACTCTACTGTAGCAAATTTCTAAAATTATTATTCAACATTGCATACTAAATGCCTCTGCATATTTAATAGTCCTATCCTCAAATAGAATCATTAAAGAAGCAAACATATGCAAACAATGCAAACATAACAGCAATCTGCCTAAACAGGACAGTCTGTAAAGAATGCAGCAACATCCATACTTCCCTAGCTCCAAAAATTATGAAATAAAATTCCCGCTGTATTAAATTTATCAGAGCTTAATATGCAAAAGGTTTCAACATTTTATCACATTCTGAATTTTCTAGGGAATTATTGCAACAGCGGTAAACTTTCTGTTTTCAAACAGCAACATGTATACTTGTAACATAGGCATAGTAAAGGCTATCAATGCCACTTTTATTGAAATAAAAGATGCAAAATATGGTTCTAAATAACAGCAATCAAATCCTAACAAAATAAATTGACGCTCCAAGCAAAACACATATCATGTGGTGAATAAAAATATAGCTCCAAGTAAAGTTACCGATGAATGAAGACGAAAGAGGGGATGCCTTCCGGGGCATCCCCAAGATTAGGCTCTTGGTTGTCCTTGAATATTGCCTTGGGGTGCCTTGGGCATCCCCAAGCTTAGGCTCTTGACAATCCTTATTCTATAGTCCATCGAATCTTTACCCAAAACTTGAAATCTTCACAACACAAAACTTAACAGAAAACTTGTAAGCTCTGTTAGTATAAGAAAGTAAATCACCACTTCAAGGTACTGTAATGAACTCATTCTTTATTTATATTGGTGTTAAACCTACTGTATTCCAACTTCTCTATGGTTTATAAACTATTTTACTAGCCATAGATTCATCAAAATAAGTAAACAACACATGAAAAACAGAATCTGTCAAAAACAGAACAGTCTGTAATAATCTAGATCAAACATATACTTATGGAACTCATAAAATTCTCAAATAAATTGCTGGACCTGAGGAATTTATCTATTAATCATCTTCAAAAAGAATTAACTAAACAGCACTCTCAAAATAAAAATGGCAGCAATTCTCGTGAGCGCTAAAGTTTCTGTTTTTTACAGCATGATCAACAAGACTTCCCCCAAGTCTTCCCAAAGGTTCTACTTGGCACAAACACTAATTAAAAGCATAAAACCACATCTAAACAGAGGCTAGATGAATTATTTATTACTAAACAGGAACAAAAAGAAAGTAACAAGAATAAAATTGGGTTGCCTCCCAACAAGCGCTATCGTTTAACGCCTCTAGCTAGGCATGATGATTTCAACGATGCTCACATAAAGATAAGAATTGTAACATAAAGAGAGCATCATGAAGAATATGACTAGCACATTTAAGTCTAACATGCTTCCTATGCATAGGGATTTTGTGAGCAAACAACTTCTGGGAACAATAATCAACTAGCATAGGAAGGCAAAACAAGCATAACTTTGAAACTTTAAACACATAGAGGAAACTTGATATTATTGCAATTCCTACAAGCATATATTCCTCCCTCATAATAATTTTCAGTAGCATCATGAATGAATTAAACAATATAACCAGCACCTAAAGCATTATTTTCATGATCTACAAGCATAGAAAATTTACTACTCTCCACATAAGCAAACTTCTTCTCATGAATAGTAGTGGGAGCAAACTCAACAAAATAACTATCATGGGATTGAAAACTGAAATCAAGATGACAAGTTTCATTGTTATCATTATTGTTTAAAGCATATGTGTCATCACAATAATCATCATATATAGTAGGCATGCTTTCATCATAATAAATTTGCTCATCAAAACTTGGGGGACAAAAAATATCATCTTCATCAAACATAGCTTCCCCAAGCTTGTGGCTTTGCATATCATTAGCATCATGGATATTCAAGGAATTCATATTAACAACATTGCAATCATGCTCATCATCCAAATATTTAGTGCCAGACATTTTATAGATTTCTTCTTTTAGCACTTGAGCACAATTATCTTTTCCATCATACTCACGAAAGATATTAAAAAGGTGAAGCGTATGAGACAAACTCAATTCCATTTTTTATAGTTTTATTTTATAAACTAAACTAGTGATAAAACAAGAAACTAAAAGACTCGATTGCAAGATCACCTTCAAGCACTCACCTCCCCGGCAACGGCGCCAGAAAAGAGCTTGATGTCTACTACACAACCTTCTTCTTGTAGACATTGTTGGGCCTCCAAGTGCAGAGGTTTGTAGGACAGTAGCAAATTTCCCTCAAGTGGATGACCTAAGGTTTATCAATCCGTAGGAGGCGTAGGATGAAGATGGTCTCTCTCAAGCAACCCTACAACCAAATAACAAAGAGTCTCTTGTGTCCCCAACACACCCAATACAATGGTAAATTGTATAGGTGCACTAGTTCGGCGAAGAGATGGTGATACAAGTGGTATATGGATGGTAGATAAAGGTATTTGTAATCTGAAATTATAAAAACAGCAAGGTAACTAATGATAAAAGTGAGCGTAAACGGTATCACAATGCTAGGAAACAAGGCCTAGGGTTCATACTTTCACTAGTGTAAGTCCTCTCAACAATACTAACATAATTGGATCATAAAACTATCCCTCAACATGCAACAAAGAGTCACTCCAAAGTCACTAATAGCGGAGAACGAACGAAGAGATTATGGTAGGGTACGAAACCACCTCAAAGTTATTCTTTCCAATCAATCCGTTGGGCTATTCCTATAAGTGTCACAAACAGCCCTAGAGTTCGTACTAGAATAACACATTAAGACACAAATCAACAAAAACCCTAATGTCACCTAGATACTCCAATGTCACCTCAAGTATCCGTGGGTATGATTATACGATATGCATCACACAATCTCAGATTCATCTATTCAACCAACACAAAGGACCTCAAAGAGTGCCCCAAAGTTTCTACCGGAGAATCATGACAAAAACGTGTGCCAACCCCTATGCATAGGTTCATGGGTGGAACCCGCAAGTTGATCACCAAAACATACATCAAGTGAATCACGTTATATCCCATTGTCACCACAGATATCCACGGCAAGACATACATCAAGTGTTCTCAAATCTTTAAAGACTCAATCCGATAAGATTACTTCAAAGGGGAAACTCGATTCATTACAAGAGAGAAGAGGGGGAGGAGAAACATAAGATCCAACTATAATAGCAAAGCTCGCGATACATCAAGATCGTGCCAAATCAAGAACACGAGAGAGAGAGAGAGATCAAACACATAGCTACTGGTACATACCCTCAGCCCCGAGGGAGAACTACTCCCTCCTCGTCATGGAGAGCACCGAGATGATGAAGATGGCCACCGGAGAAGGATTTCCCCCTCCGGCAGGGTGCCGGAACGGGTCTAGATTGGCTTTCGGTGGCTACGGAGGCTTCTGGCGGCGGAACTCCCGATCTATTGTGCTCACGGATGTTTTTAGGGTATATGGAGATATATAGGCGGAAGAAGTACGTTAGGGGGGCCACGAGGGGCTCACGAGGGTGGAGGGCGCGCCCAGGGGGTGGGCGCGCCCCCCTGCCTCGTGGCCTCCTCGTAGAGCCCCCGACATGCACTCCATGTCTTCTGGGCTTCTTTCCTTCCAAAAACGAGTTCCGTGAAGTTTCAGGTCAATTGGACTCCGTTTAATTTTCCTTTTCTTCGAAACCCTAAAACAGGGTCAAAACAGAAACTGGCACTGGGCTCTGGGTTAATAGGTTAGTCCCAAAATTGATATTGAAGTGTATAATAAAGCCCATAAACATTCAAAACAATAGATAATATAGCATGGAGCAATCAAAAATTATAGATACGTTGGAGATGTATCAGAGGTACCAAAGTAATCCAGGAGTGGATCACTGGACAGCGGTCAAGAACATCCTGAAGTACCTGAAAAGGACTAAGGATATGTTTCTCGTATATGGAGGTGACAAAGAGCTCATCATAAATGGTTACGTTGATGCAAGCTTTGACACTGATCTGGACGATTCTAAATCGCAAACTGGATACGTGTTTACATTGAACGGTGGAGCTGTCAGTTGGTGCAGTTCTAAACAAAGCGTCGTGGCGGGATCTACATGTGAAGCGGAGTACGTAGCTGCTTCGGAAGCAGCAAATGAAGGAGTCTGGATGAAGGAGTTCATATCCGATCTAGGTGTCATACCTAGTGCATCGGGTCCAATGAAAATCTTTTGTGACAATACTGGTGCAATTGCCTTGGCGAAAGAATCCAAATTTCACAAGAGAACCAAGCACATCAAGAGACGCTTCAATTCCATTCGGGATTTAGTCCAAGTGGGAGACATAGACATTTGCAAGATACATACAGGTCTGAATGTTGCAGACCCGCTGACTAAGCCTCTTCCACGAGCAAAACATGATCAGCACCAAGGCTCCATGGGTGTTAGAATCATTACTGTGTAATCTAGATTATTGACTCTAGTGCAAGTGGGAGACTGAAGGAAATATGCCCTAGAGGCAATAATAAAGTTATTATTTATTTCCTTATATCATGATAAATTTTTATTATTCATGCTAGAATTGTATTAACCGGAAACATAATACTTGTGTGAATACATAGACAAACAGAGTGTCACTAGTATGCCTCTACTTGACTAGCTCGTTGATCAAAGATGGTTATGTTTCCTAGCCATAGACATGAGTTGTCATTTGATTAACGGGATCACATCATTAGGAGAATGATGTGATTGACTTGACCCATTCCGTTAGCTTAGCACTTGATCGTTTAGTATGTTGCTATTGCTTTCTTCATGACTATACATGTTCCTATGACTATGAGATTATGCAACTCCCGTTTACCAGAGGAACACTTTGTGTGCTACCAAACGTCACAACGTAACTGGGTGATTATAAAGGTGCTCTACAGGTGTCTCCAAAGGTACATGTTGGGTTGGCGTATTTCGAGATTAGGATTTGTCACTCCGATTGTCGGAGAGGTATCTCTGGGCCCTCTCGGTAATGCACATCACTTAAGCCTTGCAAGCATTGCAACTAATGAGTTAGTTGCAGGATGATGTATTACAGAACGAGTAAAGAGACTTGCCGGTAACGAGATTAAACTAGGTATTAAGATACCGACGATCGAATCTCGGGCAAGTAACATACCGATGACAAAGGGAACAACGTATGTTGTTATGCGGTCTAACCGATAAAGATCTTCGTAGAATATGTAGGAGCCAATATGAGCATCCAGGTTCCGCTATTGGTTATTGACCGGAGACGTGTCTCGGTCATGTCTACATTGTTCTCGAACCCGTAGGGTCCGCACGCTTAACATTACGATGATAGTTTCATTATGAGTTTATATGTTTTGATGTACCGAAGGTTGTTCGGAGTCCCGGATGTGATCACGGACATGACGAGGAGTCTTGAAATGGTCGAGACATGAAGATTGATATATTGGAAGCCTATGTTTGGACATCGGAAGTGTTCCGAGTGAAATCGGCATTTTACCGGAGTACCGGGAAGTTACCGGAACCCCCCAGTAACCTAATGGGCCTTAATGGGCCTAGTGGAGGAAGAGGAGAGGAGGCCAAGGGGCAGCCGCGCGCCCCTCCCCCCGAGTCCGAATTGGACAAGGAAGGGGGTGGGCGCCCCCCCCCTTTCCTTTCCCCTCTCTCTCTCTCTCCATCCCTCCAAGTCCTAGTCCAACATGGAAAAGGGGGGGAGTCCTACTCCCGGTAGGAGTAGGACTCCTCCTGGCGCGCCCCTTGCCTGGCCGCACCTCCTCCCCCTTGCTCCTTTATATACGGGGGCAGGGGGCACCCCATAGACACAACAATTGATCATTGATCTCTTAGCCGTGTGCGGTGCCCCCCTCCACCATAATCCTCGATAATATTGTAGCGGTGCTTAGGCGAAACCCTACGACGGTAGAACATCAAGATCGTCACCACATCGTCGTGTTGACGGAACTCTTCTCCGACATTCTGCTGGATCGGAATCCGGGGATCGTCATCGAGTTGAACGTGTGCTAGAACTCGTAGGTGCCGTAGTTTCGGTGCTTGATCAGTCGGGCCGTGAAGACGCACGACTACATCAACCGCGTTGTTATAACGCTTCTGCTTTCGGTCTACGAGGGTACGTGGGCAACACTCTCCCCTCTCGTTGCTATGCATCACCACGATCCTATGTGTGCGTAGGAATTTTTTGAAATTACTGCGTTCCCTAACAGGGGGGCACGCCCTCCACCCTCGTGGGCCCCCTGTTGCTCCACCGACGTACTCCTTCCTCCTATATATATCCACGTACCCCCAAAGGATCAGAATAGGAGTCAAAACCCTAATTCCACCACCGTAACTTTCTGTATCCACGAGATCCCATCTTGGGGCCTGTTCCGGAGCTCCGCCGGAGGGGGCATCGATCACGGAGGGCTTCTACATCAACACCATAGCCTCCCCGATGAAGTGTGAGTAGTTTACCTCAGCCCTACGGGTCCATAGTTAGTAGCTAGATGGCTTCTTCTCTCTTTTTGGATCTCAATACAATGTTCTCCCCCTCCCTTGTGGAGATCTATTCGATGTAATCTTCTTTTTGCGGTGTGTTTGTTGAGACCGATGAATTGTGGGTTTATGATCAAGTCTATCTATGAATAATATTTGAATCTTCTCTGTATTCTTGTATGTATGATTGGTTATCTTTGCAAGTCTCTTCGAATTATCAGTTTGGTTTGGCCTACTAGATTGATCTTTCTTGCAATGGGAGAAGTGCTTAGCTTTGGGTTCAATCTTGCGGTGTCCTTTCCCGGTGACAGTAAGGGCAGCAAGGCACGTATTGTATTGTTGCCATCGAGGATAACAAGATGGGGTTTTCTTCATATTGCATGAGTCTATCCCTCTACATCATGTCATCTTGCTTAAGGCGTTACTCTGTTTTAACTTAATACTCTAGATGCATGCTGGATAGCGGTCGATGAGTGGAGTAATAGTAGTAGATGCAGGCAGGAGTCGTTCTACTTGTCTCGGACGTGATGCCTATACACATGATCATACCTAGATATTCTCATAACTATGCTCAATTCTGTCAATTGCTCAACAGTAATTTGTTCACCCACCATAGAATACTTATGCTCTTGAGAGAAGCCACTAGTGAAACCTATGGCCCCCGAGTCTATCTTTATCATATTGATCTCCTACTACTTAGTTATTTCCTTTGCTATTTACTTTGCCTTTATTTTACTTTGCATCTTTATCATAAAAATACCAAAAATATTATCTTATCATATCTATCAGATCTCACTCTCGTAAGTGGCCCTATAGGGATTGACAACCCCTATTTGCTTTGGTTGCGGGGATTTATTTGTTTTGTGCAGGTGCGAGGGACTCGCGCGTAGCCTCCTACTGGATTGATACCTTGGTTCTCAAAAACTGAGGGAAATACTTACGCTACTTTGATGCATCATCCCTTCCTCTTTGGGGAAAACCAACACGGTGCTCAAGAGGTCGCAACCATATCTAGTAAAGTACGATTACGACGTTCGAACACACCATTACGCGGTGGTGTTCCAGGTGGCGTGAGTTGCGAAACTATTCTGCATTGTTTCAAATGAAGTCCAAACTCATAACTCAAATATTCGCCTACACGATTAGATCGTAGAAACTTGATTTTCTTGTTACGATAATTTTCGACTTCACTCTAAAATTCTTTGAACCTTTCAAATGTTTCAGACTTATGTTTCATTAAGTAGATATACCCATATCTGCTCAAATCATCTGTGAAGGTCGGAAAATAATGATATCCATCGTGAGCTTCAATGTTCATTGGACCACACACATTAGTATGTATGATTTCCAATAACTCTGTTGCTCGCTCCATTGTTCTGGAGAATGGAGTTTTAGTCATCTTGCCCATGAGGCATGGTTCGCAAGTACTGAGTGATTCATAATCAAGTGATTCCAGAAGTCCATCAGAATGGAGTTTCTTCATGCGCTTTACACCAATATGACCTAAACGGCAGTGCCACAAATAAGTTGCACTATCATTATCAACTCTGCATCTTTTGGCTTCAATACCATGAACATGTGTATCACTACTATCAAGATTTAGTAAAAATAGACCACTCATCAGGGGTGCATGACCATAAAAGATATTACTCATATAAATAGAACAACCATTATTCTCTGATTTAAATGAATAACCATCTCGCATCAAACAAGATCCGGATATAATGTTCATGCTCAACGCTGGCACCAAATAACAATTATTTAGGTCTAAAACTAATCCCAAAGGTAGATGTAGAGGTAGCGTGCCAACGGCGATCAGATCGACTTTGGAACCATTTCCCATGTGCATAGTCACCTCGTCCTTAGCCAATCTTCGCTTAATTTGTAGTCCCTTTTTCGAGTTGCAAATGTTAGCAACTGAACCAGTATCAAATACCCAGGCACTACTGCGAGCATTAGTAAGGTACACATCAATAACATGTATATCAAATATACCTTTCACTTTGCCATCCTTCTTCTTCGCCAAATACTTGGGGCAGTTCCGCTTCCAGTGACCAATCCCTTTGCAGTAGAAGCACTCAGTCTCTGGCTTAGGTCCAGACTTGGGTTTGTTCACTTGAGCAGCAACTGGCTTGCTGTTCTTCTTGAAGTTCCCCTTCTTCCCTTTACCCTTTTTCTTGAAACTGGTGGTCTTGTTGACCATAAACACTTGATGTTCCTTCTTGATTTCTACCTCTGCAGCCTTTAGCATTGCGAAAAATCTCGGGAATCGTCTTATCCATCCCTTGCATATTATAGTTCATCATGAAGCTCTTGTAGCTTGGTGGCAGTGATTGAAGAACTCTATCAATGACACTATCATCAGGAAGATTAACTCATAGTTGAGTCAAGTGGTTGTGGTACCCAGACATTCTGAGTATATGTTCACTGACAGAACTATTCTCCTCCATCTTGCAGTTGTAGAACTTATTGGAGACTTCATATCTCTCAATCCGGGCATTTGCTTGAAATATTAACTTCAACTCCTGGAACATCTCATATGCTCCATGATGTTCAAAATGCCGTTGAAGTCCTGGTTCTAAGCTGTAAAGCATGGTACACTGAACTATCGAGTAGTCATCAGCTTTGCTCTGCCAGGTGTTCATAACATCCGGCGTTGCTCCTGCAGCGGGTTTGTCACCTAGTGATGCTTCCAGGACGTAATTCTTCTGTGCAGCAATGAGGATAATCCTCAAGTTACGGACCCATCCGTACTTGCTACCATTATCTTTCAACTTAGCTTTCTCTAGGAACACATTAAAATTCAACGGAACAACAGCACGGGCCATCTATCTACAACAACATAGACATGCAAAATACTATCAGGTACTAAGTTCATGATAAATTAAAGTTCAATTAATCAAATTACTTAAGAACTCCCACTTAGGTAGACATCTCTCTAA
The DNA here is from genome assembly GCF_003073215.2 of Triticum urartu. Lineage (NCBI taxonomy): Eukaryota > Viridiplantae > Streptophyta > Magnoliopsida > Poales > Poaceae > Triticum > Triticum urartu. The sequence continues at coordinate 124,718,864 of NC_053028.1, forward strand.
TCATCTAAGTGATCACGTGATCCATATCAACTAAACCATGTTCGGTCATCACGTGAGATGGAGTAGTTTTCAATGGTGAACATCACTATGTTGATCATATCTACTATATGTTTCACGCTCGACCTTTCGGTCTCCAGTGTTCCGAGGCCATATCTGCATATGCTAGGCTCATCAAGTTTAACCCGAGTATTCTTGCGTGTGCAAAACTGGCTTGCACCCGTTGGATGTGAACGTAGAGCTTATCACACCCAATCATCATGTGGTGTCTCGGCACGACGAACTGTAGCAACGGTGCATCAGAGATCATCTTATAATGCTACCGCTGTACTAAGCAAAATAAGATGCATAAAGGATAAACATCACATGCAATTAATATAAGTGATATGATATGGCCATCATCATCTTGTGCCTTTGATCTCCATCTCCAAAGCATCGTCCTGATAACCATCGTCACCGGCTTGACACCTTGATCTCCATTGAAGCATCATTGTCGTCTCGCCAACTATTGTCTCTACAACTATCGCTACCGCTTAGTGATAAAGTAAAGCATACATGGCAATTGCATTTCATACAATAAAGCAACAACCATATGGCTCCTGCCAGTTGCCGATAACTGTGTTACAAAACATGATCATCTCATACAATAAAATTTAGCATCATGTCTTGACCATATCACATCACAACATGCCGTGCAAAAACAAGTTAGACGTCCTCTACTTTGTTGTTGCAACAACCGTTCTTACCTACGCATCAAAAACCAAAACGCGGTATAGTGATTGCTTCTTGATCTTCAGAAAGAACCCTGTTCATTGAATCCGATTCAACTAAAGCTGGAGAAACAGACACCCACTAGCCACCTATGTGCGAAGCACGTTGGTAGAACCAGTCTCGCGTAAGCGTACGTGTAATGTCGGTCTGGGCCGCTTCATCCAATAATGTCGCTGAATCAAGAATCAACTAGTGACGACAAGTAATATGTATATACCCATGCCCACAACTCCTTTGTGTTCTACTTGTGCATATAACATCTACGCATAAACCTGGCTCGGATGCCACTATTGGGGAACGCAGTAATTTCAAAAAAAAATCCTACGCACACGCAAGATCATGGTGATGCATAGCAACGAGAGGGGAGAGTATCGTCTATGTACCCTCGTAGACCGTAAGAGGAAGCGTTATGACAACGCGGTTGATGTAGTCGTACGTCTTCACGATTGACCGATCTATTACCGAAGGTACGGCACCTCCATGATCTGCACACGTTCAGCTCGGTGACGTCCCGCGAACTCACGGTCCAGTAGAGCTTCAAGGCAGAGTTCCGTCAGCACGGCGGCATGATGATGGTGATGATGATGCTACCGGAACAGGGCTTCGCCTAAGCATCGCTACGATATAACCGAGGTGGATTATGGTGGAGGGGGGCACCGCACACGGCTAAAAGATCAATGATCAACTTGTGTGTCTATGGGGTGCCCCCTCCCCCGTATATAAAGGAGTGGAGGAGGGGGAGGGCCGGCCCTCTCTATGGCGCGCCCTGGGGAAGTCCTACTCCCTCCGGGAGTAGGATTCCCCCCTTCCAAGTAGGAGTAGGAGAGGAAGGAAGGAGGAGAGAGGGAGGAAGTAAAGGGGGGTCAGCCCCCCTCCCAATTTGGATTCGGCTTGGGGGCGCACCTCCCTATTTTCCCTTCCCTCTCCTCTATTCCACTAAGGCCCAATAAGGCACATATACTCCCCGGGGGGTTCCGGTAACCTCCCGGTACTCCGGAAAAATGCCCGAACCACTCGGAATCATTCCGATGTCCAAATATAGGCTTCCAATATATCGATCTTTACGTCTCGACCATTCCGAGACTCCTCGTCATGTCCGTGATCAAATCCAAGACTCCGAACTACCTTCGGTACATCAAAACACATAAACTCATAATACCGATTGTCACCGAACGTTAAGCGTGCGGACCCTACGGGTTCAAGAACTATGTAGACATGATCGAGACATGTCTCCGGTCAATAACCAATAGCGGAACCTGGATGCTCATATTGGCTCCTACATATTCTACGAAGATCTTTATCGGTCAACCCGCATAACGGTATATGTTGCTCCCTTTGTCATTGGTATGTTACTTGCCCGAGATTCGATCGTAGGTATCTCAATACCTAGTTCAATCTCGTTACCGGCAAGTCTCTTTACTCGTTTTGTAATGCTACATCATGTAACTAACTCATTAGCTACATTGCTTGCAAGGCTTATTGTGATGTACATTACCGAGAGGGCCCAGAGATACCTCTCCGACAATCGGAGTGACAAATCCTAATCTTGATCCATGCCAACTCAACAAACACCATCAGAGACACCTGTAGAGCACCTTTATAATCACCCAGTTATGTTGTGACGTTTGGTAGCACACAAAGTGTTCCTCCGGTATTCGGGAGTTGCATGATCTCATAGTCATAGGAACATGTATAGTTATGGAGAAAGCAATAGCAAGAAACTAAACAATCATCGTGCTAAGCTAACGGATGGGTCAAGTCAATCACATCATTCTATAATGATGTGATCCCGTTAATCAAATGAAAACTCATGTCTATGGTTAGGAAACATAACCATCATTGACTCAACGAGCTAGTCAAGTAGAGGCAAACTAGTGACACTATGTTTGTCTATGTATTCACACATGTACTAAGTTTCCGGTTAATACAATTCTAGCATGAATAATAAATATTCATCATGATATAAGGAAATATAAATAAAAACTTTATTATTGCCTCTAGGGCATATTTACTTCGTTGGGCATCCCCAAGCTTAGGCTCTTTCCACTCCTTGTTCCAAAATCCATCAAGTCTTTACCCAAAAACTTGAAAACTTCGCAACACAAAACTCAACAGAAAATCTCGTGAGCTTCGTTAGTATAAGAAAGCAAACCACCACTTTAATGTACTGTAATTAACTCATTCTTTATTTATATTGGTGTTAAACCTACTGTATTCCAACTTATCTATGGTTCATACCCCCCGATACTAGCCATAGATTCATCAAAATAAGCAAACAACACACGAAAAACAGAATTTGTCAAAAAAGAACAGTCTTTAGCAATCTGGAGGTTTCGAATACTTCCGTAGCTCCAAAAATTCTGAGAAATTAGGATGGCCAGGAAAATTTGTATAATGATCTACTGCAGTTGGAATTGGTATTTTATCGCTCTCTGGTAAAAAAAACTAAAATTATTTTCGTGAGCGCATACTTGCTGTTTTTTCAGCAAGATCAAACAACAATCACCCAAGAAGATCCTAAAGGCTTTACTTGGCACAAACACAAATTAAAACATAAAGAAACACAATCATAACAGAGGCTAGATAAATTATTTATTACTAAACAGGAGCAAAAAGTAAAGAACAAAAATAAAATTGGGTTGCCTCCCAACAAGCGCTATCGTTTAACGCCCCTAGCTAGGCATAAAAGCAACAATAGATCTAGGTATTGCCATATTTGGTATTTATCTTTTTAATGGAGTTATGCTCGGATCCGGGAGGTTCCTTACGTTTCCCTTCATGCTCGGGGATTTTTAGATCTAGAGCATCCAACCGCTTATTGCAAAGAGTGATCAACGTATTCATACGGTGAAGGTTCCCGCCAACATTTTTAAGAGGCTCAATAGATTTTTGCAATTCGCATAATTTCTCAAAAATTTGGGTTACTTCTCGAGTAAGGTGTAGTTCCTTTTGTGGGGGGAGTACTCCTACTATTCCCTCTATAATCTCATAAGCAATATTAGGATCAATTTCAATAAAATTCCCTTTAGCGGCAAAATCCAAGAGTTGTCTATGGGATATGGTTAGCCCAACATAAAAATTACGAAGTAAAATCTTGAAATATCCCTCTATAGTGCAACTATGAAAGGATTCTATCATCCTATACCAAGCATCTTTTAAGTTTTCTCCTTGTCTTTGTTTGAAGTGAAGAACTTCAAAATCGGGAGACAAAGGAAGGGAGAAAGGGCTAGCCATGACGGCGAAACAAATGATCTAACACATGGGCACACAAGAGGCAAGCGAAAAGAGGCGAAAGGAAAAGGGCCGAATAAAACGGCAAATGTGAAGTGAGGGAGAGGAAAATGAGAGGCGAATAGCAAATAATGTAATGCGAGGGAGAAGAGTTTATGATGGGTACTTGGTATGTCTTGACTTAAGCGTAGATCTCCCCGGCAACGGCGCCAGAAATCCTTCTTGCTACCTCTTGAGCATGTGTTGGTTTTGCCTTGAAGAGGAAAGGGTGATGCAGCAAAGTAGCGTAAGTATTTCCCTCAGTTTTTGAGAACCAAGGTATCAATCCAGTAGGAGATAACACGCAAGTCACCTAGTACCTGCACAAACAATCAAGAACCTTGCAACCAACGCGATAAAGGGGTTGTCAATCCCTTCACATTCACTTGCGGAAGTGAGATCTGATAAAGATAGTAAGATAAATATTTTTGGTATTTTTGTTGTATAGATTGGAAAGTAAAGATTGCAAGATAGTAAAGGAGATGCGATGTAAATGATGCAGTGTAATAAGAAAGAGACCCGGGGGCCATAGGTTTCACTAGTGGCTTCTCTCATGATAGCATGTATTACGGTGGGTGAACAAATTACTGCCGAGCAATTGATAGAAGAGCGCATAGTTTTGAGAATATCTAGGCAATGATTATGAATATAAGCATCATGTCCGTGTTAAGTAGATCGAAACGATTCTGCATCTACTACTATTACTCCACACATCGACCGCTATCCAACATGCATCTAGAGTATTAAGTTCATAAGAACAGAGTAACGCTTTAAGCAAGATGACATGATGTAGAGGGATAAACTCAAGCAATATGATATAAACCCCATCTTTTTATCCTCGATGGCAACAATACAATACGTGCCTTGCTTCCCCTACTATCACTAGGAAAGGACACCGCAAGATTGAACCCAAAGCTAAGCACTTCTCCCATTGCAAGAAAGATCAATCTAGTAGGCCAAACTAAACCGATAATTCGAAGGGACTTGCAAAGATATCAAATCATGCATATAATAATTCAGAGCATAACCAAATATTATTCGTAGATAAACTTGATCATAAATCCAAAATTCATCGGATCTCGGCAAACACACCGCAAAAAGTATTACATCGAATAGATCTCCAAGAACATCGAGGAGAACTTTGTATTGAGATCCAAAAAGAGAGAAGAAGCCATCTAGCTAATAACTATGGACCCGAAGGTCTATGGTAAACCACTCACACATCATCGAAGAGGCTATGGTGTTGATGTAGAAGCCCTCCATGATCGAATCCCCCTCCGACAGATCGCCGGAAAAGGCCCAGATGGGATCTCACGGGTACAGAAGGTTGCGGCAGTGCAAAAGTGGTTCCGTGTCCCCTCCTGATGTTTTTAGGGTATAAGAGTATATATAGGTGAAAGAAGTATGCCGGTGGAGCACCATGGGGCCCACGAGGGTGGGGGCGCGCCTACCCCCCTTGGCGCGCCCTCCTACCTTGTGGACGCCTCATGCAGTTCCAGACTTCCACTCCAAGTCTCCTGGTTTGCATTTGTTCCAAGAAAGATCCTCGCAAAGGTTTCGTTCCATTTGGATTCTGTTTGATATTCCTTTTCTACGAAACACTGAAATAGGCACAAAAAATGAAACTGGCACCGAGCCTACGGTTAATAGGTATAAAAGAGCATATTAAAGCCCATTAAACATTCAAAACAGATAATATAATAGCATGGAACAATCAAAAATTATAGATACGTTGGAGACGTATCAAGGGCCAATATTAAAACTCAGCAATCTGAGACGTCCAAGGCCAAGACAGAACTGAAGAACTCATTGGAAAACATTGAGCAGTTGAAACAAAGCTTTAGCGTGTAAAACTGGTGTAGAAATCGAGATGGCGGCTCTATTAAAGAGAGCAGAGGATGTCGAGGCAGCTCTTAAACCCGTGACTGACGAGTTATCCGGGTTAAAGCATCAGATCAATAGCATGACATCAGCCATCTTCGGTAAGTAGTAAAAATGACTCCTTTACCCTAGTAGGCATATCATAATCATGTGCCGGTTTATCAATAACTTTACTGATACAGGCTCCCGAAGCGTCAAGTTGGGCTTAGACATGCGCATCAAGCTTAAGGTTGTCTATACCCTTGTAGAATAGCTATACACTAGCGCTCAATGGACCATTGCTGCCACTATTGATAAGAAACATCCGCCCACCCTCATCAAGGAAACATTGGAGAGATTATCGGTGCTGCCTCAAAGGATCGACGATTTAAAGCGAGCATCTGCTAGAGCCGGCGCTTTGACTGCATTAAGCCGGGCAAAGGCATGGCAAGCCGATCTTGATCCAGAAGACTTGGCCAATGGTTGCCCAAGTGTAAAAGAAGACGGGTCTCCCTTCAGCGCTGATGAGTTTGCAAAAATAGCAAGAGCAATGCGTCCGTTAGCGAGCAAGCTGGCTAAAGAGACCAATCTATCCCAATACCAAGCGGCTTATGATGCTAAGAACAAAAAGATGAAGGCGTCAGTTCATCAAGAAGTGGATCTCATCCCACCAACGCGTAAGCACACCTTCGCTCCTGACATTCATCCATCAAACCTTATTGATGATGAGGCTGTGTTTAGAGCTTTGACCGGTATTGACGGTGTCCTGGACTAGGGGGTACTCACCACATCATCTCCCGATCTGTTAGATCGGGCCGAGGACCCCCATGGCCGTATACTAATGGGCCAGTTCGGACAGTTGCCGCATACATGGAAGATTCCACAAGACTTGGTGATCAAGACAAGGACTCCTCCCCACCGGCATATTCGGCTAGGACTCTTGTTATCCTAGGCCTCTGGTGCATTATATAAACCAGGGCCAGGCTAGTCGATAGATATACATACAATCATACCATAATCTAGCTTCTAGGGTTTAGCCTCTACGGTCTCGTGGTAGATCAACTCTTGTAATACTTATATCGTCAAGAACAATCAAGCAGGATGTAGGGTATTACCTCCATCAAGAGGGCCCGAACCTGGGTAAACATCGTGTCCCCTGCCTCCTGTTACCATCCGCCTTAGACACACAGTTAGGGACCCCCTACCCGAGATCCGCCGATTTTGACACCGACATTGGTGCTTTCATTGAGAGTTCCGTTGTGTGATCGGCAAAAGGATCGATGGCTCGTCTGCAGGTCAACTGCGACGCAGGCATCTTCGTCGCCGGCTCGACTGGTCACCTTGGCTGGACCGAGGATTGTGCCCTACCTCCGATCGTCATGTTCAGATGAGGGCCTTCATCAACATCAACTCCGATCTCTATCAAGATCATGGAGGAATCATCCAGGGAGCCCGGGGGCTCAACGTCAACATTGCCCTCGGGCGACCGTGCTGTTTTTCTGGACAGCGAACTTGTATCCGATGCCACCGCCTCCTCAAGTTTTGTTTTAATGATTTCTTCGGTAGAATTGTGCGGAATTGAGTCTAAAACAACCCTGGAAAAATTCGTCGAGTTCCGATGGAGGAATCTATGGCAATCCGCGATATATCGGAGCCCTGTCAAATCTAGACGGGAATCTAGATGAGCTTAGGGCGTGGGGTCCATATTCTAGCTCGGACATCCTATGGAAGATCCAACCGTTGATCGGCTGTGTAATTCCTATATCTACCACCCGTCAAAATTTCAGCTCGATCCGGCCGTCCAAACTTTGGGAACCTTCCGATTAGTGCATCACTTTTCGGATCTGTTTTCTGCGCGAAAACGAATCCGACCCGAGTTCGTCTTTTTTATGAACGGGATTTCGGACATCCTTTTTGAAGGAAGTTTTGTATGGGGTATTGTGTTTTGTTCCCGAACACATCCCACTAACTTTAAAATCTTTTGAACATGATCTTCACCATCATGCTGGTGTCAAACCAGTCCGGCAATATTGCTCCACTACTGCCGACCTGCGCTAGACACGTCGTCACTTTGTTGAGCTGAGCTCAACTTCTTCGGATCATCATCTCGGCGAGCCGAACAGGAGTTCATCATCGCGAAGGATAAATCATCACCAACATCGCCGCCCCACGGATTACACGGAGCGGGCACACCGGCATCGCCACACGGTCACTTCATCAAGTCGGCATTGACCACGTCACGACCTGCATCGGCAGGGCCGCACTGTTGCTCCTTCAAGCCGGTGCCCATCACGCCGACCTACTTCGACATCTCGGCTGGACAGAGGGCTTCACCATCTCTTCATCAACTTACTTCAGAGACTTCGGCGTCACCAGCCGACCAGCTTCATCACATTAGCTGGACCACGGACTTTTCCTCAGCGAGCCAACCTTTGCTAGCATCGCCATGTCACCGCTTCATCACCCATCAGGCAATGGGTGTGCGGATCGAGCCCCAATTTTGGGAGTAACCTTTCTCTAGATTGCTACAACAGATAAACCAGGTGCTATTAATCCTAGTATTTTTTTTCTTGTTTGGGTTTATTTTTCCCAAGGAATTATTACTCCGGTTTGTTTCATCATCTATACACAGGTCTATCAAATGGTGGCCGCATTAACAACGGCCGCGTGGTGGTTCGGTCAGTTTTCGTATACAGTTCGGCAAATGCCGCATCTGGAACTCAGACCGGCCTGCGAATTTGGGCTTGGCCACGCCTTCACCGCGTCACGTCGATTCCCTACATCGACATGACTTCAGCGCCAGGCCACATCTCTTTCAATAAATTATTTTTGCGAAAAGCACTTATCCTTTTTGGACCGCACTATTTTATGTGTGTAGGTGATCGACTTCGATTGCGTCACGTGGTCTCTTCGGCAAGCCGGCGCCGTTGTCCTAATCGGCGTAAATCGGCTCGCGTGATCACCTTGTTGGTCGTGTTGCCATACCAACGTGTTCGGTTGCCTCAGGGACTTCGGCATCGCCGAGAGAGCTCTACCTCATCGAGTGTTCGGCGCACCGGACATATTTCTTTTATTACTCACTTTGCATAAATTATTGATTATGCAACAATTTTTTTATTCCTATTATCTCCGGCTTGCACTATTTTCTGTGCACAGGTAGATAATCCGGGCAGCGCTATCACCGCGGCATACCAATGTACCACGTCACCTCGGCTGACCGGGGGCTTCGTCATCACTTCATTAACACACGCTGGGGGCTTCGGCGTCACACTGCCGGCCTGCTCCGTCGCCGCGGTCGGACTGGGGTTTTCACCTCGCCCATCGACTATGCTGTGTCACCACTTCATCAAGCCGAGGTCTTTACTCGGACATCTCGGGACCGGCTTGGGGGCTGGGATCTCATCCCGCCACAATCTCGGCATGCGTCATCAACATCGAGCACATTAACCAGCTAAGTCGCTTTCATGCTCAAAAACTTTCAGTTTTAAATTTTGTTCGGTTCGACCAAGCATTATACTTTTCGGAACAAAGTTGTTTGGGACAAAGTTCCTTGTCATAACTTTGTTTGTGACTCGCATATTCAAATACCCCGTTTATTTGGGGGCTCCCTTGATGGAGCTTTTCCTCTTGCATATGATTATACTTGTACAGCTTCGTTCCTTGTTCGTGTATTACGCCACAATATGCACCATATTGACCTAAGCGATTTGCAAGCTGGGTTGCCTCGCTCCTGTGTTTACCCCTACATTCCCGATTGTTCGGCTAGGGAGTAAAGGGAGCACCTCTGCGATTGTCACGACCGGGTCATCCGACCTCTGACCTCAGACTGGGTGAAACCGAAAGCTAGCGCTCTTATTGTTTTCAATCATGGTCAGCACACAACGGAACTCATGAGTACAAAAAATCTATTGCACAAGTCTCATAGTAATAATGAGCACCGAAGAAAGGTATCGGTGGGGGTACTATTTTCTTCAAAGATGCTTCTTACACTTCGTTAGTAATATAGCATAAGTTCACTGAGCGCACTTTGTCTGTTACAGCCTTATGGCCTGATTGCCTGGTCATCAGAAACACCGTCGATACTCTCGACAGGCGGAGTACATGACACTTTTTGGCCCTTGGCCGAAGAGGGAGAAGCCGATGGTCGGTTAAGACGCGTTTAAAGTTTGGGTGAACACAGATATGATATAAGTACTTCGGTACATACAATCATTATATATAAAATTCTTTTACCCAAGTCACTTGGGGGCTCTTAAAATTTATATATGAGTTGTGAATGTGTTTTCTTCTTGGTCGTTGTCAAAACACGACAGAAGCACAATTTTTTTTCTCTTCCAATTTTCGGATTGGCACCGAACACTTGATCTTGTTCGGACGTCATGTCTTTACTGACGTTTTTTGGTTTTCCAAGCTTTTGGCACTTTTAAACTATTTGTGTGTTGTCAGCACAAGTCTCGCAGTGCAAGGCCGGACACCTTTAGAGATTCGGCAAAAACATTCTCGGATATTGCTATATATGCATCGGTTTCGAATTATGTCTTCGGTCAATAGTTGGGTTGCCCGGCTGCTGCGCTTGCCTCCTACGTTCCGCTTTGTTCGGCTAGGTGTGCAAAGGGAGAACCACTGCGATTGTGCTTCCAGCTCACATGGTTAAGCACCTTAGTGGAGAAAGCGAAAAACTGACTGTCACAAATAAGCATAAACTGGTCAGCGATCCGATGACTGTGTTAAATGATGGGCCATTCATAACATTGGCCGAAGTGTTTACGCCTTGACCTCGACTGTCGCCAAACACTACCGGGGGCTAGTAACTGGCCTCCCAAACTAATTCCTCAATATTTTGCTCTTACATTAGAGCTGAGGTTTCATGGTCATGCTTAGCATGACAACCCAAATAAAGGAACCGATAGAGGGACTATTTTCTTTGGAAGACATTTCTTATGTTAAACAGTAATATAACATATCTCTGTGTGTATCTTTGTTTATAAAACCGTATGGCCAGATTGCCTTGTTTGTCGTAAATCTTTGCCCTCATAAAGGCTTTATAAAGTAGGACAAACACTCCTCGGCTACTGGCCGAGGAGGTGGAAGTCGATGGTCGGTTAACAAAGTTTTGTAGAATGCGGATCCGAGCATTAATGACGTAAAGTACTTGGATACATAGAGTCATTACACATAATTTGTGATTTCACTATGGATATCGATCCTTAATTCGGCCACCCGTGCCCGCATTAAGGCTCGGGGGCTACTGGGCTTCGGGCTTATTATTTACAAATATTAAAGGGGCACATCGATCCCCTGATCTGGTGTTGCCACCCGACCAGTGTCTCGGGGGCTACTGCATTGCCTGTCCAATGCATACAAATTTAAGTGTGATATAGTTTCCGAGGAGATTTTGATCCTCAGGTTGGTCGGCCGCACCCAACCTGAGTCTCGAGGACTGAGCACACCGCTTTTTGTGTCCCGAAGTATTCTGCCGAGCTAGGACTTGATCCTCAGGCCGATTTTGCAAATCAACCTGAGTATCAGCGGCTACTGGGATCAGTGGTCTTATGTCATCCTTCAGGTGCATCTCGGGTTTTAGACCGATACACACCTTGAGGGCTACTGGCTATATATCTCGGCAGAGAATAAATTGCACCAATCAAAAATATTGACAAAAAATCGGCCCGTGGTCGGGGTGGTGCACCACCTCGGAAGCAGTCCGACATAAAGCTCGGGTGCTAGTGGCTGGCTCCATAGAGGGCATTTTTGGCATTAAGCTTGGCTAAACTCCTTCAACTTTTTTTGAACCAAGGTGATTTATGACACCTCGGGTATAGTCCGGCGTTGGAGCTCGGATACAGTCCGGCGTTGGAGCTTGGACATAGTCCGGCGTTGGAGCTTGGATACATTCCGGCGTTGGAGCTCGGAAGCGGTCCGGCATTGGTGCTCGTCCGCAAAAGATACCACAAATATAGTCCGATGTTGGAGCTCGGACGCAAGAGGACACTGCCTCCCGGGAACAACTTCAAACCCGAGGTGTGGCATAAAAATAACAAGGCATTGATAAAGGCCGGAAACTTAAAGGGGCTCCTCGGATACCCGATGTGTAAACTCGTCGAATGCATTTCGGCGATCCTCAAGATCGAAGATGAGAAGATTTGTTGAACCAGTTTTCAAGACCGACAACCGAAGATGAAGAACAGTTCGGAAGAATCAAGGAGCGTCCCTAACTTGAAGACCAGTTCAGGGGGCTACTGACGGTGTCCTGGACTAGGGGGTACTCACCATGTCATCTCCCGATCTGTTAGATTGGGCCGAGGACCCCCATGGCCGTATACTCATGGGCCAGTTCGGACAGCTGTCGCATACATGAAAGATTCCACAAGACTTGGTGATCAAGACAAGGACTCCTCCCCACCGGCGTATTCGGCTAGGACTCTTGTTATCCTAGGCCTCTGGTGCATTATATAAACCAGGGCCAGGCTAGTCGATAGATATACATACAATCATACCATAGGCTAGCTTCTAGGGTTTAGCCTCTACGATCTCATGGTAGATCAACTCTTGTAATACTTATATCATCAATAACAATCAAGCAGGACATAGGGTATTACCTCCATCAAGAGGGCCCGAACCTGGGTAAACATCATGTCCCCTGCCTCCTGTTATCATCCGCCTTAGAAGCACAGTTTGGGACCCCCTACCTGAGATCCGCTTGTTTTGACACCGACAAGTATCAACTGGTCTATGCCTGACTTCCAGCCAATGGATAATCAAGGAGCTAAAGAAGAAGAAGCGCAGGATAATCTGGAGGCTTCAACCCGCCAAGAGTAGACATCGTAATTCATGAGCCTGTTTGCCAGCCATAATATATGGACGTCATGTCTTCAAAAACACTTATCCTTTTGGCCGTCAGATGCCTTGTAATAGGCTAGTTATAACAATGATCTATCGTGCCATCATGCACATTTTTACTTGCATAACACTGCCGATCCATTATTTGAAGATCTGACACTTATGCTTATAATATCATCATTTATGCAGGCCATGCTTATCATCTTTGCCTACACATGAGCAGATAACAAGTGCCCTGGCGGCTTACCCCAGGGCGGGTCATAATGCCCCACATAAAAACCGCTGATGACTAAATAGTCCATAACCAGGGCCGGTTTATCAAAACCTCATATAATCATAACAAAACAAATATCATACCTGTGATATTTTGTTCACACTACCGGCTTATCATACGTCGTGTTCATTCATACCGCCGGCTTACAAAGCCATATGCAGCAAGGGGTAACATCCCAAAGCTTAGAGCCAGTACTCCAAGCACATAATCATCATACACTAGCGACTTAAAGTCCAAAGCCAGGCCGGGTTTAATAAAACTCCGGATAGATTCATATATCAACCATAAGGCAAACATGGCCTTTATCAGTTTTAAACCAGGTATCAACACGGTACAAAAGATCAATCTCAAAAAATCAAATAAAAACTAGAAAAAAACAGAAAACAAGGCATTCATAGGATGCCAAGCCTGCATATCAAGCATTATTCAAGGGCCACGCAGCTGCTGAGTTAAACCTTAATTCAAACCCATAAGCCGGACCTCACATGAACAATCGTCGTTTTAACTTTGACAAACTTAGGGTCTTTTAGAAGATTGATTGTCAAGAGTACAACGAGTCATTCCAGGATTACCTGGTTGGAGTGGCAGGAAAACAAAGGCAGGATAACCCGGATTTTTGGTGAATACACCTGGCGTCCAAGCCTATTACAAGGGTCAACAAAGCTCTGTTCATTAACAAGGAGCCCCCAAGTATTTGGTAATCGGGGCGTACAAGCCGGATCAAGAGGGTACTCATAGCTATTCTCAATGAGCAGGAAGCCCACAAGTGATCATATGAAGTGACAATAAAGATTCATTATTCTTAGAAGTGAAACGACAGAGGCCCTGAATTTTTCAGGGATGCCGGCTTTATTATATTCATCATAATATATACATTGATAGAAATATGTACATCACAAGAGCCGGTGGCTCAAGTGTAATAAGGCTGAAGATGAGTAATATTCCACGGCCGACGGGTCTCCTCCTCCGACGTGCGTGAGTCCTTGTGGTCTCGAACATCGATAAGGTAGTATGACCCGTTGTTCAGATTTTTGCTGACCACAAAGGGCCCTTCCCAAGGTGGGGATAGCTTGTGCGTGTCAATTTGATCCTGGATGAGCCAGAGCACCAAATCTCCTTCTTGAAAGGTTCTGGTTTTAACCCGACGGCTATGATAACGACGCAGCTCTTGCTGGTAAATCGCCGAACGAGCCGCCGCACGGTCGCGCTCCTCATCCAACTGGTCAAGAGCACCCTGGCGTGCTTTTTCATTATCAGATTCAACATAAGCTGCCACACGGGGCGAATCGTGACGGATGTCACTAGGGAGAACCGCCTATACTCTGTAAACCATGAAGAAAGGCGGTAACCCGTAGATCTGTTGGGGTAGTATTGATACTCCATATCACTGAGGGAAATTCCTCCACCCAAAAACTCGGCGTCCTCTGCAAAGGGACCATAAGCTGAGGCTTGATGCCTCTCAAAATCTCTTGATTGGCTCTTTCATCTTGGCCATTAGACTGGGGGTGAGCCACTTATGATACATCAAGACGAATATGCTCTCATTGACAGAATTCTTTGATAGCACCTTTGGACAGATTAGTTCCATTATCAGTTATAATTCTATGAGGAAAGCCAAACCGGAAAATCCCTTTTTTATGAACTGAACCGTTGTTGCTGCGTCACACTTACTGACCGGCTCTGCCTCAACCCACTTTGTGAATTTGTCAACCACCACCAAAAGGTGGGTCTTTTTATCTTTGGACCGTTTGAAAGGTCCAACCATATCCAGCCCCCAGACTGCAAATGGCCAAGTAATTGGAATCATCCGTAATTCTTGAGCCAGCAATGAGCTCGTCTTGAAAATTTCTGACAGCCATCACATTTACTGACCAAATCCTCAATGGCCCGGGGGCCATAGGTTTCACTAGTGGCTTCTCTTAAGATAGCATAAGTATCCCGGTGGTGAACAAATTACTGTCGAGCAATTGATAGAAAAGTGAATAATTATGAGAATATCTGGGCATGATCATGTATATAGGCATCACGTTCGTGACAAGTAGACCGACTCCTGCCTGCATCTACTACTATTACTCCACAAATCAACCGCTATCCAGCATGCATCTAGAGTATTAAGTTCATAAGAACAGAGTAACGGATTAGGTAAGATGACATGATGTAGAGGGATAAACTCAAGCAATATGATATAAACCCCATCTTTTTATCCTCGATGGCAACAATACAATATGTGTCGTTTCCCTTTCTGTCACTGGGATCAAGCACTGCAAGATTGAACCCAAAGCTAAGTACTTCTCCCATTGCAAGAACGATCAATCCAGTAGGCCAAACCAAACTGATAATTCGAAGAGACTTGCAAAGATAACCAATCATACATAAAAGATTTCAGAGAAGAATCAAATATTGTTCATAGATAGACTTGATCATAAACCCACAATTCATCGGATCTCGACAAACACGCCGCAAAAAGAGTTACATCAAATAGATCTCCAAGAAGATCGAGGAGAACTTTGTATTGAGATCCAAAGAGAGAGAAGAAGCCATCTAGCTAACAACTATGGACACGAAGGTCTGAAGTAAACTACTCACACATCATCGGAGGGGCCATGGAGTTGATGTAGAGGCCCTCCGTGATCGACGCCCCCTCTGGCGGAGCTCCGGAAAAGGCTCCAAGAAGGGATCTCTTGGGTACAGAAGGTTGCGGCGGTGGAAATAGGGTTTCGTGGTGCTCCTGGTTGTTTGCAGGGTATATGAGTATATATAGGAGGAATAAGTAGGTCGGTTGAGCCACGAGAGGGGAGGGCGCGCCCATGGGGTAGGCACGCCCCCTGCCTCGTGGACTCCTTGTTTGTTTCTTGACATCCAATCCAGGTCCTTTGGATCACGTTTGTTCCAAAAATCACGTTCCCGAAGGTTTCATTCCGTTTGGACTCCGTTTGATATTCCTTTTCTGCGAAACACTGAAATAGGCAAAAAAACAGCAATTTTCATTGGGCCTTGGGTTAATAGGTTAGTCCCAAAAATAATATAACAGTGTAAAATAAAGCCCATTAAACATCCAAAACAGAATATATATAATAGCATGGAACAATAAAAAATTATAGATACGTTGGAGACGTATCAAGCATCCCCAATCTTAATTCCTACTCGTCCTCGAGTAGGTAAATGATAAAAACAGAATTTTTGACGTGGAATGCTTTCTAGCATATTCTTCAATGTAATTCTCTATATTGTGGCATGAATGTTCAGATCCGAAAGATTCAAGATAAAAGTTTAATGCTGACATAAAAATAATAATACTCCAAGTATGCTAACCAAGCAATTATGTCTTATCAAAATAACATAACCAAAGAAAGCTTATCCCTACAAAATCATATAGTTTGGCCATGCTTCATTTTCGTCACACAAAATGCTCTCATCATGCACAACCCCGATGACAAGCCAAGCAATTGTTTCATAATTAGCCTTTTCAAACTCTTTCAACTTTTACGCAATATATGAGCGCGAGACATAGACATAGCACTATGGGTGGAATAGAATATAATGATTGAGGTTGTGTGAGAAGACAAAAAGGGAGAAAGTCTCACATTGACATGGCTAATCAACGGGCTATGGAGATGCCCATCAATTGATGTCAATGCGAGGAGTAGGGATTGCCATGCAACGGATGCACTAGAGCTATAAATATATGAAAGCTCATCAAAAGAAACTAAGTGGGTGTGCATCCAAGTTGCTTGCTCACGAAGACCTTGGGCATTTTGAGGAAGCCCATCATTGGAATATACAAGCCAAGTTCTATAATGAAAAATTCCCACTAGTATATGAAAGTGACAACATAAGAGACTCTCTATCATGAAGATCATGGTGCTACTTTGAAGCACAAGTGTGGAAAAAGGATAGTAACATTGTCACTTCTCTATTTTCTCTCATTTTTTATTTGGGCCTTCTCTTTTTTCTTGGCCTCTTTTTCTTCTCTTTTTTTCTTTCGTCTGGAGTCTCATCCCGACTTGTGGGGGAATCATAGTCTCCATCATCCTTTCCTCACATGGGACAATGCTCTAATAATGATGATCATCACACTTTTATTTACTTACAACTCAAGAATTACAACTCGATACTTAGAACAAAATATGACCCTATGTGAATGCCTCCGGCGGTGTACCGGGATATGAAATGAATCAAGAGTGACATGTATGAAAAATTAGCATGGTGGCTTTGCCACAAATATGATGTCAACTACATGATCATGCAAGGCAATATGACAATGATGATGCGTGTCATAATAAACGGAACGGTGGGAAGTTGCATGGCAATATATCTCGGAATGGCTATGGAAATGCCATAATAGGTAGGTATGGTGGCTGTTTTGAGGAACATATAAGGAGGCTTATGTGTGATAGAGCGTATCATATCACGGGGTTTGGTTGCACCGGCGAAGTTTGCACCAACTCTCAAGGTGAGAAAGGGCAATGCACGGTATCGAAGAGGCTAGCAATGATGGAAGGGTGAGAGTGCATATAATCCATGGACTCAACATTAGTCATAAAGAACTCACATACTTATTGCAAAAATTTACAAGTCATCAAAACCAAGCACTACACGCATGCTCCTAGGGGGTAGATTGGTAGGAAAAGACCATCGCTCGTCCCCGACCGCCACTCATAAGGAAAGCAATCAAAGAACACCTCATGCTTCAAATTTGTCACATAACGTTTACCATACGTGCATGCTACGGGACTTGCAAACTTCAACACAAGTATTTCTCAATTTCACAATTACTCAACTAGCACACCTCTAGTATTACCACCTTTATATCTCAAAACAACTATCAAGCATCCAACTTCTCTAAGTGTTTAAAATTTAACCAAAGCAAATTACCATGCTGTTCTAAAGGACTCTCAAAATATTATAAGTGAATTATGAGAGATCAATTATTTCTATAAAATAGAACCACCGCCGGGCTCTAAAAGATATAAGCAAAGTACTAGAGCAAAATTATCCAACTCAAAAGATATAAGTGAAGCACATAGAGTATTCTAATAAATTCCAATTCATGTGTGTCTCTCCCAGAAGGTGTGTACAGAAAGGATGGTTGTGGTAAACTAAAAAGCAAAGACTCAAATCATACAAGACACTCCAAGCAAAACACATAACATGTGGTGAATAAAAATATAGCTCCAAGTAAAGTTACCGATGGACGAAGACGAAAGAGGGGATGCCTTCCGGGGCATCCCCAAGCTTAGGCTTTTGGTTGTCCTTGGATTTTACCTTGGGGTGCCTTGGGCATCCCCAAGCTTAGGCTCTTCCCTCTCCTTGTTCCATAATCCATCAAATCTTTACCCAAAACTTGAAAAGTTCACAACACAAAACTTAAAAGAAAATCTCATGAGCTCCGTTAGTAAAAGAAAACAAAACACCACTTCAAGGTACTGTAATGAACTCATTATTTATTTATATTGGTGTTAAACCTACTGTATTACAACTTTTCTATGGTTCACAAACTCTATTACTAGCCATAGATTCATCAAAATAAGCAAACAACACACGAAAAACAAAATCTGTCAAAAATAGAACAATCTGTAGTAATCTGTAGGTTTAGAATACTTATGGAACCCCAAAAATTCTAAAATAAATTTCTGGACATGAGGAATTTATCTATTAATCATCTTCAAAATGAATTAACTAAATAGCACTCTCCAGTAAAAAAAATGGCAGCAAATCTCGTGAGCGCTAAAGTTTCTGTTTTTTACAGCAAGATCGCAAAGACTTTCCCCAAGTCTTCCCAAAGGTTCCACTTGGCACAAACACTAATTAAAATCATAAAAACACATCTGAACATAGGCTGGATGAATTATTTATTACTAAACAGAATTAAAAAGCAAGAAACAAAAATAAAATTGGGTTGCCTCCCAACAAGCGCTATCATTTAACGCCCCTAGCTAGGCATAAAAGCAAGGATATATCTAGGTATTGCAATGATAATGATAAGGTAAATCGCAAAAACTCATCTCATATTCCCTACGTTCAACAGCAAGCTTTCTTTGTGGAAAGCAAAAGTAATCAAAAGGGCTAAATTTGATGGGACAAAAGTCCCCAAGATCAAGCTCTGGAGGTATTGGTTCCTCCTTTGGCCCCTCATATTGCACAACCAATTCATGATTATAAGCATTCTTTTGGCAAAAAGTCATGAGCCTTTGTTCAAGGGAAAAAACTAACCCATTGTTCTGGATAGCAAAATTATCATTAAGTTCAGAGATCCTGTTAACAAGAACATTGGTAGGAACCTTTTTTCTAAGGTCTTCATTAAAAGCAACATGATCTAAAGATTGTAAACGCATAATGTATTCTTGATAAAAAAGGATTGCTTCTATGGGAGGACGCCGGCATCCACCCTATAATGCGCAAAAATTTCATTGGCCTCTATTATTATAAATCTGACCTCACGAGCTAATAAGATGGTCGTTGCTCACTTAACAGAAGAATGCTCAATATTAGAAAATTCTAGGAAAATCCTTTTTATGCAAGGATGCATATGTAAAAATTGTCTTTCAAGTTCAACTATGAGCAAAGATATAGCATCTGTGAGACTACTAGTTTTATGAAGAATAGACCCACTCATGGTGGGTAAAGCACCGGCACAAGTAAAGAAATCTTGAATAACTCCCTTCCCAATAATATTACCGCTACCAATCCGAAAAAATTTAGTGTGTAAAATAGTAGGATTTTCAAGAGGATCATCAATAGCATCAAAGTTTTCCATATTATTGTCCTTATCAACGATAACCTCCCCAGTTTCAGACATGATGGCAACAAATTGCAAAAAAGAACGAGCACGCAGAAGGCAGGAAGGAAAAAGAGGGCGAATAAAACGGCAAGGGTGAAGTGGGCGAGAGGAAAACGAGAGGCAAATGGCAAATAATGTAATGCGAGGGATAAGAGTTTGTGATGGGTACTTGGTATGTCTTGACTTGTGCGTAGACTCCCCGGCAACGGTGCCAGAAATCCTTCTTGCTACCTCTTGAGCACTGCGTTGGTTTTCCCTTGAAGAGGAAAGGGTGATGCAGCAAAGTAGCATAAGTATTTCCCTCAGTTTTTGAGAACCAAGGTATCAATCCAATAGGAGGCCACACGCAAGTCCCTCGTACCTACACAAACAAATAAGAACCTCGCAACTAATGTGATAAGGGGGTTGTTAATCCCTTCACGATCACTTACGAGAGTGAGATCTGATAGAGATGATAAGATAATATTTTTGGTATTTTTATGATAAAGATTAAAAGTAAAGATTGCAAAATAAAAGGTAATAGAAATAGCATGTTGACGGAAGAATAATATAATGGAGAGTAGACCCGGGGGCCATAGGTTTCACTAGTGGCTTCTCTCAAGATAGCATAAGTATTACGGTGGGTGAACAAATTATTGTCGAGCAATTGATAGAAAAGTGAATAATTATGAGAATATCTAGGCATGATCATGTATATTGGCATCACGTCCGTGACAAGTAGACTGACTCCTGCCTGCATCTACTACTATTACTCCACAAATCGACCACTATCTAGCATGCATCTAGAGTATTAAGTTCATAAGAACAGAGTAACGCATTAGGTAAGATGACATGATGTAGAGGGATAAACTCAAGCAATATGATATAAACCCCGTCTTTTTATCCTCGATGGCAACAATACAATACGTGTCGTTTCCCTTTTTTTCACTGGGATCGAGCACTGCAATATTGAACCCAAAGCTACGCACTTCTCCCATTGCAAGAACATCAATCTAGTAGGCCAAACCAAACTGATAATTCGAAGAGACTTGCAAAGATAACCAATCATACATAAAAGATTTCAGAGAAGAATCAAATATTGTTCATAGATAGACTTGACCATAAATCCACAATTCATCGGATCTCGACAAACACACCGCAAAAAGAGTTACATCAAATAGATCTCCAAGAAGATCGAGGAGAACTTTGTATTGAGATCCAAAGAGAGAGAAGAAGTCATCTAGCTAATAACTATGGACCCAAAGGTATGAAGTAAACTACTCACACATCATCGGAGGGGCCATGGAGTTGATGTAGAGGCCCTCCGTGATCGATGCCCCCTCCGGCGGAGCTCCCGAAAAGGCTCCAAGAAGGGATCTCTTGGGTATAGAAGGTTGCGGCGGTGGAAATAGGGTTTCGTGGTGCTCCTGGTTGTTTTCAGGGTATATGAGTATATATAGGAGGAAGAAGTAGGTCGGTTGAGCCACGAGGGGGAGGGCACGCCCAGGGGGGTAGGAGCGCCCCCTGCCTCGTGGACTCCTTGTTTGTTTCTTGACATCCACTCCAAGTCCTCTGTATAACGTTTGTTCCAAAAATCAAGTTCCCGAAGGTTTCATTCCGTTTGGACTCCGTTTGATATTCCTTTTATGCGAAACACTGAAATAAGCAAAAAAAATAGCAATTTGCACTGGGCCTTGGGTTAATAGGTTAGTCCCAAAAATAATATAAAAGTGTAAAATAAAGCCCATTAAACATCCAAAATAGAATATATAATAGCATGGAACAATAAAAAAATATAGATACGTTGGAGACGTATCATGACGCCGCAGCGATCTTGTTATCCAAAGGGTTAGAATAATGACCCGGCGATGTAAGAACACGCTGGGGCGGAGTCACATCCAAACGAGGCTGTTCCAGAGTACGCGACTAAACTGGTGCTCTAGTCATGTGCGCCTCAACCGCCCAGTTCACCACGGGCGGGTCACTGGTCCCTGCCCCTGGCGTGTTGAAAAGTTTTCTCGCATCGTACTCCAGTGGTAAGCTACTCTGGTGTCTCCTTCTCATGACTTCATTTGAAGAATTTTGTTCCAAGGTGAGCCGGAAAGAGTCTGCCTGAATCTGTTGTGCCTGGGTGTCCAAAGTAGCTCGCTCCGTGGCCATCCTAACATTCTCGCAGTCGTTAGCACCAGCCGTTGCCGCAGTCGTTAAGTTGGAGGTCATAACCGCGGCGGTCGATGAGCCGAGCGCTGGCTGTGTACCGGCCATGAAGATCGCAACCCTGTTCAGCGGCTCATAGGGGTCCGGAATACTGTCGCCATCGGAACAGCCCCCAAGCCGGCCGTCTTGTACTTGATACATTGAATTAGTCTCGCCTGTGGATGATTCGCCATCAGTGTAGATGGTTGTCTCACCACCAGATACAGATCATTCCTCAAATTCCGCCCCATGGATGAAACCAACAAAGGCGTGCTTCACGGCGGGTTCAACCTAGGTGGGTTGTGTACACTGAGTCGTCTCGATGATGTCGATGCAGGTGTCTGGCTCAGGGCCCGGCTCGCCAATCTTGCCGATGAAGACATGGATTCCGCCGAAGGGGACCCGATACCCGTACTCAATTGAGCCAGCCTCGGGGCCCCATCCTGCATCGTCAATGTGGAGCTTGCCGCGACGACTCTTGGTCATCCGGCCCACGACATATCCCTTGATCCCTTCGAAGCTGCCTTTCAAGAATTCGAAACCACCGTGCGTTGGCCCCACGGTGGGCGCCAACTGTCGTGGACTTAACACGGCAGATGTCCTAGTGGAAGGACTTAGTCGTGGATCCATCACAACTAGGTTAGCTTAAAGGGCTTAATCGGGACAAAGGACACAGAGAGTTTATACTGGTTCGGCCCTAGCGGTGGAGGTAAAAGCCTACTCCAGTTTGGGGTTGTATTGCTTGGGTTTCGATTACCAGGGAGCAAATATGCTTGACCTAGTTCTCGATCTGTTGTTTTTTGTCCCAAAACCGCTGCCGAGTCGTCCCTTTATATACACAGGAAGATGCCTGGCGGCTCAGGGAGTCCTGGCCGGCTCAGACACAACGTGTCCGACTCGGTGACTTGCTACGCTTGCCTTACAAAACAAGTTATACACATATGACGGTTCATCCTCTTGGGCCTCAAGTCGCCTCTGGGTCTTGGGTCGTCAATGGTCTTTGTATGAGCCGCCATCTTCATTGATAAGTCGTCAGTGGTATGACCCGACACCTCCTGGGCATTTCATACCCAATAGTTATATCCCCAACAATGTCGATCAAAGCAATTATGTGTGTCACCCCCTTCAACCCATATCGCAGCAACCTGGGAAGTTGCCAAGGCATTATAACATTGCTGATCCAAGGTTATATCTGTATTTATTTCAATTACATATTCATCAAGGCTTGCTGAAGAACCAACATTCTGAAAAGTCTGCACATAAGGGTTGTGTTGTAGTATACTTAGAATTTTGTGAATGAGATCAATATTAAGATTCGGAAACCTCTGGACCCGGTGCGCCAAGTTGTCATCTGTATCATAAATATATAGTTGCAAATGTCGCGGACCATGTTCACCATGAACCAAATGATCCAAACAGTGGTACAGTTGACCATGTGCACGGAATGTATATATCCCAGTGCCTGCTGCAGTGCTGACTCGCTGGTTGAATGTCACTCCAAGACTCGTGAATGAGAAGTGTGAGTTGAAATACCTTATGTTATCTCTAAAACATTTGGCATCATCATCATCCTCACTTGTAAACAATTGTTTCAACTCAGCAGGCGCATCTGGAATAGATATGCTAACTTTTCCTTTTCTACAACAGAATGCAGGCCCCTCGTATTGAAATCGCATTGCTCCGCAATAGGTGCAATCCTTAACTTTCCTCAAAACATGGTGCTTCTTTGGCATGTTATGGTAGGCTTGGTTATCATCAGCATAAAGGGGGATGCCATTAGCAGCTACTCGGTATGATTCGAATTGGGCATCTAGATGTGGACATTTAATTAATTTACATGTTTGAAATGGTAGAGTGTTTTGTTGGTAAATCAAGTCAGTTTTAGAGATGCTTACATTGTTCAGTGAACATCCTTGCTTCATCATCAAACTCATCTTGTGCGTGTTCTCCATGGTGTATGGCCTGCAAGCATTCTAGTGGGAAAGATAGTCATTCCACGACCAAGAGAATGTAAATTACAAACTTTCACGTGTTTGCCAAAGGACGTAAAAAATGCATGCAACAATATACATACCCTGAAAGTTGGATGTTTCCTCGTGGGGCTCAAGTATTTCATAGGGATCTTCAGTTTGGTGCTTGTCTCCTAGCGAATACTTGGTAAGAATTCATTATTGAAGATAGTACTTTATGGAAAACATCCAGTTACTAAATACTAAGATATTTACCCACAAGAGCTTCACGCAGACCGGTAGCACTGGACATATTGAGACGCCTTTTTTGTCTATTAATTTGCTGCATCTGGTACATATCATTTCTGTGCAACCAATCATAATCTTCATTTGTATTGATATTCACATTTGTCTGCGAGGTACATCCATGGGTAGGCTCCCCTACGCGTACAAAACAGATGCTCTTTAATCACTATATTGTTACAATCTGTGAAATAATATTATGTGACATGTACCTGGGGACATATCAGAGTTGAAGTTTGATGCTACAACTTTGCTCCTCATTTTGCTGTAGTCGCGTTTATTTTGCAAGAGAGAAGACAATTGTTCGGGACTCATTGAATTGTATCGGACTCTCTCATGCAAGCTTTTTTTCTACTGCACTTTTCTTGAGAGACGATGGAACTAAAAGGCTCCCGGTTGATCTTTGATTTGATTAGAAAATTGAACATAAGAATACAAATTATGGACTAAAAGAAGAATATTGTTATGAGCACACATAGAAGTCTTTACCTGCGCTGCCACATCTAGTTTCAAAGCCTGTATGGAAGGTTTGTATAGAATTATCACTTTGAATTGCACTCGGGTGGAGTTGGTACTGATACATATAGTGTCAGGAATGACCGGAGAACAATGAAGTGTGACATCTTTGAAACATGTTGCATTAACATCTATAGGTGGCAAAATCTCTAGCATTATTCAATTTTTAGTACATGTTTGATAACACAAGAATAGTAATGTGTGCACCTTGCGTAAAACCTAACTGCTGCAAGCTTGCATTTGTAACGTCTGATAAAGTGCATTGGATGTGTGCTATAGGTTGAGATTTTTGGTTGGCAACATATGGTCCACCGATTTTGCTGAATATACATTTAATTTGAACAAGAAGAATTATATATATTTATAGCTATACAACAATATAGAGTTGCGGGTGATACCAGATGTTACAAGCGCTGCAACCGAGTCATTGTTTTCTGAGTTAGCCGTGTCTCGTTTTCTTTGACGTGTCTGTCGCTGCTTCAGTAGGTATTCGGCTCTCTTTTCTTCACTCATTCGAGCATACCAACCTTGACCCCTTCGTTTTTTTCTGGGCCGGTAGAGTAACAGCCAAAATTTCAGTAGTATTCATGTGCGGCGTGCCTCCATTATCACTCTGACCTGTCAGAACAACTTGGCACACAACACATGAGAGCAGAACTGAATAATTGAAAACATCACAAAGTACTACTCCCTCTGGTCCATAATAAGTATCACAGTTTTAAACTATATTTGATAAAGAAATACGTGTGTGAATGAACTAACCTTTTCCATTCCTATTTGAGCCATCTATAAGAGGAATCGTTTCGACAACTCCATCATTCACAACTATAAATTAGACAATAATGTACCTTAGTTTAAAACTGTGACACTTACTTTGGACTGGAGGGAATATTTGATAAAGAAAAACGTGTGTGAATGAACTACCTTTTCCATTCCTATTTGAGCCATCTGAAAGTGGAATCATTTCGACAACTCCATCATTCACAGCTGCAAATTAGACAATGATGTTAGTTTTGAGGTTTTGTCAGACACAAAGAATAATCTCAACCATGGGTCAACAAAGTGCACAAACATGGACCTTTTGCAAACGTGTTTGTTACATCAGTAAACGGAGCACGTTCACTCTGAACCAATCCGCTAGATAGTATAGATGACTTAGTTGCATCTTTTTTTTTTTGCCTGGCATGCTATTCGTAGTTTCTTTAGGTATTCCGCTTTCTTCTCACCGGACAGACGAGCATACCACCCTGCACCATTGCTCCGATTATTCTCCAAACCAGTACATGATTCTGAATTCTGGAACAAATGGATTTTGGATCTTGATTAGCAAATAGAGAATAGTTATCACCGAAGAGCACTGAAGATGGTAACATATAGAATGTTAGTTGGCTTTGAGCCCACTCAGATTCAGATTTGAATAATGCTCTCATGGATGGCTTTTGCAAAGTTAAAAAAATTGATAGTACACAAAAAAAATATTACTGACTTTCTGAGATGGAGAACATAAAGTAGCACTTATGAATTGAAAAATCTAATGTACTGTTCGTAGACATTATGTCAGTTTGTTAGGTAGATGTAACTGGGCCCCAAAGTTTGTAGAAAGCAAAGCGCGGCACACTACTACCTTTTTAATTAATCTTTTCAAACTGTTATTAGTAATCACGTGCTTCAAGTTAGCACACTCCGAAATCTTTAATAATCAGTACAGCACATTCCGAAAGATCTAACAGTTTGAGGGAGCTAACAATGACAGTGATAATTTGAGTTGAATTTATTTGGTCAGTACACGTACCTTTGAATTATGTTGATCGGTCCCAGTGGATTTGATCCCCGACTACATATCAGACGTAACACGTCTGCTTGCTCGCTCGCTCGTCGACGTTGTAAAACGACGGCCAGTGAATTGTAATACGACTCACTATAGGGCGAATTCGAGCTCGGTACCCGGGGATCCTCTAGAGTCGACCTGCAGGCATGCAAGCTTCGCTGAAATAAGCAGAGAGGCGGGTTATTAGTTATATAAATAATAGTAGAGATAGGTTCGTGTACAACACAGCTAGGGGTTGAAGCATGGAGGCTGGTGGCGGCGCGATGAGGGCTGCTTGAGAAATTCGGGTCGAGAGGTTTGAGCGAGGACCGGACAGCCCAAGGTGGAGGTCTCTAGGTTGGAGCGAGATCACGGTAATTATTCCGTAATTATTAGATCATGGTAATTATTACTAATTGATTATGATTAAAATAGGCCCAGGTTGGTAAATTTTACATAATTATGATGGCGTAGGTCATGGTAAGTATTGGTAATTGATTTTGGTAAATGATGTGATACAACATTGAGGCAATCCGGTCCATTGAGAGATGGCGGATGTATGGCTGAGATGTAATGTTTCTGCCACCACTTTATTGTTTAATAGTAGTAGAGATTGAATTTATTTGGTCAGTACACGCACCTTTGAATTATGTTGACCGGTCCCAGTGGATTTGATCCCCGACTACATATCAGACATAACACGTCTGCTTGCTCACTCGCTCGTCGACGTAGCCGCTCAGGGCTGTTGAAACATTTGGAAAAAATCAATATAAAAAATATGGTTGATTCGAACGCTAAACCAATTCACAAAGGAACGGGAGCACACATACACAAAGCTTCGCTCAAACAAGCAGAGAGGCGAGTTATTAGTTAGATAAATAGTAGTAGAGATAGGTTCGTGTACAACACAACTAGGGGTTGGAGCAAGGAGGTAGACGGCGGCGCGAGGAGGGCTGCCTGAGAAATTCGGGTCAAGAGGTTTGAGCGAGGACTGGACGGCCCAATGTGGAGGTCTCCAGATTGGAGCGAGATCGCGGTTATTATTGTGTAATTATTAGATCATGGTAATTATTGCTAATTGATTATGATTAAAATAGGCCCAGGTTGGTAAGTTTTGCATAATTATGATGGCATAGATCATGGTAAATATTGGTAATTGATTTTGGTAAATGATGTGATACAACATTGAGGCAATCTGATCCATTGAGAGATGGTAGATGTATGGCTGAGATGTAATGTTTCTGCCCCAACTCGATTGTTTAATAGTAGTAGAGATAAGTAGAGAGGCGGATTATTAGTTATATAAATAGTAGTAGAGATAGGTTCGTGTACAACACAGCTAGGGGTTGAAGCATAGAGGCCGGCGGCGGCGCGATGAGGGCTGCTTGAGAAATTTGGGTCGAGAGGTTTGAGTAAGGACCGGACAGCCCAAGGTGGAGGTCTCCAGGTTGGAGCGAGGTCACGGTAATTATTGCGTAATTATTAGATCATGGTAATTATTACTAATTGATTATGATTAAAATAGGCCCAGGTTCGTAAATTTTACGTAATTATGATGGCGTAGATCATGGTAAGTATTGGTAATTGATTTTGGTAAATGATGTGATACAACATTGAGGCAATCCGGTCCATTGAGAGATGGCGGATGTATGGCTGAGATGTAATGTTTCTGCCACCACTTGATTGTTTAATAGTAGTAGAGATTGAATTTATTTGGTCAGTACACGCACCTTTGAATTATGTTGATCGGTCCCAGTGGATTTGCTCCCCGACTACATATGAGACATAACACGTCTGCTTGCTCACTCGCTTGTCGACGTAGCCGCTCAAGGCTGTTGAAACATTTGGAAAAAAATCAATATAAAAAATATGGTTGATTCAGAACGCTAAACCAATTCACAATGGAACGGGAGCACACATACACAAAGCTTCGCTCAAACAAGCAGAGAGGCGGGTTATTAGTTAGATAAATAGTAGTAGAGATAGGTTCGTGTACAACACAACTAGGGGTTGGAGCAAGGAGGTCGACGGCGGCGCGAGGAGGGCTGCCTGAGAAATTCAGGTTGAGAGGTTTGAGCGAGGACCGAACGGCCCAATGTGGAGGTCTCCAGATTGGAGCGAGATCGCGGTAATTATTGTGTAATTATTAGATCATGGTAATTATTGCTAATTGATTATGATTAAAATAGGCCCAGGTTGGTAAGTTTTGCATAATTATGATGGCATAGATCATGGTAAATATTGGTGATTGATTTTGATAAATGATGTGATACAACATTGAGGCAATCCGGTCCATTGAGAAATGGTGGATGTATGGCTGAGATGTAATGTTTCTGTCACAACTCGATTGTTTAATAGTAGTAGAGATAAGCAGAGAGGCGGGTTATTAGTTATATAAATAGTAGTAGAGATAGGTTCGTGTACAACACAGCTAGGGGTTGAAGCATGTAGGCTGGCGGCGGCGCGATGAGGGCTGCTTGAGAAATTCGGGTCGAGAGGTTTGAGCAAGGACCGGACAGCCCAAGGTGGAGGTCTCCAGGTTGGAGCGAGATCACGGTAATTATTCCGTAATTATTAGATCATGGTAATTATTACTAATTGATTATGATTAAAATAGGCCCAGGTTGGTAAATTTTACGTAATTATGATGGCATAGATCATGGTAAGTATTGGTAATTGATTTTGGTAAATGATGTGATATAACATTGAGGCAATCCGGTCCATTGAGAGATGGCGGATGTATGGCTGAGATGTAATGTTTCTGCCACCACTTGATTGTTTAATAGTAGTAGAGATTGAATTTATTTGGTCAGTACACACACCTTTGAATTATGTTGATCGGTCCAAGTGGATTTGATCCCCGACTACATATCAGACATAACACGTCTGCTTGCTCACTCGCTCGTCGACGTAGCCGCTCAGGGCTGTTGAAACATTTGGAAAAAAATCAATATAAAAAATATGGTTGATTCAGAACGCTAAACCAATTCACAAAGGAACAGGAGCACACATACACAAAGCTTCGCTCAAACAAGCAGAGAGGCGGGTTCTGAGTTAGATAAATAGTAGTAGAGATAGGTTCGTGTAAAGACAACTAGGGGTTGGAGCAAGGAGGTCGACGGTGGCACGAGGAGGGCTGCCTGAGAAATTTGGGTCGAGAGGTTTGAGCGAGGACCGGACGGCCCAATGTGGAGGTCTCCAGATTGGAGCGAGATCGCGGTTATTATTGTGTAATTATTAGATCATGGTAATTATTGCTAATTGATTATGATTAAAATAGGCCCAGGTTGGTAAGTTTTGCATAATTATGATGGCATAGATCATGGTAAATATTGGTAATTGATTTTGGTAAATGATGTGATACAATATTTAGGCAATCCGGTCCATTGAGAGATGGTGGATGTATGGCTGAGATGTAATGTTTCTGCCACAACTCGATTGTTTAATAGTAGTAGAGATGACTAGATTAAGCATGGAACCTTAAGAATTTATTTACTTTTATGGCAAATCCACCATCCTGGCAATTTTTCCATGTGAATTAACATGGTATATAGTAGTGACATGGGAATTATATTTGGAATAAAAGTTCTTACAACATGGCAAATTTGCAAAAAAATTAATTCATTCACATGACAGAATTTTAAAACTTTTGTGTCTTTAACCATGTCAAATTTAGTTAATCGTTTGTAATGGTCAGATTCGAAATGTAGGATTTTTTTGTTCTCTACAACAGTTGTTTTTGAAAATGTTTTCATACTCGTCAGACGGCAAATACCCAACACTTTTGCACATTCGCATGGTAAAAGTTTTAGTATATTATTTTATCCCAAATGATGAATTATTTTCTATAATTGTTTTCATGTTCACATGGCAAATGTAGGTATTCTGTTTTTTGAATTGGACCATGGCATTTTTATTGTACATACCATGGGCAAATTTTATTTTACCATGGATTTTTATTTGTAGATACCATGGCAAATTATTTGCTTGAACTTAGTATTTCTTAGTCTTATCTATTTTTTTTACAAAACATGGCAATTGGGTTTGATGACACATGGCAATGCTTGACTTGTCCATGTCAAAAATGAAACTACATTTGCCATGTCTCATCTACATTTTTTCTCTACATTTGCATGGCAATCAAGATTATTTTTTAATTCCTTTTCAGAATCTAATTTCATTTCTTGTCGTGCCAACTAAATACACCCCCCATTATTCCCTTCCAATTTTATTTGATGGCATGATAACATGTGTTCCCATGGAAAATTGAAATGTTATTCAAGAAAAAAATTCATAATATGCATAAAATTTTGTGGTAAATTCACTCACCTAAATTTGCCATGGCAATTTATTTTTTGCCACCACCATGGCTTTTTTTATCAAACTTTTTCCAATACAACATTGTTGCCTTGATAATGGTGGTTGCACATTTGCCATCATACATATAACTGCCCCGATACAAGTACATCCTTTGTATCTACATTTTCCATGATCTACGTAGGTAAATTTGCTTTAATTTTAATTTTTTGTAATGCAGAGACATGGGTACAAAAATTCCTGTGATATGTACAATATCCTTCATGGAAGTAGGTCTTCTACACATCTCCCATGACATATGAAAGTGCATCTAATCGCCGGGTGGTTTCGGTAATTCATCACAATATATATCACACCAAACTAATGCCTTCTCAAGAATATTTCATGAAAGTTCAGTTTAGGTACAACAATTGGGATGTGAAAGTGGACCCGTAAAATGCTAAGGACAAATGTTGGCCAAGCCTCAAAACTCTTCATTTCATATTGAAGTGACCCAAGATCACATTGAATCCATAGGAAAGTCAATACTATTAAAAGGGAATGAGGTTATGATGATAGTCTAACTGCTCAAGTGCTTAGAGATATTGCTCCAAAAACCTCAAACATTTTCTCACATTCCACTATGTCCAAAACCCTAAGTTCATCTCGGTCCCACCGAATAACATCCATCCGGACTCACCAAGATACACATGACATAGCAATTGCCTAAACCCTAGCATCTCGATCTCACCGAGTTGACCCTTCGGTCCCACCGAAGAGCACTGGCCAACCTTATATTGCCTACTGAAATTCAGTGGGAGTATTTTATATGTTTCAGTTAGTGACACCAGAATATGGAAAGTGCTTAGGTCAGCATGACTCGGTGTCACCAAGAGGTTTCATCCGGTCTCACCAACAATCCTAAAGTTCAAACCTTTTGAACGGATCGGTCTCAACGAGTGGTTTCACCCGGTCCCACCAAATTGTGCATGAAGGTCTATAACGTTTGGATTTTCGGTACTGCCTATATATGGCCCTACCCCTTCTACCAACTCTCAGAGAGCAACCATAGCAAAGCATGCACTTCCCATATCCAATTTTCTGACAGAGAGCTTCTTATCCTTGTGTTGAGATTAAAGGAATTCCATTCCAACCATAGAACTTTCATTTCTAGCCACCTCAATTGCTTTCCACCCAAATCCGTCTCCTACCACATAGCCAAATATGCGAGAGAGTGTTTCAGTGTTGAGGAAACTATCTTTTGAAGCACAAGAGTAAGGTGTTCATCACCAACAACAACATCTATTACCTTTTGTAGGGTGATGCCTCCTGGATTGGTTAGGTGTGCTTGGGAGCCTCCAAATCACAAATCACATATAAGAAGATATCGACGGGGATTTTGGTTGTGACGGTAACAAAGAAAATGATGACATAAATTTATCTTCGTACTGACAACACACTAGAAAACAAAAAGTTAATATAAAAACACCCATATCCCACCGTTACACATCCATTTGAAGGGTAGAAGAACTCATTATTGTCGTTGGTGAAACAAATGTGCAAAATCCTACCAAAAAGTATGGATTGTGAGGAGAACTCCATAGTTAGATGTGGTGGTGTTCGGTTCATGATGGCGTGGTTCCATATCCACCACCAACATGACTGTCAACCGAATAAGACGTGCCAGATGTCATGGCCATGCAGAAGTTGCCGCCGCATCGCCATACCTCGAGTATGTTGTTTTGATTTGGAGACAATGATAATTTTTTGAGTTTCCAACTCCATAGGGTGTTTACCTACAAAATTGAGGGAGGGTATAAACAATGTCATTGCGTCACATGCGAGACATATACTAGCTTGCCGGTGCCTTTTTACCTTGTTCAAATACGTTGAAATAATGATGTTTGGACTTTCGATGCTTCTGAAGTCAAGTTTATGGTCCAAACAACATTTCCAAGATATTGTACTAAAGTGATTGATATGGACCAATTCAAGTCTAGAGCATCCAAGCACAAGGATCACCCTCATTGCAAAGTTATATACATGGAGAAATCAAAGAAAAGCATGGGCACACCTATTATGTTAGATAGCGTCCACTATCAATCGATGGGAAGAAGCTACATCTTTTTTTTTGAGAATCTGGAAGAAGCTACATCTGATACCAAGCTACAACACCTAAGCCTAGTTAATTTTTGAAGCAAATATGATATTTGAGGAGTAGAGAACATATTTGAACTCAACTTACATGCACCATAAATGGTGTGCCAAGGTATCAAATCAAAATTTACGCAAGTTTGCGTGCAAAGCTGTGATTCCTCTCGCATGGAGAACCCCTTCGGAAACAAGGTACACCGGTTGAAAGGCTTATTTCTTGTTGTAGAGAAAATGTTTTTTTAAGAAGCCATTTTCCCTCCTTTCTGTATGATCAAGCTTTTTCATTTTGCAAATAGAATATATATTCTTTGGTCCTTGTTAATCATGGGAACT
Organism: Triticum urartu; assembly: GCF_003073215.2. Lineage (NCBI taxonomy): Eukaryota > Viridiplantae > Streptophyta > Magnoliopsida > Poales > Poaceae > Triticum > Triticum urartu. The sequence continues at coordinate 124,752,190 of NC_053028.1, forward strand.
ATGTCTCGCCCGAACCGAGACGTAATAGTTCTCGCTTACAAAGTAGCACTACAGGGCTGCCCAATACTGTAATTGCACGTGACTTTTTTTGCTTGTGGTTTTCTATCGGTTTTTCACTGTTTTGCATCGCTTTTCTTCAATTTTTCCTATATCTTTGTTCCTTTTATTCCTAGGATTTCACGTCCCTTTTCACAATACATGTCTATCTTTTTATCCACATTGTATTTTTTTGCATACATTAGGAATATTTTTTTATAAAATATTAATATTTTTTAAAAACTTGATTAAAATATTTTTAATATATGTATATATATGTCTACTTTTTTCATGCACATTTGTACATTTTTGTATACTTTAAAAAAATTCTATATACATTTAAAAAATCAAATAAATGATTTAAAAAAATTTAATACATGTTTTGAAAATTAATGAATATCACAAATATATTTATAAAAGAGGAGAACATTTTTTGAATGTACCATGAAATTTATAAATTGTATGAGACACTTTAAATAGTTACATGAGCATCTTTTACAATGTAGAACATGCTTAAAAAATGTCACATACAACACATGAAAAAAAATTAAATGTCTCTCACATTTATTTTTTGAATGGTACAAACACTTTCCAAAAGTAGAGCGAACATTTTTTAATACTGCACGAGCATTTGTTTTTAAATGTGCGAAGAACAATTCAATAAATTGAATAAATTGTTTTTCCTAATATACATATTCTATAATTCTTAAATTATAAACCAACGTGTAAATGAAAAGAAAACGTACGTGATGTTTTTTTAACACAGTACAGACGCAATCGCTCATATACACGCGCATATATTCACCCCTATGAATGCATATACACACAGCCTACCCCTATGAGCACCTCCGAAAAACTGAGCCGGCATATTCATCTTGAAATTTACGAAGTCACCGTAGGCACCTCGTCGTCGACGCGAACGTCTCCTCCCACTGAATGCACATCGCCGGAAATCCTGAAATAAATTCAGGAATAAATGTGAGCAGCAGGATTTGAATCCTGGTGAGCTGGGGAGACGTGATGTTGACGTGACGAAACTACATGGCTACTAGGCGAGCTCGGCTTCAGTCTCGCTAAAGGCGAGGACATCCACTATGAGACCTCCTCTTCGGCGTGTGTAGGCCCGTTAAAGGAAACGAGTGCCAACGCGTGCACCTTTGTGGGCCGGCCCAAGAAAGGACGGGATAGCTTGCTTGGCTCACGTCGGTTTCCGGATCATTACTCATGATTAACCGGATGACTTCTTGATAAACTTCAGAGGGTGTCGGTGGGCCTAACGAGGTGGAGTAAGCAGTCCTTTGGAAGTGTTCGAAAGGAGATAAAAGATCTGAAGAAGAGGTTGGATGAACTTCGGGGTGATCCGCTTAGGGTGGCGCCCACACACGTTGAACTAAAGACCAATGAAAGATTAATAGAACTGTATCATCATGAGGAAATCATGTGGAGACAGAGAGCGAGAATTGAATGGCTGGCCTCGGGGGATAAAAATACCAAGTTTTTTCATATGAGAGCGAGCCTAAGGAGAAAGAAGAATATGATCAAAGCTTTGGAAAATTCACTGGGTGTATTGGTGGATGATCCGGCTGAGCTAAGGGCTATGGCGAATACATTCTATCAGAATTTGTATACCTCAGAAGGAGTGCAAGGAATACAACAGGTAATTGATCATGTGCCTAGATGCCTAGAAAGGTGACGGCTGCTATGAATGCTGACTTGTGTGCACCTTATACTAATGAGGAGGTAAAGACAACGCTTTTTCAAATGTTTCCCACTAAAGCACCGGGCCACGATGGTTTCCCGGCCTTGTTTTATCAGAAGCACTGGGATGTCTGTGGTGAGGATGTGACAAAAATAGTTCTCAGAATAGTTAAGGGAGAGGAAAGTCCGGAGGCTATTAACGATACAGTGTTAGTACTGATCCCCAAGGTGACTAATCCCAACCTTCTATCACAGTTCAGACCGATCAGCTTATGCAATGTGCTTTATAAAATTGCTTCGAAAGTAGTTGCGAACAGACTTAAACTTGTCTTACCAGATATTATCTCAGAGGAGCAATCTGCCTTTGTACCAGGTAGAATGATTACTGACAATATAATATGTGCTTATGAATGCTTACACTTTATGAAGAGGAACAGGTCTAGAAATAACAGCTATTGTGCTCTGAAGCTTGATATGATGAAAGCCAATGATAGGCTGGAGTGGCCTTACTTGAGGGCAATTATGGAGAAGTTGGGGTTTGCTGCAAATTGGATTGACACAGTCATGACTATGGTTTCTTCAGTCTCATTCTCAGTTTTGTTCAATGGAGAAAGACTCGAGCGTTTTTACCCTTCAAGAGGAATTCGGCAGGGAGATCCTATCTCACCTTACCTATTTTTGATTGCAGCAGAGGGCCTTTCGTGCCTCCTGAAATCCAGTTCACAGTCATCTTCACTCACAGGTATTAGAGTGGCACCGACGGCGCCAGTCGTAAACCACCTTTTATTTGCAGATGACAGCCTGTTGCTTTTCAAGTCTAGTGTGGAGGATGCAGAAAGAGTTTCAAACCTACTGAACATATATTGCAATGCTTCGGGTCAGAGGATAAATATGGGAAAATCATCAAATTTTTTCAGTAAGGGGTGCCCGCAAGGACTAAGAGATGGAGTGAAAATTTTTTTGAATGTTCATAATGAGTCCCTCAATGAACGATATCTGGGAATGCCGACGGATGTTGGACAGTCAAAAAATGGTGTGTTTAAATACTTGCGTGATAGGGTTTGGGAGAAAGTGAAGGGGTGGATGCAGAAGTTGTTGTCGGCGGCAGGGAAGGAAATCCTCATTAAGTTAGTAGCGCAGGCTATACCAGTATTTTCAATGGCGTGTTTCAGGCTGCCAAGGGGACTTTGTGACAATATCACATCTATTATTCGTCAGTTCTGGTGGGGAAGCAGTAGGGGGAAACGCAAACCAGCTTGGGTAGCGTGGGATATAATGACTAAACCGAAGCACATGGGAGGAATGGGATTCAGGGACATGGAACTTTTCAACTTAGCTTTGCTCTCGAGACAGAGCTGGAAGTTATTGAATGAAACTGAGTCGTTGAGTGCTAGGTTGCTGAAGGTTGTGTATTATCCGGATGTGTCACTGCTACAGGCTGCATTGGGGCCGCACCCATCTCAGATTTGGCGGGCGATTCTAGATGGAAGAGACTTTTTGGCGCAGGGTGTGGTCAGAAGAGTTGGTGATGGAGCCTCTACAAGGATCTGGGATCATAACTGGATCCCACGAGATAGTTATAAGAGACCGATTGCTTCATTGGTTACAGCCCCGCCACTAATGGTTGCCGATCTCATCGATACAACCATGGCTTCTTGGAGAGAGGAACTGATCCGAGCAGTTTTCACTGCTTTTGATGCGGAAGCAATTTTGAAGATTCCTCTCTGTACAAGACGGATAGCTGACTTCTGGTCCTGGGGCGAAGAACCACGCGGGAATTTTTCTGTTGGATCTGCCTACCGCATGTTGGTTCGGACCAAATATGATAGAGAGGGCTGGCTGGAAGATCGAGAGGCACCATCTTCAAGCGAGGGGATAGCAGTGAATGGAGAGCCATCTGGAAGGTAGATGTACCAAGCAAAATCAAGGTTTTTCTGTGGCGACTTGCTCGACACTCAATACCATCGAGCGATGTGTTACACAGGAGGAACATGGCGACAACGGGAGCATGCAGACCGTGCGGGTCGCCGGACTCCTGGAGACATGCGCTTCTGAACTGTACCATGGCACACTGCACTTGGGCGCTTTCTTCTGAGGTCATCGTGGACGAGCTGAGCTCTCAGCAATAAGAGTGCCCAAAGACATGGTTATTTGCAATGATGAAAGCGTTGAAATCTGAAGATTTTGTCAACTTTTCAGTTTCACTTTGGGCCATGTGGGGAGCAAGGAGGAAAGCATTGTATGAAGGCCTTTTTAAACCACCCCAGGCGACGCATGACTTCATAAACTCTTATATATCAGATTTCCAGGTAATATCCCCAATGAGAGCAGGGACAGGGGGTGGATCCGTACCACATCCAACTTGGATTGCCTCTCCTAATGGTTTTGCGAAGCTGGATGTGGATGCAGCTGTGGGTAGTCGCAGCCATTTTGGAGCTGTGTCGGCGATATGCAGAGACCAAGGCGGCAACTTCCTTGGAGCATCAGCCATTATTTTCAAACATATCAAAGATCCCACCACCTTAGAAGCAATGGCAGTACGTGAAGGTCTCGATCTAGCAGCTGATCTAAACATCACAAAGGCATGCTACAGATTGCAAGGTTGCCGCAAATGAATTTGGCAGGAGAAGCACTGCGGCATACGGGCAGTGATTAGAGAAATTGAGTTGCAAGCGTCATCTTTTATTTCATGTAAAATAGTTCATCAGTCTAGGAGCTCAAATTTCGATGCTCACAACTTAGCAAAGCATACTTTAACTCTTAACGTTGGCCGCCATGTTTGGTTAGGCCAGCGGGAAGGCATTTGATTCGTCCCTGTAAACATTATGATGAGGTAATAAAGCTTTGCGAGGTTGCCTCAAAAAAAACTTCTTGATAAAAAAATATTAAAAAAGGAATTTCGAAAAAGTTCACAAAAAAAGAACAAAAATTTCCCTGAGAAGAAAGTTAATCCATTTTAAACAAAAATCATCGCTTTTGCGAAAAAATTCATCGATTTTGGAAAATAGTTCATCAAAATTTGAAAAAAGTCATCAATTTTGCAAAAGAAATCATAATTTTAGAAAAAAGTTCACTAATTTCAAAATTCATAATTTAAAAAATCATAAAAAAAGTTCAAGACAGTAAAAAATAAAAATAAAAAGGGAAAACGAAAATGGAAAACCTAGAGAAAAAAACAAAACGATACACCCCGGTCAGAGAAAAACAGAATCAAAAAAGAAAAAAATGCCTCAATGTGCCGGCCCATTTAGAATGTAGTAAGGGGAGGGGTGCGCTGTTTGTAAATAACCCTTTAACATGCGATTAGAGCGTCAAATAGAAAATTCACCAATTGAGGGTCCCTTTGCAATGGTCACAAGTGCGCCACTCGTCGGAACCTGGATTTTTCTTTCATAGACTCATTTATTCAAAATGGTTTATCTGTTAAATAGTGCGTCCAAGTCGTGAACGGTTTTCACTGTTAGATTTCTTGCATAGAGATCTTCAAAATTAGACCCCATGTTCATAGGATTTGATGAATTTTTTCACGAAAAACCCCGAAGAAGAAAAAATGGGCCGGAAGCACGATTTTCACCCCACTTTTTTCCATTTCCGAGAGACACAGCTGTGCCTCTCGCTGAAACAAATCTATGACTCCATTGGAAGCAAATTTGTACCTCTCACTGAAGAAAAAATGATTTATTTTTCTCTTTTTCGAGAGGCACGTGTAAGCAAACCTTGCCTCCACGAGAAGCAAATTGTGCCTCTCACAAAAGAAAGAATTTTCTTTTCTTTTCCGAGAGACAGAGTTGTGCCTCTCACTGAAGCAAATATGTGCCTCCACCAGAAGCAAACATGTGCCTCTCGCAGAATAATAAAACACATTTTTCGCACAAAAAAAGCAATTTTCTTTTTCGTCCAAAACTTAGGGAAAACTAGAAAAGCCAGAAAAACCAAAAAACACATCTAAAACCAAAAATACGTACAGAAAAATATGAAGAAAAAAAAATCTCGATGGAGCACCTAACAGGCGAGATGTGGCAGCGGCAGAGAGCGCGCCAAGTGACGCGCTCTCAACCCACCCTAAATGACCCTCGAGGAGCTCCCGCAAGGGATAACCCTCGATTAGTTGCTCTCGCCAAATAGGCATCTGCTATTTGGGCAAAGTCGTACGAGGCGCACACCGCCATGACAGAACAGGCCGGCCTATTTTGTACTCTATGGTAGTGTGGCTTTCTGCCAGTTTTTTGGGGCTTAGTTATCTGTGTTTATTTGTTTTTTGTCTGTTTTGACAAAAAAATGTGTTTTTTTTGTTTTCCTTTCTATTTTCCTTTTCAATTTTTTTTTATTTTTTTGGTGAACTTTTCTTTTCATTTTCCTTAACTTTTTTTGAAAATCAAGAACAACTTTTAAATTTGTGTCTCTTTCCAATTCGTGAATGTTTTAAAATTCATGAATTTGTTTTAGTCCATGAATAGTTTCCATGAATTCGTGAACTTTTCAAATGGAGCAAATGTTTTAAATTTTGGAAACTTATTTGAGACCATGATCATTTTTCAAATTCATGGATATTTTTTGAACTAGTATTTTTTTCACATTCACAAAAAAGGGAACCCATGAATATTTTTTGAAGACAATGGCCTGCGGGTCAAGGTCAACGGTCGACTAGGTGGCAAGATTGGAGGCTGAAGCGAGTGAGCGAGATTGGGCTTTGGCCTGATGGCATGTGCGTGAGCACCAAATTGCTAGCTGGTGCTTAAGGAAAATCCTCTTTGTCGTAATAAGCGACAAAGTACGAGGCGACACACACCCTGCGTTGATGAGGATGGATAGTTCGCCGGTCTTGGAGAACCTTCTAGAAGATTCCTTAGGCCTTGTTCGGTTGCATGTGGATCCAAAGAGATTGAAGGGGTTTGAAGGGGATTTAAACCTCTTATAAGTCAAAATACATCACAATCCTTGCCAATCCCCTCCAATCCTCTTGGGAGGAGGATTAACCGAACAAGCCGTTAGCGGTTTTGGGAACCCTGTAGAAGGTTCCTGAACAGATTTTTTTTTCTTTACTACCTTTCCCAGTTTTAATCACGTTTTTTTGGGTATTTATTTATTTTTCAAAAAATTCACCAAATTTAACAAATGTTCAATATATCAAAAACGTGTTCGGATTTGAAAAGGGTTCATGTTTAAAAAATCATTTTTTTCAAAAATTTTCATGTTTAAAAAAATCGTGTTTTCCAATTTTGCCCAGGATTTTAAAATATTCATATTTTCAAAAAAAATATAAATTTCTCAGAATTTTAAAAATCACGCTTTACAAAAAATATTACCATTTCCAAAAATTCTTTACCAATTCAAAAAATATATGCATTTTGGAATAATGTCTGGGAATTCTAACAAATAATGTCTGTGATTTAATTTTTCCCTTGTTTTCAGAATTTTTCACAGATTCAAACAAACTTCACATTTTTAAAATTTTCGGTGTTTTCAGAAAAATTGTTCACGTTTCCGAAAAATCTTCGCGATTAAGAAGAATGGTCGCTACAGTGTCACCACAGGGAAATTTTGGTATATACATTGCAGCTACATGCAAATCAAGTCCCTATAGGAAAAAAAACCCGGAAGATTGGGGAGCTATATTGGCACTAAAGGAAACTAGAGAGAAAAAAGGCAGGGTCGCTACGAGGACAGCGCTCTCTATGGCAAGTGTGCTGGCCCAGGTGAGTGCCCATGTGAGTTTGCTTGGTATTCTGCCGCCGTTTTTCTTTCTTCTCTCCTTTTTGTAATTTTACAGAAAATAACAAAAACTGATTGTAACTTTAAAATGTTTGTATTTTAAAATTTTGTTCATATTTTAAATAATGCTTGAAATTTTAAAAAAAATCGGATTTAAAATGAATTCGTAATTCAATAGAATGTTCGTAAACTTTAAAATTGTTCATATTTTTTTTAAAAAAAGGAATTTAAAAACTGTTCACTTTTCCAAAGGTTGTTCATTTTTGAATCTGCGAGTCCATTCAAGTTTGTGAACTTGTTTTGAATTTATAAACCTTATTGATTTCGTGAATTTTGATTGAACATATTTTCTGTGTAGTGGAAAAAAGAAAAAATGGGAGGAAAACCCACTAATTGTACCTACGCTACTACATCATTCAGCCATCCAAGATATCGGGTCGTCCACACCACGCCAGCCAAGTAACCCGACGGGAGTGATCGCTCGATCGGGATAGCTGTGGGCGATACATGCCACTGCCCTGCTCCTGGTTGGTGGTCAAGGTGATGGGGAGGATCTCTCGAAGGCTTGACATAGCCTTTTTTGGTTTTGTTTTCTTTGTTTTTCGGCGAGACATAGCCGCGCCCCTTATTAATAGCCCCAAACTAGAAAATGGACCTGTCCCAGGCTCCGAGCAACGGTTATATGCAGCTATTTCATTCAGGCCCGCCAGGTCCAGATAATGCTAGTCCACAGGGCCGCCCCCGTTACCCGCCAGGTCCAGATAATGCTAGTCCACAGGTCCACATTTTTGTCTTAAAAACAAAAAGGCCGCAACTGACAATTCCACGAACGAAAAGTCCAAAAGAAGCCGAAAGGCAGTATAGGCAATTTTCCTCCAAAAAAAAAAGGAAAGGCAGAAGGCAAAGCACAACGCAAAAAAACCCATATTCTACCGAGGCAGGCAAGAAGCACAAAGCAAGCAACCAATTGACAGACGCCAGGAAACCCACACACACAGGTACCAGCCTAGACTACCAGTATTCCGAACTCTCCGTCACGTTGCAGTAACTTGTAAACTAGTGCAGGAACTTTGCCCAGCTGTCGGCCCGCATGTGCCCGTCCAATATTCAACTCCCTCGCCTTCCAGAGACATCGCCTAGTTTTTACCCACCTGCCGGGAAAGGATATCCGCTTCTTTCCCAATAGAAAACTCCTCCGACGACCGGAAACCCCACCCCACCCTGCCCGCCCGCCTGCCGCTCCCACAGTGACGCAAAACGGTAGGTAGCGACGGGGACGGGATCACGGAGCGCGGTACGGTCCCCTTTTTTAGTAGTACCACCCCATGGATGATTCTGCGGTGACCAGTGGCTTCCACGGGAAACAACACCGGAGCGCGCGACGTGGAGGCCGGGGGGCCGCTGCGTTATTCAAACCCGGGGCATTGCCCGTGCTGGCGTGGGCCGATAGGCGCCAGGCGATATAGAATAGAGCGGGTGAGGTGGTGATACCGATGCCACGGGCAAAAAGGAAAGGCCGGGCTTCCGGTCCGGTTCGGCGAGGGCGGAGAGCGACCCGGCTCCGATCCCATGCAGGCTGACTGACATGATACACTCACGCCTGTGCGCGCTCAGGGAGACAGCGGAGCCGGCGAGCCTGACGGGCGCAACTGTGGGTGGCGTCCATTTGGCCGTCGCTCGTGGTGACATGTTTGTGGCGCCTGGGATGATGGGAAGCCCTTCGCGATCGTGACCGCGCCGCTTGGCCGTCTAGAAAGCAGGAGTCCTGTCAGGTTTGTGCTCTTCCACCGGGAGGCTCTCGGGGCTTTGGCAGGGCAAGCACTGTTGGTCGTGCTACATCATCCCTTCTCACTTTCTCAGACAATCTGTGTTTATAATTGACATTTCCCCACAGCCGCCTCATCTCTAAGAAAAGCCTAGCCTACCATTGCCGAAGCCGCCAGTCTTCCTCGTCTCCGGTGAACTTAGGGCATCGCATTGCGGTGGATCCCGGCCCTTGCCGGTGAGGGCGCTTTGTTTTTAGAGAGATTTGTAAGCGTTTTGCGTCATTCTTAGCAAGACGAGACGGCGGCGGCTCTCTGGAGATTGAATAAAATTCTCCCTGCCTAGCCCCCGTCCCGGTAGCGTGTTTATAGCATCGTCAATGGGCATGTGCAGGCGTGTCTGGCGGATTTGTCCTTGGTGAATTTGCTTGGATCTGGTCGTAATTCATCTATATTCGTGTGTCTTCAGGCTGAATCCTTCGGACCTACTCTACTCTTCACTGGCGCTCATTGTTGTCCTGCTGCGTTGGTCCGGTGGGGCCTTAACACAATGACTTTCTCGCTATCTACTACAACAAGTTTTGGCCAGCTCTGGCGAGGGAGAGACAATGACGGTAGCACGTCTTCGACTCACTTCAGTGCTTGTAGTTGCCGCTAGGTGGTTTATAAGTCTGTATGTAATTTTTATTATTTCAGATGTTCGTTGTACTGCTATGATTGAAGATGAATAGATTGAAGATTTTCTGGCAAGAAAAAAAGTTTGCAGTCTCCATACGTACTCCTTTTTGTACTTCCTCTGTACCGAAATATATGTCGTTTAAGGGTTTCATGTACAAATTTGGTTACGTTACGAAAATTTTGGAGTTTCCCAAAATGCCCCCCCCCCCCACTCGCCAACGCATCACCTACTCGTTGCCCACACTCGTCATTCACCCACCTCCCTCCCTGTTGGGGATATTACTACTGGACGTAAACCGGCCAGGAGTAGCCGGGTTAACTCTATGAAGATTAGAAGTCCAAGAAGACAAAGGATGATGATGCTTTATGAAGGCCTGTAGATGTAAACCGACATGTTCATGTAACTTGTATTGTAAGATAGGTGAGATAGAGACCGAGTTGGACACATTGATGATCCGACTTCGGGACTCTGTAAATCGACGGGCGTCGGCCTATGTATATAAAGGGACGACCCGGCGGCGGTTTAGGAACACACAACAACAACTCGAAGCCAGGCAAAGCGGATTCGCTCCCTGGTCATCGAAACCCCAGTAATTCCATCACAACTAGACGTAGGCTTTTACCTTCATTGTAAGAGGCCGAACTAGTATAAAACTCTCGTGTCCCTTGTCCGGTTTAACCCCTTTAAGCTAACCCGTAGCGATGGCTCCACGACTAAGTCCTTTCACGAGGACATCTGTCGTGACAAAACCACGACAGTTGGCGCCCACCGTGGGGCTATCGCACGATGGTTTCGAGTTTTTGACGGGCAGTTTCGAAGGGCTCAAGGGATACACTGTGGGCCGGATGACTAAAAGTCGTCGCGGCAAGCTCTACATCAACGACGCAGGATGGGGTCCCGAGGCCGGTTCAATTGAATACGGATACCGGGTCCCCTTTGGCGAATTCACGTCTTCATCGGCAAGATCGGCGAACCGGGCCCTGAGCCGGACATCTGCACCGACATCATCGAGACGACTCAGCGTGCAAGCTCTGCCCAGGTTCAGCCCGCCATAAATCATCTCTTCGTAGGTGTCATCCATGGAGCGGAATATGAGGATGGACCGGCATCTGATGGAGAAGCCATTGTCTGTTTCGACGACGAGTCTTCGACTGGAGAGACCGAGTCACTGTACCAGCTGCAGGATGGCCGGATTAGTGGAGGTTCCGATGACAACAGTATTCCGTACCCCCTCGATCTGCCAAGCCGGGTCGCGGTCTTCATGGCCGATACGCAACCAGCGCAACACTCTTCTACCGCCGCGGCCATGATCTCCGGTTCAACAACAGCAACGCCAGCGGGAGCAGGGGGCTTGATAACCCACAAGTATAGGGGATCGCAATAGCTTTTGAGGGTAGAGTATTCAACCCAAATTTATTGATTCGACACAAGGGGAGCCAAAGAATATTCTCAAGTATTAGCAACTGAGTTGTCAATTCAACCACACCTGGAAACTTAGTATCTGCAACAAAGTGTTTAGTAGCAAAGTAATATGATAGTGGTGGTAGTGGAAACAAAAGTAAAGACAGCAAAAGTAATATTTTTTGGTATTTTGTAGTGATTGTAACAGTAGCAGCGGGAAAGTAAATAAGCGTAAACCAGTATATGGAAAACTCGTAGGTACCGGATCAGTGATGGATAATTATGCCGGATGCGGTTCATCATGTAACAGTCATAACATAGGGTGACACAGAACTAACTCCAATCCATCAATGTAATGTAGGCATGTATTCCGTATATAGTCATACGTGCTTATGGAAAAGAACTTGCATGACATCTTTTGTCCTACCCTCCCGTGGCAGCGGGGTCCTATTGGAAACTAAGGGATATTAAGGCCTCCTTTTAATAGAGAACCGGAACAAAGCATTAGCACATAGTGAATACATGAACTCCTCAAACTAAGGTCATCACCGGGAGTGGTCCCGATTATTGTCACTTCGGGGTTGCCGGATCATAACACATAGTAGGTGACTATAGACTTGCAAGATAGGATCAAGAACTCACATATATTCATGAAAACATAATAGGTTCAGATCTGAAATCATGGCACTCGGGCCCTAGTGACAAGCATTAAGCATAGCAAAGTCATAGCAACATCAATCTCAGAACATAGTGGATACTAGGGATCAAACCCTAACAAAACTAACTCGATTACATGATAAATCTCATCCAACCCATCATCGTCCAGCAAGCCTACGATGGAATTACTCACGCATGGCGGTGAGCATCATGAAATTGGTGATGGAGGATGGTTGATGATGACGACGGCGACGAATCCCCCTCTCCGAAGCCCCGAACGGACTCCAGATCAGCCCTCCCGAGAGGTTTTAGGGCTTGGTGGCGGCTCCATATCGTAAAACGCGATGATTTCTTCTCTCTGATTTTTTTCTCTCCGAAAGCAAATATATAGAGTTGGAGTTGGCGTCGGAGGGCATCCAGGGGGCCCACGAGGTAGGGGGCGCGCCCTAGGGGGGGCGCCCCCCACCCTCGGGAGAAGGGTGTGGGCCCCCTGGTCTTCATCTTTGGCAAGGATTTTTTATTATTTATTGTAAGGTGTTCCGTGGAGTTTTAGGTCATTCCGAGAATATTTGTCTTCTGCACATAAAACAACATCATGGCAATTCTGCTGAAAACAGCGTCAGTCCGGGTTAGTTCCATTCAAATCATACAAGTTAAAGTCCAAAACAAGGGCAAAAGTGTTTGGAAAAGTAGATACGACAGAGACGTATCAACTCCCCCAAGCTTAAACCCTTGCTTGTCCTCAAGCAATTCAATTGACAAACTGAAAGAAAGAAAGAAAAACTTTTACAAACTCTGTTTGCTCTTGTTATTGTAACTATGTCAAGCCAGCATTCAAGTTTTCAGCATAGATCATAACTAACCACATTTGCAATAATTCTCAGGTCTCGTAATTACTCATATCAATAGCATAATCAACTAGCAAGTCATAATAATAAATCTCGGATGACAACACTTTCTCAAAAAAATCATAATATGATATAACAAGATGGTATCTCGCTAGCCCTTTCTGAGACCGCAAAACATAAATGCAAAGCACCTTTAAAGATCAAGGACTGACTAGACATTGTAATTCATGGTAAAAGAGATCCAATCATAGTCACACCCAATATAAATTAATAGTGATGAATGCAAATGACAGTTGTGCTCTCCAGTTAGTGCTTTTTAATAAGAGGGTGATGACTCAACATAAAAGTAAATGGACAGGCCCTTCGCAGAGGGAAGACGGGATTTGTAGAGGTGCCAAAGCTCGGTTTTGCAATAGAGATAAATTGTATTTTGAGCGGTATACTTTCATTGTCAATGTAGCAACTAAGAGATGGCGATACCTTCCATGCTAAACACATTATAGGCGGTTCCCAAACAGAATGGTAAAGGTTATACTCCCCCTCCACCAACAAACATCAATCCATGGCTTGCTCGAAACAACGAGTGCCTCCAACATACATCAGGTCCCAGGGGGAGTTTTGTTTGCAATTAATTTTGATTTACTTTGCATAAAGCATGGGACTGGGCATCCCGGTGACCAGCCATTTTCTCGTTAGTGAGGAGCGAAGTCCACTCCTTTTGAGAATAACCCGCCTAACACGGAAGATAAGGAAAGCCTTGATTGATACATGAGCTATTCGAGCATACAAAACAGAATGTTTATTTGAAGGTTTAGAGTTTGGCACATACAAATTTACTTGGAACGGCAGGTAGATACCGCATATAGGAAGGTATAGTGGACTCATCTGAAATAACTTTGGGGTTTAAGGGATTGGATGCACAAGCAGTATTCCCGCTTAGTACAGGTGAAGGCTAGGAAAAGACTGGGAAGCGACCAACTAGAGAACGACAACAGCCATGTACATGCATTAAAATTAATAAACATTGGATGCAAGCATGAGTAGGATATAATCCACCATGAACATAAATATCGTGAAGGTTATGTTGATTTGTTTCAACTACATGCGTGAACATGTGCCAAGTCAAGTCACTTAAATTATTCAAAGGAGGATACCACCCCATCATACCACATCATAACCATCTCAATAGCATGTTGGCACACAAGGTAAACCATTATAACTCATAGCTAATCAAGCATGGCACAAGCAACTACTATCTCTAATTGTCATTACAAACATGTTTATTTATAAATAAGCTGAATCAAGAACGAGGGACTCATCATATTTACAAAAACAAAAGAGGTCGAGTTCATACCAGCTTTTCTCATTTCAGTCAGTCCATCATATATCATCATAATTGCCTTTCACTTGCACGACTGAACGGTGTGAATAATAATAAGAGTGTACGTGCATTGGACTAAGCTGGAATCTGCGAGCATTCAATAAACAGGAGAAGACAAGGCAATATGGGCTCTTGGTTAAATCAACAATAATGCATATATAAGAGCCACTTCAACAATTTAATTATGGACTTCCTCCTACTGACCCCCAAAGAAAAGAAAAAAATAAAACTATTTACACGGGAAAGCTCCCAACAAGCAAAAGAAGAACGGGAAATATTTTTAGGTTTTATTTTTAATTATTACTACTACAGCAGAAAAATAAACTACTACTATTTTTTGGTTTTTCTTAAGGTTTAACAAACACACAAGAAGAAAGCAAGAAAAAGAAAATAAACTAGCATGGATATTACAGTGAAAAAGTATGAGCACCGACATCTAGCAATGAGTGTGTGTGAACATAAATGTAATGTCGGTGAGAAATATGTACTCCCCCAAGCTTAGGCTTTTGGCCTAAGTTGGTCTATTGCCAGGGATAGCCTGGCGGATACCCATAGGTGTAGCCGTGGTCATACTGCGACGAAGAATAGTCGGGATCATACTGATGTGCAGCAGTTATCACCTGCTGAGCTGCAGCGTGGAGTCGAGCTGCCTCCGCTCTCCTCTCGTACTCTTCTGCCTCCTCTCTGGTAATAACATATCTTCTTTTTGTCTGTGAATCAAAGAAGGTAGGAGCAGGGATAGTAATACGGAAAACACGTCGCTTATCAAAAATTAAACGATATAAGAGAGGTTATTCAGGCCTCTCGACAAACTGATGCGAAGCCATAGAGTTATAATCTAAATATGCAGGAGGCAACGCCGTATCACCCTCACGAGTGTCTATCTCAAGAAAATGAGCTAAGCGGGTTGCATAAATTTCTCCAAAGAAATCTCCATTATGTCTATTATGATGCAACCTACGAGCTACAATGGCTCCCATATGATAAGATTGGTCTCCTAACACAGCACTCCTAAGAATGCTAAGATCAGGGACACACATGTGACATGCTTCATCCTTAGCATTTATGCATCTACCGATGAAGAGAGAAAAATAATGTATAGCAGGAAAGTGAATGCTCCCTATGGTAGCCTGCGTTATATCTCTAGATTCCCCCACAATTATACTAGCAAGAAAGTTTCTAAATTCAGATTTAGGGGGATTCCTAACACTGCCCCATGATGGAAGTTTGCAAGCAGAAGTGAAATCCTCTCAGTCCATGGTATAAGATTTGTCATAGAGATCAAACATGACTGAAGGAGAATTACGCGAAGATGAATACTCAAACCTCCTCACAAATGAACTTGTGAGATCATGATACCGGGGGCATTTGTTAGCCTCAAAATACTCAAGACCGGCATTGCACAAATATGCTTTGAATTCTTCTTTAATTCCCGCACGGTCCATAAAATTTTTCGACGGCCATTCGCAAGGCCGTACTGGAGCGTCTCTTGGTGGATCCTCGTCAGCATCGCGCATAGCAATCCTGGGTCCTTGCTTCTTAGAGGAACCACCTTGGAACATCTTCCTAAGCATATTGTTTTCTCTGAAAAATTCTGAAATTTTTAGTAACTTCAAACAAAAGTGAACCAACTTCAAGAAAACTGATAGCAACTACTCCCACAAGTGCCTAGAGCCTATATCAAGCATTAGAACTACTTGGAACCATATAAATTTGACATGCAAGCTCAAGAACATGGTCACCTATGCAGCACAAATTTGCAAAGAATAAAGCACTAGAACAAAAACTAATTGGACCAATGGAGGAGTCACATACCAAGGAACAATCTCCCCAAGCAGTTTTACGAGAGGTGCTTTGAGTAAGGAGATCAAAAATCACAACAAAAGTGGCTGGAACTCGTGCTTGAGTTGGTTTTTCGGATTTGTGTGAAACAGAGGAAGAAGATGGGTGCTGGGATAAGTGGAGGAGGGCCACCGTGGGCCGACGAGGCAGGGGGGCGCGCCCTAGGGGGGGGTGCCCACCACCCTCGTGGCCAGATGGCAGCTCCTCCCGCGGTGATTTTTGCATAGTAAATCCTCAAATATTCCCGAAAAAATCATATTAAATTGGCACGTCATTCTAAGGACTTTTATTTTCGGGATATTTCTATATTGCACGGATAAGTCAGGAAACAGACAGAAAAAAAATACTATTTTTACTTTATTTCTATTAAATAACAGAAAATAAAGAGAGGGTACAGAAGGTTGTGCTTCTAGTTTCATCCATCTCATGCTCATCAAAAAGAATCCACTAACAAGGTTGATCAAGTCTTGTTAACAAACTCATTCCGATAATCATGAAACCGGAGAAATTTCGAATAACACTAAGTTACCTCAACGGGGATATGCACATCCCCTATAATAAGTATATCATATTTCTTTTTGACAGTAGGAAGAGGAAATTCAAAACCTCCAATTATAATTGATGGAATTTTTCCATTGGAGTTGACACTATGAACTTGAGGTTGTTTCCTCGGAAAGTGTACCGTATGCTCAATACCATTAACATGAAAAGTGACATTGCCTTTGTTGCAATCAATAACAGCCCATGCAGTATTAAGAAAAGGTCTTTCAAGAATAATAGTAACGTTTGCAACCACAACAGGCATATCCTCACAAATACCGACAGGTATAGCAGTTGATTTATCAGCCATTTGCAAAGATATTTCGGTAGGTGTCAGCTTATTCAGGTCAAGTCTACGATATAAAGAGAGAGGCATAACACTAACACCGGCTCCAAGATCACATAAAGCAGTTTTAATATAATTTCTTTTAGTGGAGCAAGGTATAGTAGGTACTCCGGGATCTCCAAGTTTCTTTGGTATTCCACCCTTAAAAGTATAATTAGCAAGCATGGTGGAAATCTCAGCTTCCGGTATCTTTCTTTTATTAGTAATGATATCCTTCATATATTTAGCATAAGGATTTGTTTTGAGCACATCAGTTAATCGCATACGCAAAAAGATAGGCCTAATCATTTCAGCAAAGCGCTCAAAATCCTCATCATCCTTTTTCTTGGATGGTTTTGGAGGAAAAGGCATGGGTTTCTGAACCCAAGGTTCCCTTTCTTTACCATGTTTCCTAGAAACAAAGTCTCTTTTATCATAACGTTGATTCTTTGATTGTGGGTTATCAAGATCAACAGCAGGTTCAATTTCTACATCATTGTCATTACTAGGTTGAGCATCATCATGAACATCATCATTAATATTTTCATTAGGTTCATGCTAATTACCAGATTGTGTTTCAGCATTAGACATAGAGATATCATTTGGATTATCAGGTGGTTCAGCAATAGGTCCACTAGAAGTTTGCACAGTTCTATCATATTTCTTTTTCTTCTTTTTAGAAGAACTAGGAACATCAATATTATTTCTCTGAGAATCTTGCTCGATTCTCTTAGGGTGGCCTTCAGGATACAAAGGTTCCTGAGTCATTCTACCAGTTCTAGTAGCCACTCTAACAACATAATCATTTTTCTTACTATTCATTTCATCAAGCACTTCTTTTTGAACCTTAAGTACTTGTTCTACTTGCGTGGTAACCATAGAAGCATGTTTGCTAACAAGTTTAAGTTCACCTTTAATATTAGCCATATAATCATCCAAGCGTCTAATCATATAAGCATTTTCTTTTAATTGTCTACCAAAATAAGCATTGAAGTCGTCTTGCTTAAACATAAAGTTATCAAACTCATCCAAGCACTGACTAGCAATTCTAGTAGGAGGAACTTCAGCTTTATTATATCTATAGAGAGAATTTACCTTTACTACCTATGTCGGGATATCGGGGTCAGGAGGTTCTTCAATAAATAAAGAATTGAAATCATAAGTTTCTTCAACAGGCGGTGAATTAAGACCATGTATTTCTTCAATAGGAGGTAAATTCTTAACGTCTTCAGCTTTAATACCTTTCTCTTTCATAGATTTCTTTGCCTCTTGCATATCTTCGGGATTGAGAAATAGAACACCTCTCTTCTTCGGAGTTGGTTTAGGAATAGACTCAGTAATTGGAGCAGGAGCCGGCTCAGGAGCTGGCTCAGGAGGTGCCCAATTATTTTCATTTGTCAACATATTATTCAATAGAATTTCAGCTTCATCCGGTGTTCTTTCCCTGAAAAGAGAACCAGCACAACTATCCAAGTAATCTCTGGAAGCATCGGTTAGTCCATTATAAAAGATATCAAGTATTTCAGGTTTCTTAAGAGGATGATCAGGCAAAGCATTAAGTAACTTGAGAAGCCTCCCCCAAGCTTGTGGGACACTCTCTTCTTTAATTTGCACAAAGTTGTATATTTCCCTCAAAGCAGCTTGTTTCTTATGAGCAGGGAAATATTTAGCAGAGAAGTAATAAATCATATCATGGGGACTACGCACACAACCAGGATCAAGAGAATTAAACCATATCTTAGCATCACCCTTTAATGAGAACGAAAATATTTTGAGTATATAGAGGTAACATGATCTCTCATCATTAGTGAATAGGGAAGCTATATCATTTAACTTAGTAAGATGTGCCACAACAGTTTTAGATTCATAGCCATAAAACGGATCAGATTCAACCAAAGTAATTATATCAGGATCAACAGAGAATTCATAATCCTTATCAGGAACACAAATAGGTGAAGTGGCAAAAGCAGGGTCGGGTTTCATTTTATCTCTAAGTGATTCTTTGTTCCATTTAATTAATAACCTCTTAAGCTCATACTATCTTTGCAAGCTAAAATAGCGGCAGAAGATTCCATATCAAAAAGATAGCCCTCAGGAATAACAGGCATATTTTCATCATCACTATCATCATCGTATTCAGATTCAACAATTTCTTTTTCTCTAGCCCTAGCAATTTGTTCATCAAGAAATTCACCAAAGGGCACAGTAGTAGCAGACATAGAAGCAGTTTCATCATAAGTATCATGCATAGCAGAAGTGGCATCATCAATAACATGCGACATATCAGAACGAATAGCAGAAGCAGGTGTAGGTGTCGCTAGCTTACTCATAACAGAAGGTCAATCAAGTGCAGAGCTAGATGGCAGTTCCTTACCTCCCCTCATAGTTGAGGGATAGATCTTGGTTTTTGGATCTCTCAAATTCTTCATAATGATAAGCAGATATAAATCCCAAGTGACTCAAAGAATAGAGCTATGCTCCCCGGCAACGGCGCCAGAAATTGGTCTTGATAACCCACAAGTATGGGGGATCGCAACAGCTTTCGAGGGTAGAGTATTCAACCCAAATTTATTGGTTCGACACAAGGGGAGCCAAAGAATATTCTCAAGTATTAGAAGCCGAGTTGTCAATTCAACCACACCTGGAAACTTAGTATCTGCAGCAAAGTGTTTAGTAGCAAAGTAATATGATAGTGGTGGTAGTGGCAACAAAAGTAAAGACAGCAAAAGTAATATTTTTGGTATTTTGTAGTGATTGTAACAGTAGCAGCGGGAAATTAAATAAGCGTAAACCAGTATATGGAAAACTCATAGGTACCGGATCAGTGATGGATAATTATGCCGGATGCGGTTCATCATGTAACAGTCATAACATAGGGTGACACAGAACTAGCTCCAATTCATCAATGTAATGTAGGCATGTATTCCGTATATAGTCATACGTGCTTATGGAAAAGAACTTGCATGACATCTTTTGTCCTACCCTCCCGTGGCAGCGGGGTCCTATTGGAAACTAAGGGATATTAAGGCCTCCTTTTAATAGAGAACCGGAACAAAGCATTAGCACATAGTGAATACATGAACTCCTCAAACTAAGGTCATCACCGGGAGTGCTCCCGATTATTGTCACTTCGGGGTTGCCGGATCATAACACATAGTAGGTGACTATAGACTTGCAAGATAGGATCAAGAACTCACATATATTCATGAAAACATAATAGGTTCAGATCTGAAATCATGGCACTCGGGCCCTAGTGACAAGCATTAAGCATAGCAAAGTCATAGCAACATCAATCTCAGAACATAGTGGATACTAGGGATCAAACCCTAACAAAACTAACTCGATTACATGATAAATCTCATCCAACCCATCACCGTCCAGCAAGCCTACGATGGAATTACTCACGCACGGCGGTGAGCATCATGAAATTGGTGATGGAGGATGGTTGATGATGACGACGGCGACGAATCCCCCTCTCCGAAGCCCCGAACGGACTCCAGATCAGCCCTCCCGAGAGGTTTTAGGGCTTGGCGGCGGCTCCGTATCGTAAAACACGATGATTTCTTCTCTCTGATTTTTTTCTCTCCGAAAGCAAATATATAGAGTTGGAGTTGGCGTCGGAGGGCATCCAGGGGGCCCACGAGGTAGGGGGCGCGCCTTAGGGGGGGGGGGGCACCCCCACCCTCGTGAGAAGGGTGTGGGCCCCCTGGTCTTCATCTTTGGCGAGGATTTTTTATTATTTATTGTAAGGTGTTCCGTGGAGTTTCAGGTCATTCCGAGAATATTTGTTTTCTGCACATAAAACAACATCATGGCAATTCTGCTGAAAATAGCATCAGTCCGGGTTAGTTCCATTCAAATCATACAAGTTAGAGTCCAAAACAAGGGCAAAAGTGTTTGGAAAAGTAGATACGACAAAGACGTATCAGGGCTCTGCACCGCCTCCGGCTTGGGTTTTGTCCGATCTATTCGACACCTTAGCAACGTTACTAGCAGTGGAGGTGGACATGGCAAACCGAGATCAACACAGCGCGGAGATTGCAAAAGTGAAGGATCAGATAACTCAGGCTAAAGCGGACCTGGCAGCCGAAAACACGAGGATGGCTGTAGAGCGGGCCGGATTGGAGGCTTAGGCGTACTAGTTTATGCTGGATCGGAGTGCGTCGGATGATGTCATGAGGAGAAGATACCAATCGTGCCTTCCGTTAGCCTTGGAGGCAAGGAATCTCTTCAACACACCTGGAGCGGGAACCAGTAATCAGCCGGTGGTAAACCGGACAAAAGCGCCGGTAACAGGAGCGCCGGTTCAGCCGCGCGCGGTGGACCCACTTCGTCAAAGTAACATCTTACCACAACACGTTCCGACACCCCCGGGTCATTACTCCAACCCATTGGATAACATTGTGGCCGCCGCTTCACGATTGGTAGCTCTCCCGATCGAAGGTGAGTCACCGGTGGCAGTTAAGACACGGCGGGCGAGGGAGCTCCTTCAAATGGCTTTAAACCAGCAGCAGGCTTATTCACATAGCCATGAGAAGATTCATTCCACCCTCCATCCAAGTCGGAGCTACAACAAGCATATTGATGAACCGGTTGTGTCAAGTAGTGCGTGGCACCGTAACCCGGCGGGTGGTGGTGCTAACGCATAAGATGTGGTAGATCACGGCCGAGCGCGTCGAGAGGCCGAGTTAGCAGCCCAGAACACAGCTCGTCAGCCTACTCTGGTTCGTCCAACCACCATCGTGGATCCAGGTGTGGTCTTCAGTTCTTTGGGGGTACCGTGCCTCACCCCAGCCTTGCGTAATGTGTGACTGCCCAAGGATTTTAAGGGCCCTCGTAAGGTGCCCAATTACACTACCGATTTGCCCCCCGAGTCATGGGTTGAGAGTTATGAGATGGCAATGGAGACGCTGGATGTGGATGAAGCAGTGTGTGCTAAGTATTTCACCATGATGTTGGAAGGAACGACCCGTACCTGGTTAAAGAGTCTACCAGCTAATTCAATTGCGTCATGGGCCGAGTTAAAGAGCCGGTTTATCCAGAATTTCAAGGATACATGTAAGCAGCCCATGTCAATTGTGGACCTAGCCGCTTGTGTTCAAGAGGATGGGGAGTCTACGACCCATTGGGTGAAGCGAGTCTCAGCTATTTTGCATTCATCGGACCGTATCAATGCAGACACAGTAGTTTTGACATTGGAGGGCAAATGCCGGTTCATGCCTTTAAAACTGAAGTTGGGAAGTCTCAAACGTCACTGTAATGACATGTCAACACTTATGGCCGCTTTGGTTAAGTATGCCGATTCAGATAGTACTAAGGACCCTGATTCTGAAGAGGACAAACCAGGGAAGGGGAAAAAGAACGGCAGTGCCAAGGGGCAGCAGCATAACCAGGCAGGTCATGGGAACAATGGTAAGCGCAAAGCGGACAATAGCTTGGACTTTGTGGCTAACACCAACGCCCAGGATAATGGTCAGCGTCGTAAGGGCAAACCGCCCCAGAGGGGTGGAGGGTCAGACCCCAATCTGGAGCGCCTGTTAAATCAACCTTGTCCAAAGCACGGGTCGAAGTAGAAGCCAGCCTCGCATCTTTGGAAGGATTGCTTCATCACGCGAGAGTTCAAAATTTTTAATATGTTTCAATATGACAATGGCCCGCCCAACGGTTCAGGAGGCGGTTTTCATGGGCAGGGTTACGGAGGCGGCAGCTCCGATTCAGGGTTCCAAGGCAATCAGACCGGACATGGCAATCAAGGTAATCAGGGCAATCAGGGAGGTTATAACCATCAGGGGAATCAGCAGCAGCAGCAGTCGGGTTATCAGAGCAATCCGAAGCAGTTGAATAGTGGGCAGTATCATGTCTTTACCACTAGCTTGTGTAAGCGCGATCAGAAGCTTCACAAAAGGGCCGTGAACTCTGTTGCACCGGCAGTGCCTCAGTATTTGCGCTGGTCTGAACAACCCATTTTATGGAGTCGGGAGGATCATCCGCCACGGGTTGATAATTCAGGTCATCTGGCCTTAGTGGTGGCTCCTCAAGTCGGGGGCTACAAGTTCACCAAAGTGCTTATGGATGGAGGGAGCAGTATCAATATCCTTTACTATGATACCTTCTGTCGCATGGGGCTGACAGACAAGAGTCTTAAACCGTCGAACACCATCTTTCATGGAGTGGTGCCTGGTAAGTCGGCGTACCCAGTTGGCAAGATAGCCCTAGAGGTGGCTTTTGGAGACGAGCATGATTTGAGATCAGAGGTGTTGACCTTTGAAGTGGTAAAAATCAAGAGTCCATATCATGCCCTGTTCGGTCGGCCGGCTTATGCCAAGTTCATGGCAAGGCCGTGTTATGTTTATCTGCAGCTTAAGATGTCGGGTCATAAGGGGACCATCATAGTACATGGGAGCAGGAAGATAGCCTTGGAGTCTGAAGAAGGTGATGCGGCTTATGCCGAGTCGGTTTGTGCCACAGAGGAGCTGAAATTTTACAAGGACAATGTTGATCCGGCAGATATGACTTCTCTGAAAAAGCCAACTACTGAGCATGATCCAGCACTGAAGTTTAAATCGGCAGAGGAGACTAAACTGGTTGACTTTGTTCCTGGCGATTCGTCCAAGCAGTTCAGCATCAACGCTAACTTGGATCCGAAATAGGAAGGCACGCTTATCGAGTTCATCCGTGAGAACCGGGAAATCTTTGCATGGAAGCCTTCTGACATGCCAGGTGTACCGAGGGAACTCGCTGAGCACACCCTTAATATAGATCCCAAGTTTAAACCGGCCAGGCAGTTTCTTCGCCGCTTCAATGAAGAGAGGCGTAAGGCTATTGGTGAGGAGGTATCCCGGCTTTTGGCAGCAGGGTTTATCGTGGAGGTCTTTCACCCCGAGTGGTTAGCTAATCCGGTGCTGGTACTTAAGAAAAACGACACTTGGCGTATGTGTGTGGATTACAGAGACTTGAACAAAGCCCGTCCAGTTGATCCTTTTGCTCTCCCTCACATTGATCAGATTATTGATGCTATGGCGGGTTGTGAGCGTTTGTGTTTTTTGGACGCTTATTCTGGTTATCATCACTAGTCGTCAACCCGTGTATTCTCATGGGCTAGTATAAAATACATTTTTATATGGTATGTCTATCTACAATAGTTTTATGTTCTATGGCTTGTAGTATAAAGGTAATAAAAATGCATGAAAATTGAAAAGTTACAACCATAAATATTTTGGTATTTATAAACTTTACAGTAGCGGCTGGATTTTAGTTTATTTAACCTAGAAACTCTTTTAACACTATTAATAGTTAATTTAGAACAATTGTACACATATCATGTTACACATTTTTAGTGATATTTTGAAATTCTTAAACAGATCATGTTCACCTTTCTTCTTCATGAGGGTTATAATTAGGAGAGCTCAAATTTCGTACCTTGAACACATGTGTCCATGCATGTTAAGTTATGTCTTGTTTATCTACAGTTATAATTAATCTTGTTAGGAATCTTAGTCCTTACAAATTTAAGTTTTGAGTTATTTTTAGCACTAAATATCCATGATTTGAAATATGAATGTCTGGAGGCATGAGATGGTTCAAAATCCAGCATTCTTTCTAATAAAAGGAGTCAAATATAGTAACACACAAAATATGTTTCCAATAAATTAATGAGACACCAATATTCGGCACAAAAATAGGATTACTCAATATTTTTCTACAAAAAATTCCACAACTATTCCACGCTATTTTTATCATATATATAACCTTGGTTGCTTAAACTTAGGTCGGCACTATTACCGATATATTTGTTTGTTGACTATTGCAGATCTGATAAAAAATCAGTTTTAAATTTATGCAAAACCAAATGTACGTATGATTCTAAATTATTTATTCCAAAAAGAAAGTGACATATTAGAATAAACATTGTCTAACTTTCTATAAGTAAGCTCAGGGCATAATAGAAGTTAGGCAAGAACGGGAAAGACGTACTGTTCAGTCCTACATGGTTTTATAAAATAGTCGGGATATGGTACCAAACAATGAGTGAAGATATTTTTATGGATTTAGACAAAAGTATCTTTTAGCACGTTATATGTGGTGCACAATTAGGGTCATAAGACATTTTAATTTGGTTAACCTTACCTACCTTTACTCCTTCAAGGTAGCGCAGAATTACCCGCACTAAAAAGCGGCAGAGAATTAAGGACGTACTCTTCTTTCCAATCGTTAACCAAATGTCCGAGACATAACATATGAAATTTGAAGCTTTGGAACTAAGAAAAACTACTATGAAAAGTTGATAAATAATGCAGAACACGATTTTATACTGGGTCTCACATGATACAGTGTCCATCATTATCTGTAAGTGTTTGTATTTGCTCCACAACCTGAACTTGCCTGACAGAAACTCCTTTTGTTGCATAGCTACCAGCTAAAACTGATTCAAACCTGGATTGAGCATCTCATATGAACTCTTTTCTCAGTCTCATGTTAACTGCTACTTGCGTATGTGCCTCTATTATTGTCATATATATGTCCCAACAACCACTTCAAGGACCGTATCATATCTCCTGTGATGCTATTATCTTCTGGATCCACCTTTTGCTGAAAGTAAATGAATGTTTAATTTCACTGCTTTTCATGGACATTGTATTCTTCATATCTTGCGTCAAGGTGCTTCTTTTTTCTCTTCCGTCAGAACAGTCATCGACCACAATAGAAACTTCTGATGCAGGTGATGCGGATATGCTGATTTTAAAACCATCATAAATAGAAACACATCAATGGTTAGCATCAAGCTATCATTTGACTAACACCCTAGAAAAGCATAGAGAAATTTGGGAAAAAGAGAGCTAATCACTAAGAAGTTGGAGGGAACAGGAGCTAACCAAAATGAGAGCCTGATCGCGGCTTGAAAGGTTTTCGACTGAACATGTGTGTCTGTTATCTCAGATGGACCTGCAATCACATCAAACCTTGTGAGTCACAATCCCAATGTTACTACACACCTAAATAATGAAGAAAAGAATCAAAGGATAGATATGGAGATATGATGGTCTGCAGAACGGTGTCAAGGAGGCGAAGAGCCGCATTTGCTGCAGTTGTTTCGCTCCATATCTAACCGGTGGAGGTGGTCATATTATTTGGTACAAATCAACTTCCAATTGGTACTTCTCATATGTTGGAACAAAATTTCATTATAGATTTTCGCATGATTCACATGCTGAGAAAAAAAAAGAGATCGTTGTAAGGTTCACAGGCTTGATGCTTGATTGGATCGTACCTTATTGTAATTTCAATTCCATCATGGTTGAAAAACTGAAATTAATTGAGTACGGCTGGAGCACGCGGAAGGTGGATGGGTTTCTGTAAGGTCCTCCCGAGGGTATGCTGATGACATGCGGCAGCACAGCGGTTTTTTAGATCAACTTGAAGGAGAGGGGACCTGCATCAATATTAGTAGATTTCTATTCTTGCGGACATGGAGGAAGGGAAGGAGAAGAGTCGTGAGAGATAAGGAGAGGGCCGAGCGATTCCATATTGTGTTTTTTTTTCACATGTGAGTCCATATCTACTACTACGTACGTATATCTACATCTAAGGCAGTTTTAAAAAATAGAAGTCCATGTAATAGCTCCAAACCCATGATGGATAGATCGGGTGGGTACAACTATGTTACCTCTTAACCGAACAGTTTAGCATGGGAGAGCAATACGTACGTGTAGGTTGGGTCAAAAAAAATTTGGAAGGAGGTCAGGTTTGGTCTTGGTTATGAGTAGAATAGTTTTGTTTTTCACCAGAAAAGTAACGTTAATCGTGGGGTCGAGATAGATCAATTACATTGATCAACGGTTAATATTTTCTTAATGATGTGGATTAACCTGAAGACTCGTATGGTGCATCCAATTAGTAAATATAAGATATCAAAATGGCAGTTAAGGACCAGGAGAAGACAGCTTTCATAACTCTCTTTGGAGCCTTCTGCTATGTATCTATGCCTTTTGGGCTCAAGAGTGCCCAGGCGACATATCAACGCTGTGTTCAGAATTGTCTTCATAAACAGATTGGGTGCAATGTCCACACTTATGTGGATGACATTATGGTGAAATCCACGAAGGAGGAAACATTGATAGATGACTTGAGAGAGACTTTTGATAACCTCCGGGTTTATAAGATGATGCTTAATCCGGCAAAATGTGTCTTTGGTGTTCCGGCAGGCAAGCTCTTGGGTTTTCTGGTGTCCAACAGAGACATTGAGGCTAACCCGAAAAAAATCTCAGCTATCACGTCCCTGGCTAAACCGGCATGTATCAACGATGTTCAGCGTTTGGCGGGCCGGATTGCAGCTTTAAGCCGGTTTATCAGCCGCCTTGGGGAAAAGGCTATTCCTTTGTATTAGATGCTAAAGAAAACAGATGATTTCGTCTGGAGTGACGCGGCTGATAAAGCATTTGAGGACTTGAAGAGACAGTTGGCCGAGCCGCCCGTCCTTGCGGCTCCGGTTGATAAAGAGCCCTTATTGCTATATGTGGCTGCTAATGCCCGGGTTGTTAGTGTGGCTATTGTGGTGGAGCGCAAGGAGGCCAGAAAGGAGTATCCGGTTTAACGGCCGGTTTATTACATCAATGAGGTGCTTATTGAATCAAAGCAGAGGTACCCGCATTGGCAGAAGTTGGTGTATGGAGTTTTCATGGCAAGCCGGAAGTTCAAGCATTATTTTTAAGATCATCCCATCACAGTGGTTAGTTCAGCCCCTCTAGGAGATATCATTCAAAACAGAGAGGCAACTGGCTAGATTGCCAAGTGGGCTATTGAGCTTGGACCTCACGGGCTCAAATATACACCTCGCACAGCAATCAAATCTCAAGCACTCATGGACTTCATCAATGATTGGACAGAGTTGCAGGCACTAGAGGAAAAGCTAGACAACACTTATTGGACTATTCACTTTGATGGGTCCAGGCAATTGGAGGGCTCAGGGGCTGGATTCATATTAACTTCCCCACGAGGTGATAAGTTTTGTTATGTTCTCCGTTTAATGTTCCCATGTACTAACAATGCAGCTGAGTATGAGGCCTTGCTCCATGGTCTTCGGATGGCTAAGGAAATGAACTTAAGCCGGGTTAAATGCTTTGGTGACTCGGACCTGGTGGCTTAGCAGGTATCTGGCACTTGGGATTCTAAGGATCCCCTCATGGCTGCATATCGACGAGAGGTGGACATAGTAGTTGGTCACTTCAAGGGTTATCAAGTTGATCATATAGACCGGCGAAAGAATGAAGCAGCGGACGCTTTAAGTCATCTAGGCCCTCAGCGTAAACCGGTGCCACCTAATGTCTTCCTCGACGTACTTCATAATCCGTCGGTCAAGATACCCATAGAGGAGGAGTTGGCTATTCCTGACCCGGAGGCCCAGTTGGTAGAAGCTCTTCATGTTATACCGGATTGGACAGTCCCATACCTGGCCTATATGAACCGGGGCGAGTTACCAGGCGATGAAACGTTGGCCCGGCAGATAATCTGGCGATCCAAGTCAATGACCGTTATCAATGGGGAGTTACATCGTTATAGTGTGACAGGGGCGATTAAGCGTTGTGTGTCTCCTCAAGAAGGTTGTGAGATTTTGCGAGAGATCCACGAAGGAGATTGTGGTCACCACGCCGGTTCAAAATCCTTGGTGGCTAAGGCTTTTTGCCACGGCTTCTATTGGTTGATGGCTCATGCTGATGCTGAGGATTTAGTAAAAAGGTGTGACGGTTGTCAGAAATTTGCACGCCGTGCTCATGTTCCGGCTCAGGAGTTGAGAATGATTCCAATCACTTGGCCGTTTGCAACTTGGGGGCTAGATTGGACCCTTTAAGAGTTCCAAGGACAAAAAGACCCACCTGTTGGTGGCGGTTGATAAGTTTACCAAATGGGTAGAGGCAGAGCCAGTCAGTAAGTGTGATGCAGCCACGGCGGTCCAATTCATCAAGAAGTTGATATTCCGGTTTGGTTTTCCACACAACATTATAACTGATAATGGTACTAATCTATCCAAGGGTGCTATGGAGGAATTTTGTCAACGTGAGCACATCCGGCTTGATGTGTCATTAGTGGCTCACCCCCAATCTAATGGTCAAGCAGAAAGGGCAAATCAAGAAATTTTGAGAGGTATTAAACCCCGTCTTATGGTTCCTTTAAAGCGGACGCCGGGTTGTTGGGTGGAGGAGTTACCTTCCGTGTTATGGAGTATCAACACCGCACCAAACAGGTCTACGGGTTACACGCCTTTCTTCATGGTTTACGAAGTATAGGCGGTTCTTCCTAGTGACATCCGTCATTGTTGGGGAACGTAGCAGAAATTCAAAATTTTCCTACGTGTCACCAAGATCTATCTATGGAGAAACCAGCAATGAGGGGAAGGAGAGTGCATCTACATACCCTTGTAGATCGCTAAGCGGAAGTGTTCAAGAGAACGGGGTTGAAGGAGTCGTACTCGTCGTGATCCAAATCTCCGGAGATCCTAGTGCCGAACGGACGGCACCTCCGGGTTCAACACACGTACAGCCCGGTGACGTCTCCCATGCCTTGATCCAGCAAGGAGAGAGGGAGAGGTTGAGGAAGACTCCATCCAGCAGCAGCACAATGGTGTGGTGGTGGTGGAGGAGCGTGGTACTCCAGCAGGGCTTCGCCAAGCACCGCAAGAGACGAGGAGGGAGAGGGGTAGGGCTGCACCAAGAAGAGGTCAAAACTCCTGTGTTGGCAGCCCCAAAGACCTCAACTATATATAGGGGAGAGGGAGGGGGCTACGCCCCCACCTAGGGTTCCACCCTAGGGGCGGCGGCCAGCCCAGATCCCATCTGGTGGGGCGGCCAGGGGGGGAGAGGGAGGCGCACCAAGCATGGGCCCTAAGGCCCATCTGCCCTTAGGGTTTGCCCCCCTTCCTCCCCTTAGGCGCCTTGGGCCCTTGTGGGGGGGCGCACCAGTCCACCTGGGGCTGGTCCCCTCCCACACTTGGCCCATGCAGCCCTTCGGGGCCGGTGGCCCCACTTGGTGGACCATCGGGACCCTCCCGGTGGTCCCGGTATGTTATCGATAAAACCCGAAACTTTTCCGGTGACCAAAACAGGACTTCCCATATATAAATCTTTACCTCCGGACCATTCCGGAACTCCTCGTGACGTCCGGGATATCATCCAGGACTCCGAACAACATTCGGTAACCACGTATATCTATTCCTTATAACCCTAGCGTCATCGAACCTTAAGTGTGTAGACCCTACGGGTTCGGGAACCATGCAGACATGACCGAGACGTTCTCCGGTCAATAACCAACAGCGGGATCTGGATACCCATGTTGGTTCCCACATGTTCCACGATGATCTCATCGGATGAACCACGATGTCGAGGATTCAATCAATCCCGTATACAATTCCCTTTGTCTAGTGGTACGATACTTGCCCGAGATTCGATCATCGGTATCCCGATACCTTGTTCAATCTCGTTACCGGCAAGTCTCTTTACTCGTTCCATAACACATCATCCCATGATCAAGTCCTTGATCACATTGTGCACATTATGATGATGTTCTACCGAGTGGGCCCAGAGATACCTCTCCATTTACATGGAGTGACAAATCCCAGTCTCGATTCGTGCCAACCCAACAGACACTTTCGGAGATACCCGTAGTGTACCTTTATAGCCACCCAGTTACGGTGTGACGTTTGGCACACCCAAAGCACTCCTACGGTATCCGGGAGTTGCACAATCTCATGGTCTAAGGAAATGATACTTGACATTAGAAAAGCTTTAGCATACGAACTACATGATCTTGTGCTAGGCTTAGGATTGGGTCTTGTCCATCACATCATTCTCCTAATGATGTGATCCCGTTATCAACGACATCCAATGTCCATGGTCAGGAAACCGTACCCATCTATTGATCAACAAGCTAGTCAACTAGAGGCTTACTAGGGACATGGTGTTGTCTATGTATCCACACATGTATCTGAGTTTCCTATCAATACAATTCTAGCATGGATAATAAACGATTATCATGAACAAGGAAATATAATAATAACCAATTTATTATTGCCTCTAGGGCATATTTCCAACAGTCTCCCACTTGCACTAGAGTCAATAATCCAGTTCACATTGATATGTGATTAACACTCAAGGTCACATCCCCATGTGACTAACACCCAAAGAGTTCTGGGTTTGATCATGTTATGCTCGTGAGAGAGGTTATAGTCAACGGGTGTGAACCTTTCAGATCCGTGTGTGATTTACAAATCTCTATGTCATCTCCTAGATGTAGCTACCACGTTCTATTTGGAGCTATTCCAAATAACTGTTCTACTATACGAATCCAGTTTACTACTCAGAATAATCTGGATTAGTGTCAAAGTTTGCATCGGCGTAACCCTTTACGATGAACTCTTTTACCACCTCCATAATCGAAAAAATTCCTTAGTCCACTAGTTACTAAGGATAACTTTGACCGCTGTCCTGTGATCCATTCTTGGATCACTCTTGTACCCCTTGACTGACTCATGGCAAGGCACACTTCAGGTGCAGTACACAGCATAACATACTGTAGAGCCTACGTCTAAAGCATAGGGGACGACCTTCGTCCTTTCTCTCTATTCTGCCGCGGTCAGGTTTCGAGTCCTACTCAATGTTCACACCTTATAACACAGCCAAGAACTCCTTCTTTGCCGATCCATTTTGAACTCCTTCAAAATCATGTCAAGGTATGTGCTCATTTGAAAGTACCATTAAGCGTTTTGATCTATCCTTATAGATCTTGATGCTCAATGTTCAAGTAGCTTAATCCAGGCTTTCCATTGAAAAACACTTTCAAATAACCCTATATGCTTTCCAGAAATCCTATGTCATTTCTGATCAACAATATGTCAACAACATATATTCATCAGAAATTCTATAGTGCTCCCACTCACTTCTTTGGAAATACAAGTTTCTTATAAACTTTGTATACACCCAAAATCTTTGATCATCTCATCAAAGCATACATTCCAACTCCGAGATGCTTACTCCAGTCCTTAGAAGGATTGCTGGAGCTTTGCATACTTATTAGCATCTTTCAGGATTGACAAAACCTTCCGGTTGTATCACATACAACCTTTCCTCAAGAAAATCGTCGAGGAAACAATGTTTTGGCATCCTGTCTACAAGATTTCATAAATAATGCAGTAATCACTAATATAATTCCAACAGACTCTTAGCATCGCCACGAGTGAGAAAGTCTCATCGTAGTCAACTCCTTGAACTTGTCGGAAAACATCTTAACGACAAGTCGAGCTTTCTTAATGGTGATACTTACCATCATTGTCCGTCTTCCTTTTAAAATCCATATGTACCTAATAGCCTTACGACCATCAAGTAGTTCTTCCAAAGTCTACACTTTGTTTTCATATATGGATCCTCTCTCGGATTATATGGCCTCGAGCCATTTTGGAATCCAGGCCCACCATCGCTTCTCCATAGCTCGTAGGTTCATTGTTATCTAGCAACATGACTTCCAAGACAGGATTACGTACCACTCTGAAGTAGTACGCATCCTTGTCGTCCTACGAGGTTTTGGTAGTGACTTGATCCGAAGTTTCATGATCACTATCATAAGCTTCCACTTCAATTGGTGTAGGTGCCACAGGAACAACTCCTTGTGCCCTGCTATACACTAGTTGAAGTGACGGTTCAATAACCTCATCAAGTCTCCACCATCCTCCCACTCAATTCTTTCGAGAGAAACTTTTCCTCGAGAAAGGACCCGATTCTAGAAACAATCCCTATTGCTTTCGGATCTGAGACAGGAGGTATACCCAACTGTTTTGGGTGTCCTATGAAGATGCATTTATCCGCTTTGGGTTCGAGCTTATCAGCCTGAAACTTTTCACATAAGCATCGCAGCCCCAAACTTTAACAAATGACAGCTTAGGTTTCTCTAAACCATAGTTCATACGGTGTCATCTCATCGGAATTACGTGGTGCCCTATTTAAAGTGAATGTGGTTGTCTCTAATGCTTAACCCATAAACGATAGTGGTAATTCGATAAGAGACATCATGGTATGCACCACATCCAATAGGGTGCGGTTATGATGTTCGGACACACCATCACACTATGGTGTTCCCGGCGGTACTAGTCGTGAAACAATTTCCACAATGTCTTAATTGTGTGCCAAACTCGTAACTCAGATATGAATCTCTATGATCATATCATAGACATTTTATCCTCTTGTCACGACGATCTTTAACTTCACTCTGAAATTACTTGAACCATTCAATAATTCAGACTTGTGTTTCATCAAGTAAATATACTCAGTATCTACTCAAATCATCTGTGAAGTGAAAACATAACGATATCCACTACATGCCTCAGCACTCATTGGACTGCGTACATCAAAATGTATTACTTCCAACAAGTTGCTTTCTAGTTCCATTTTACTAAAAACGAGGCTTTCAGGCATCTTGCCCATGTGGTATGATTTGCATGTCTCAAGTGATTCAAAATCAAGTGAGTCCAAATGGTCCATTTGCATGGAGTTTCTTCATGCATATACACCAATAGACATGGTTCGCATGTCTCAAACTTTTCAAAACGAGTGAGCCCAAAGATCCATCAACATGGAGCTTCTTCATGCGTTTTATACCGATATGACTTTACATGGCAGTGCCACAAGTAGGTGGTACTATCATTACTATCTTATATCTTTTGGCATGAACATGTGTATCACTACGATCGAGATTCAATAAACCATTCATTTTAGGTGCAAGACCATTGAAGGTATTATTCAAATAAACAGAGTAACCATTATTCTCCTTAAATGAATAACCGTATTGCGATAGACATAATCCAATCATGTCTATGCTCAACGCAAACACCAATCTCGATGGTAGAGGGAGCGTGTGATGCTTGATCACATCAAGCTTGGGAAAAACTTCCAACACATATCGCCAGCTCACCTTTAGCTAGTCTCCATTTACTCCGCAGCCTTTTATTTCGAGTTTACTAACACTTAGCAACTGAACCGGTATCTAATACCATGGTGCTACTAGGAGTACTAGTAAAGTACACATTAACACAATGTATATCCAATATACTTCTATCGACCTTGCCAGCCTTCTCATCTACCAAGTATCTAGGGTAATTCTGCCCCAGTGGCCGTTCCCCTTATTACAGAAGCGCTCAGTCTCGGGTTTGTGTTCAACCTTGGGTTTCTCCACTAGAGCAGCAGCTGATTTGCCGTTTCATGAAGTCTCCCTTCTTTCCCTTGCCCTTCTTGAAACTAGTGGTTTCACTAACCATCAACAATTGATGCTCCTTCTTGATTTCTACTTTCGCGGTGTCAAACATCGCGAATATTTCAAGGATCATCATATCTATCCCTGATATGTTATAGTTCATCACGAAGCTCTAGTAGCTTGG
The DNA here is from genome assembly GCF_003073215.2 of Triticum urartu. Taxonomy (NCBI): domain Eukaryota; kingdom Viridiplantae; phylum Streptophyta; class Magnoliopsida; order Poales; family Poaceae; genus Triticum; species Triticum urartu. The sequence continues at coordinate 124,786,485 of NC_053028.1, forward strand.
TGGCAATGACTTTGGAAAAACATCACTATCTCATCTGGAAGATTAACTCCCACTCGATTCAAGTGATTGTTGTACTCAGACAATCTGAGCACAAGCTCAACAATTGAGCTTTTCTCCCTTAGTTTGTAGGCTAAGAAAATCGTCGGAGGTCTTATACCTCTTGACGTGGGCACGAGCCTGAAATCCCAATTTCAGTCCTCGAAACATCTCATATGTTTCGCGACGTTTCAAAACGTCTTCGGTGCCTCAACTCTAAACCGTTTAACTGAACTATCACGTAGTTATCAAAATGTGTATGTCAGATGTTCGCAACATCCACAGACGACGTTCGAGGTTCAGCACACTGAGCGGTGCATTAAGGACATAAGCCTTCTATGAAGCAATGAGGACAATCCTCAGTTTACGGACCTAGTCCGCATAATTGCTACTATCATCTTTCAACTAAATTTTCTCTAGGAACATATCAAAAGAGTAGAACTGAAGCGCGAGCCATGACATAATTTGCGAAGACCTTTTGACTATGTTCAGGATAATTAAGTTCATCTTATGAACTCCCACTCAGATAGACATCCCTCTAGTCATCTAAGTGATTACATGATCCGAGTCAACTAGGCCGTGTCCGATCATCACGTGAGACGGACTAGTCATCATCGGTGAACATCTTCATGTTGATCGTATCTACCATACGACTCATGCTCGACCTTTCGGTCTCTTGTGTTCCGAGGCCATGTCTGTACATGCTAGGCTCGTCAAGTCAACCTAAGTGTTTGGCGTGTGTAAATCTGGCTTACACCCGTTGTATGTGAACGTAAGAATCTATCACACCCGATCATCACGTGGTGCTTCGAAACGATGAACTTTCGCAACGGTGCACAGTTAGGGGGAACACTTTCTTGAAATTTTAATGAGGGATCATCTTATTTACTACCGTCTTTCTAAGCAAATAATATGTATAAACATGATAAACATCACATGCAATCAAATAGTGACATGATATGTGTCGTGGTTTTGTCACGGCAGATGTCCTAGAGAAAGGACTTAGTCGTGGAGTCATCGCGACGGGTTAGCTTGAAGGGGTTAAAGCGGACACAAGGACGCAAGAGAGTTTATACTAGTTTGGCCCCTTCGATGAGGGTAAAAGCCTACGTCTAGTTGTGATGGAATTGATGGGGTTTCGATGACTAGGGAGCAAACAAGCTTCGCCTATGTCTCGAGTTGTTGTCTGTTTTTCTTGAACCGCCGCCGGGTCGTCCCCTTATATACACGGGTGACTCTCGTCGGCTTACGGAGTCCCAATACCGGCTTATAGATGTGTCCGGTTTGGTCTCTTCTTATTCCTAACTTACAATACAGGTTAACTACTAACGCCGGTTTACGGCTGCAGGCCTTGAGCCGACCATGGGCCTTGAGCCCTCCTCTATCTTCTTGGGCTTTAACTTACTTAACTACTGACGAAGTTAACCCGGCCCAGATAGGCCGGTTTACGCCCAGTAGTAATATCCCCAACATTAGGCCCCAGATTGATTTGAACGGGTTCATGTCAATCCTTTAATAAAAGCTTCATCTTCAACATCTTCTTATAAATTGGTAAACCGCCATGATGTCATCTTCTCTGATTGCTGTAAACCGGAGTGACGTCACCTGTCATAACGAAGCTATCCGTTATGCTTCTTTGTTTAATAGATCGGCGAAAATCGAGGCGACAGCTCCGTTTTGTGGCCCCTTGATTGTCGCGCCTGACTCATGTTCTTTCGCCTTATAAATAGGACCGAAGGGTCATTTCTTTTCTCCTTCCGTGCCTTCTTCATCTTCCTCGCGTTGCTAGCCTCGGAGCTCCGCCACCGCCGTCGACCTCTGCCTCATCCTTTGCCGCTGCATCAACCTGAGCGCACCAGAACATCGCAGCAACCTTCCGCATCTTCCTCAGTTCCGGTAAATCTTTTATCTTTTCCCCCGTGGATCTGGCCTAGGGTTTCGCAGTTCTTCAGTTTTCATCGTCTGCCTCTTGCTCATACAATAGATCTTTAGATGAATTCGCAAATCTTTATTCTGTTCAATGATAGTTGTTTGATCTTCGCCTTTACTTATGCATCTCAAACCATGGGTCTATATGAACATTTTTCTCATTGGTTCGGTACTCCTCCTTTGAACCTCTAAGTATTTATCTCTTCTCTGAACTTGCTTCAGATCCAATGCTGTAAAGAAATCTTGTGAAACCTGTTTGTGCGTACTTGTCCATCCGCAATATCAGCTTTTCAATGCTTAGATCAGGCGGTTTAACCTTATAGAAAATTTTCCAAACCGGTATATGCCATTAGTCCCCTTGTTGAACCGCCAGATGTTGGTTGCTTCATGAAACTCCGGTTCAGATAGTTCTGTCTCCGGTTTAACAGTGCCCATACCAACGTACCTTGATCAAATGCATTTTTGAACCGGGATCTTCTACCTTGTAGATTCCATCATGGCCAAGCAAGTATATGAGTGCAATTGGGTTCCTTCTCGCGTCACAGAGGATCAACTGGACGATTTAGTCCTGATTGGTGCTTTAGGCAGCAAAGATACCATCCATTGGAGGGCTCCTGGCAAAGAATGCCCTCCCACACCTCGAGAAGGAGAGGTTGTTGTTTTCGTAGATCACTTAGCCCGGGGCTTTAAGCCGCCCGGTTCTAAATTTTACCGAGATGTTTTAGCCGATTTCCAACTCCATCCGCAAGACACTGGCCCCAACTCTGTTACAAATATGTGCCACTTCCAAGTGCCCTGTGAGGCGTTCTTTCAAGAGGAGCCCACACTGGAATTGTTCAAAGATCTTTTCCATCTAAACCGCCGTACTGAGTTTACTGATGGCTCTAATACGGAGTTGGGTGGCATGGCGATTCAGAAAAGGAAAGAGGTCACATACCCTCACGCCAAGCTGCACAGTCACCCCAAGGAGTGGAATCAGACATGGTTCTACTGCAAAGACACCTCCCCTGCTGGTGAGAATCCCTTGCCTGGCTTTCGTCCGGAGCGGCTCAGCAATACACACCCTTTTCCTCAAAGATTGACTGCCCAGGAGAGAATCAAATATGCTCCCCAGCTATCAAAGCTCAGAGCCTTTATGGCCAACGGTTTAATAGGGGTTGATCTCGCTCGTTGTTGGATATCATGGAGCATACTGCCCCTTAGTCAGCGCTCCGGTTTGATGTGCGAGTATACTGACAGTGTTGATGACCCACTGCGACATTCAAAACTCCAGCTCTCCGGTGAAGAAATCACAGAGGCTGTGCATAAAATACTGAATGGACCGGAACACGTCTGCGCTAGAACCGGCCTACTTCCCTTCTGTGCCACCAACAAACCGCCAGTTGTAAGACTTTGATTTTTCTCTTTGCTGAATCTGTTATTGATATGTCTGGTCATTGTTTTTAATATTAGTGTCTGCATAATCAGGGCGATGATCCGTTTTGGAGCAAAAAACTGCCGCAGGAGAAACCAGAAAAACCAGACAAACCGGAAAGAGCAACCCGGCAAAAGACTAAAGCTGTGAAGAAGACTGCCCACAGGAAAAGAACCACTACATCTTCTAATCCGGCCCCTGATGATGAGGTGGATAATCCGGACTTTGAGGTAGAGCTTGACTCACTTGGTTTATTTTTCATGCGTCTTATTGATGATGATATTTGTCAGGATGATGCCGAAGCCAGCCACGCGGATGTTGCAGAGGTAATTATTCTCTCTTCCGATTCAGAAACTTTGCCTTCACAAAAAATCCGTCAGGCAAACCGGAAAGTTAAATTTTCTCATCCTCTTGCTTATTTGGATCCTAAACTTCTTATGAAGACCCAACAACACGAAGCTCGCTGCACCACTCGGCACAGCGGCCAGGTAGTTACCTCCGCCGGTTTACCGAATAGTCCGGTTCGGAAACGCCATTCTGAGGTCTCTAATTTGCTTGTCAGTGCTTGTCCTAAAGCGGGCTGCTTTCGTCAACCTCTTAATCCGCCTGACTCCGATTACCAGGTTACTTCCCACTCATCTTCTGGCGAGTCATCGGCTACTCAGCTCCCACCGCTCAAAACGGTGCTTGGGTAAGCTATACTTATTGTGATGTTTGCAGTACATTGCCTTAGAACATATGCTGTATTTGATTTTGTTATTCTTCTCAGGGCCAAACCTAGGCCAAGCAAGAAGGCCCGCCTGGACAAAGCGGCCGAAGAAGATGTCATTCTTGAACCAGGCAAGACACCCAATCTTGAAGCGGCTATTCCTGAGAATATACCCAACGATCCACCGCAGCAGGACGATGATCTTATTGCTGATGAGAGACCTACTGACGCCTTAGGTCCTGTCAATCAGCCCACAGGTTCCATCCGGATTGAAAGTTCCACCGGTCCAGCAAAACCTACTAACAAGCCAACAGCCCCAGTGCAAACCGGCGGTACCCAAGATGATGAGGTTGTCATTACTGGCACTGGCCATACTGAGCCAAGCAATCCTGTCGCTTTATCCAAACATTCTGCCGAGGAAGAATTTGCTGCCTTTGGCAAAGGCAAGTGGAACGCTGATCTGACGACTTATGCTGCTCAGAACGCCCAAGATATCCATTCCGGCTATCTGAACCGGTTGTATACCAGTCGCGACTATGAAGCCGGTCTGGTTAATATGATGAAAGAGAAATATGAGGTAACTTCCATATGCTCCTTCCTGCTTGTATGCTTCCATTCTTGCTGACTCTCCTAGCCCCCAAGGGCCGGTTTGTTATATTCTTTCAAACCGGGACTTACCAATATAAATCTTGATGCTTTGAAGTTTGCTGATGTAGCCCCCAAGGGCCGGTTCAACTTAACGTAGTTAAACTGGTACTTTAAGTAATTGAAATTGCCGCATCAGAATATATATAAGCAAATAGCCATTAGCCCCCAAGTGCCAAGTTGAATACTTGTATTGATCTTGGGACTTTGTAAGCAATTGAAAGATGAAGACCGAATATGCATTAGCCCCCAAGTGCTAAGTGCATAACTTGTTATGTGATTGGTTCTTGAATCCTTATACCAATTTGTTGAAGCATATATCTGTATGCATGCAGGCGGAGCTGAAGACGAAAGAAAACCAAGTCACCGATCTCCAAGAAAACCTGAAAACCCAACAGGCTGAAACCTCCAAAGCAAAAGAGGAATTGGCCAGCGCTTTAAGCGCCATGGAACAGCTTAAGGAGAGCTTCAAGAAGAAGCGGGCGAATTGGGCCACTGAAAAGTCCGCTTTGATCAAACGAGCAGAGGATGCCGAGGCTGCACTAAAACCAGTGGCGGATGAACTGACCAGCATAAAGCGGCACGTGCATGCCATGACTACTGCTATCTTTGGTAAGCCAGTTTGCCTTCTGAATTGGCTCTGCCTTCTGACAGAGTCGCCGGTTTATTAACCCTTTATGGTATTTCAGGGACACGCATTGATCACTTGGGGTCAGATGTGCGGAAGAAACTAAAAGCCGCCTATACATTGGTTGAACAATTGTATACTGGTGCCCAGCGGATCATCTGTACCGTATCTCATAACAAACCGGCGCCCACTTTGATTCAAGATACTCTGATGAAACTGTCGGTGCTTCCTGCCTGGGTTGAAGAGCTGAAGAAATCTGCTGCTCGAACCGGTGCAATCAATGCCTTAATCCGGGCAAAAGCCTGGGTGCCGGATTTTGATCCTATTGAAGCGGCTCAGGGCTATCCCAGCTTGAAGGAAGATGGGTTAGAATTTGGCGAAGCGGATCTGCGAGCAATAAACCGGGAGGTACGTCCGCTAGCTTGTCAACTGGCTGAGGAAGCAGACTTGTCTCATTATCAAGCCCAATATGACAGTCAGAACAAGCGAATAGCTGCACCAATCCATGAATCGGAAAATGTGATCCCTCCAATCCGTAAGCATACTTACGCTCCCGATATTGACCCGTCATTGCTGATCCATGATGAAGCTGTTTTTCAAGCATTAATGGGAATCGACTGGACAACTGTGGATTTCCAGCCACTGGGTAGAGAAACGGAAGCTGAAGCGGCGCACGATGACCCACAACCATCAGGCCAGGCTGGTGGCCAAGCTTGAACCGGAAGCCGGTTTTAAAACTGCCTCTCCTTTGTGAAAAACAATTATATTATTATGGGTACCATGTTGCCTTGTAATAGGCTAGCTGATACCTTTGATGTTGATATGTCTTCGTGCATAACTTGTTCTTCCTGTGGTAATGAACTTCCCAAAACACTTTCTGAAATAAGAAATTCGTCAAGTGCCACTGCAGTTGTACCGTCAGGCGGAATATGATGTCTGTATATATGAAATAAAAACATCCAAAACAAAATTTTAAGTATATGATCAAATTTTTGAGATACATAATACCTGCCATCGTTGAGTGTGAAGTTGGCTTGGCCAACCTTGAAGCGGAGTTTTGCAAACCCACACTGGTGGAGGAGATAACAGCTCCTGCATATATATATGACGCTGGTTTACCATGTAAACCGTGCCGGGTTATAATAAACACCGTGTTACTCCATAAGAGGATGTTAACAACAAGGATCAAACTGGACAAATAGTCTCCGGATTGACGTGAACTGTGTTCCGTCAATTGATTGGTTAAAAAACTTTGTCGGTTTAAAAAACACAATGAAAAGCAAAAACCCCCTTCAAAGAAAAGTGTGAAGCAAAAGCAACGACAAAACCGTTCGCCAAAAAAGGTTTATTTAAGCTGATCAAATGGCGTTACCATGGCCAAACACGACCAAGCTCCCGTTAGGTGTAACTATGGTTCTAGTCAGCTAGGTCCCCAAATGAAACCGTGGCATTTATGCCGACCAAATGGCATGGTCATGGTTCGGGTTCGACCAAGCCCCCAAGTGATTCTGTGGCCTTAGGCCGCTCAAGAGGCATGACTGGTTCAGACATGACCAAGTCCCCAAGTGATCTGGTGGCTCTCGCCTATCAAGAGGCATGGTATTGGTTTGGACACGACCAATCCTCCAAGTGATATAACACGATGCTTTTAGCAAAGCGAACTCAAGGGGTAAACCGGAGGCCGCTTTAGAGCAACTCCGTGTAACCTCACATGATGTAAAAGAACAGATACCCCGCTTTAGCTGAGGTTCCGGTTTATTATATTTAATCATAATATATACATTGTCGTAATATGTACATAAGTATAGCCAATGGCTCAGGTATAGTAAGGCCGAAGATGAGCTATATTCCACGGCCTATTAGTCTCCTCTTCTGATGTACGTGAGTCCTTATGCTCTCGAATATCGATCAGATAGTACGACCCGTTGTGCAGATTCTTGCTGACCACGAAAGGCCCCTCCCAAGGTGGGGATAGCTTATGCATATCAGTCTGATCTTGGATGAGCCGAAGCACCAGATCTCCTTCCTGAAAGGCTCTGGTTCTGACCCGGCGACTGTGATAACGACGAAGATCCTGCTGGTAAATCGCCAATCGGGCGGCTGCGATGTCACGCTCTTCATCCAACCAGTCCAAAGCATCTTGCCATGCTGTCTCGTTGTCTGCTTCAATATAAGCCGTGACACGAGGTGAATCATGACGGATATCACTGGGGAGAACCACCTCCACTCCATAAACCATGAAGAACGGTGTGTATCCTGTTGATCTGTTGGGTGTTGTATTGATGCTCCATAACACAGATGGTAATTCTTCTACCCAACAACCCCGCGTTCTCTGCAAAGGAACCATGAGCCGGGGCTTGATGCCTCTCAAGATCTCTTGATTAGCTCTTTCTGCTTGACCATTGGACTGTGGATGTGCCACTGATGAAACGTCGAGCCGGATGTGCTCCCGTTCGCAGAACTCCTTGATAGCACCTTTGGACAAATTGGTACCATTATCTGTGATAATATTGTGCGGAAAGCCAAACCGGAAAATCACCTTTTTGATGAACTGAACCGCCGTGGCCGCATCACACTTGCTAACAGGTTCTGCCTCCACCCACTTTGTAAACTTGTCAACCGCCACCAGGAGGTGGGTCTTCTTATCTTTGGACCTTTTGAAAGGCCCAACCATATCCAGCCCCCAAGTCGCAAATGGCCAAGTAATTGGAATCATTCTCAATTCTTGAGCCGGTACATGAGCACGCCTTGAAAACCTTTGGCAACCATCACATCGTCTGACCAGATCCTCCGCATCAGCATGAGCAGTTAACCAATAAAAACCATGGCGAAACGCTTTAGCCACCAGAGACTTTGAACCGGTGTGGTGACCACAATCTCCTTCGTGGATCTCACGCAAAGTTTCACGGCCTTCTTCAGGAGACACGCAACGTTGAAAAGCTCCTGATATACTACAATGATGCAACTCGCCGTTGATGATAGCCATGGATTTGGATCGCCGGATTATCCGCCGGGCTAGAATCTCATCCTCTGGCAACTCACCCCGGTTCTTGTACGCTAGGTAAGGAAGCGTCCAATCTGGAATAACATGAAGAGCCGCCACCAATTGAGCCTCCGGATCAGGAATAGCCAAATCCTCTTCACCAGGGATCTTGACCGACGGGTTGTGCAGCACATCCAGAAAAACATTGGGTGGGACCGGTTTGCGCTGAGAGCCCAGCCGGCTTAAAGCGTCTGCCGCTTCATTTTTCCGCCGGTCCACGTGGTCCACCTGATAGCCTTTGAAATAACCTGCGACAGTATCCACCTCACGACGATATGCTGCCATGAGTGGGTCCTTGGAGTCCCAAGTGCCAGACACTTGCTGAGCCACAAGGTCCGAGTCACCGAAGCACTTAACTCGACTTAGATTCATCTCCTTAGCCATCCGGAGACCATGGAGCAAGGCTTCATACTCAGCTACATTGTTAGTACAAGGGAACATTAAACGAGAACATAACAAAACTTATCACCTCGTGGGGAAGTTAATACGACTCCAGCCCCCGAGCCTTCCAACTGCCTGGATCCATCAAAATGGATGGTCCAATACGTATGATCCAGCTTTTCTTCAGGTGCTTGCATTTCCGTCCAATCATTGATGAAATCAACAAGTGCTTGAGACTTAATCGCTGTCCGAGGCACATACTTCAAACCGTACGGCCCCAGCTCTATGGCCCACTTTGCAATCCGGCCAGTTGCTTCCCGGTTCTGGATGATATCTCCCAAAGGAGCAGAACTGACCACCGTAATTGAGTTCCCTTGGAAATATTGTTTAAGCTTCCGGCTTGCCATAAAAACTCCATACACCAGCTTCTGCCAATGCGGATACCTTTGCTTGGACTCAATGAGCACCTCGCTGATATAATAGACCGGACGTTGAACCGGATGCTCCTTACCTGCCTCCTTTCGCTCCACCACAATAGCTACGCTGACCGCCCGAACATTAGCAGCAACATATAGCAGTAATGGCTCCTTGTCAACGGGAGCGGTGAGCACAGGCGGATTGGCCAATTGCCGCTTTAAGTCCTCAAATGCTTCATCAGCAGCAGAACTCCAGACAAACTGATCCGTCTTTTTCAACATCTGATACAAAGGGATTGCCTTCTCACCCAGGCGACTGATAAACCGGCTTAGCGCAGCAATCCGGCCTGCCAGGCGTTGAACATCGTTGATACACTTCGGTTTAGCCAGGGAGGTGATAGCCGTGATCTTCTCCGGATTAGCCTCAATTCCCCTGTTGGACACTAGAAAACCCAATAGCTTGCCCGCCGGTACACCAAAGACACACTTGTCCTGATTAAGCATCATCTTGTATGTTCTCAGGTTATCAAAGGTTTCCTTCAAATCATCAATCAGAGTCTCCTTCTCCCTGGATTTAACCACGATATCATCCACGTAAGCATGTACATTACGGCCAATCTGCTTGTGAAGACAATTTTGTACACACCGTTGGTAAGTTGCCTGGGCACTCTTGAGCCCGAAGGGCATAGACACATAGCAGAAGGCTCCAAAGGGAGTTATAAATGATGTCTTCTCCTGGTCCTTAACTGCCATTTTGATCTGATGATAGCCAGAATACGCATCCAAAAAACTTAAACGCTCACAACCCGCCGTAGCATCAATAATTTGATCAATACGGGGGAGGGCAAAAGGATCTGCTGGACAAGATTTATTAAGATCTGTGTAATCCACACACATGCACCAGGTGCCATTTTTCTTGAGGACCAGCACCGGATTGGCAAGCCACTCGGGGTGAAAAACTTCAACAATAAAGCCAGCTGCTAAGAGCCTGGCTACCTCTTCTCCAATCGCCTTGCGTCTTTCTTCGTTAAACCGGCGGAGGAACTGTTTCACCAGTTTATATTTAGGATCCACATTAAGTGTGTGCTCAGCGAGTTGCCTCGGTACACCTGGCATGTCGGAGGGCTTCCATGCAAAAATGTCCCGATTCTCACAGATGAACTCGATGAGCGCGCTTTCCTATTTCAGATCCAAGTTGGCACTGATGCTGAACTGCTTGGACGAATCGCCAGGTATGAAGTCAACAAGCTTAGTTTCTGCTGCCGATTTGAACTTCAGGGCCGGATCATGCTCCATAGTTGGCTTCTTCAACGGAGTCATGTCCGCCGGATCAACATTGTCTTTATAGTATTTCAACTCCTCGGTGGCACAAACCGACTCTGCATAAGCCGCATCTCCTTCCTCGCATTCCAAAGCAATTTTGCGGCTTCCGTGAACCGTTATTGTCCCCTTGTGACCCGGCATCTTGAGCTGCAAATACACATAACAGGGCCGAGCCATAAACTTGGCGTATGTCGGTCGCCCAAACAGGGCATGATATGGACTTTGGATTTTCACCACTTCAAACGTCAATGTTCCGACCTGGAATCATGATCATCCCCAAAGGCCACTTCGAGAGCTATCTTACCAGCTGGATATGCTGATCTGCCAGGCACTACACCGTGGAATACTGTATTAGACGGTTTGAGATTCTTATCTGTTAGTCCCATACGACGGAAGGTCTCATAATACAGGATGTTAATGCTGCTCCCTCCATCCATGAGCACCTTGGTGAACTTATAACCTCCCACCTGAGGCGCCACCACCAGAGCCAACTGACCCGGATTATCGACCTGGGGTGGGTGATCCTCTCTGCTCCATATGATTGGCTGTTCATACCAACATAGATAACGGGGTATGGCCGGTTCAACAGTGTTGACTACCCACCTCTGAACCTTCCCGTCTCGCTTGTCCAAGCTAGTGGTAAAGACATGGTACTGCCCACTACTCAACTGCTTTGGGTTGCTCTGGTAACCTGACTGTTGCTGCTGTTGGTTGTAACCACCCTGGTTGTTCTGACTATTTTGACCATTATGTCCGCCCGGATTATCATTAAATCCTGAACCGGAACTTCCTCCACCGTAACCCGGCCCGGACCCTGAGCCACCGCCAGATTCGTGATCATACCGGAAATTATTAGAATTCTTGAACTCCTGCATAATAAAGCAATCCTTCCAAAGGTGGTTTGCTGGCTCCTCCTTCGTCCCATGTCTTGGACAGGGCTGGCTTAGCAGATAGTTTAGGCGGTTTGGGTTAGGGTTGGGTGCTCCATTACGATTTTTCGGCCTACCCTTGCGTCGCTGGCCATTGTCCTATGCGTTAGTATTAGCCACAAAGTCCATGTTACCATCCGCTTTACGCTTGCCTCCTCCGCCATTGCCTACCCAGTGATGCTGCTGACCTTTGGAGCTGCTGTTCTTCTTCCCTTTCCCTGTCTTGTCATCATCAGATTCGGGATCCTTGGTACTATCAGAATCAGCATATTTCACCAAAGCGGCCATGAGGGTCCCCATGTCGGTGCAATGACGCTTCATCCGTCCCAATTTCAACTTCAGGGGCCCAAACCGGCAGTTGCCTTCTAGGGTTAATACTGCGGTGTCAGCGTTGATGCGGTCTGAGGAGTGCAACACTTGTGAAACCCGGCGCACCCAATGAGTCGTTGATTCTCCTTCCTCCTGGACGCATGCAGCTAAGTCCACTATCGACATAGGCTGTTTACAGGTATCCTTGAAATTGCTGATAAACCGGGCTCGTAATTGGGCCCATGAACTGATAGAATTAGCTGGCAAGCTTTTTAACCAAGTACGGGCCATTCCTTCAAGCATCATGGTGAAGTATTTCGCACACGCCGTGTCATCCACATCAAGCATCTCCATGGCCATCTCATAGCTCTCCACCCATGTCTCTGGAGGTTGATCTGCCATGTAATTTGGTACCTTGCGCGGGCCTTTGAAATCCTTGGGCAGGCGCACGTTGCGTAAAGTGGGGATAAGGCAAGGCACCCCCAAAGAACTAGAAGTAACACCAGGTTCGATCGAGATGGTTGGACGAAGCGGCATGAGCTGCCGAGCCTGATGCTGTGCGGCTAACTCGGCCTCCCTGCACGCTCGGGCCCGGCTCACCACTTCCTGAGCGTCATCAGCACCACCCGTCGGGTTGTTGCCACGGGGTGCTTCACGTCGTTCATTACTCGACACTGCTGGTTCATCCATATGTCTGCTATAGCTCCGGCTTGGACGGGGGGTCGAGTGGATCCGGTCGCGGTTGTACGAGTACGCTTCCTGTTGGGCCAAAGCTGTCCTCAGAAGTTCCTTAACCCGTCGCGTCTCTACTGCCTGCGGCGAGTCACCTTCAATTGGAATGGCCTCCAGCCGTGCAGCAGCGGCAACAAGATTGTCCATTGGGTTGGAGTAGTGACCCAGAGGTGTTAAAGCATCCTGAGGTATAACGGTGTTTTGACAAGGTGGGTCCATCTGACGAGGCTGAACCGGTGCACTGGTCCCAGGGGCTTCTGCCCGGTTCCCCTCCAGCGGATTGCCGGCTCTTGGTCCTGGAGTGTTGAAAAGGTCTCTGGCCTCGAAAACCGGAGGTAAGCGGGATCGGTGCTTCCTCCTCATGACTTCATGCGACGCGCTCTGGTCCAACATAAGCCTGTAGGCCTGTGCATCTAAAGTGGCCCGCTCTATGGCCATCCTGGTGTCCTCAGCCGCCAGATCCGCCTTGGCCTGGGTGATCTGTTCCTTTACCTTTGCAATCTCCGTGTTGTGAACGTCCTGATCTGGCGGATTAACTTCCGCCATAAGCACAGCAGACGCATCAAATAGTTCTGATAGAACCTGAGCCGGCGGGCGCACAGGGCCTCCTGCCCCAGCAGCCGTCGCCGCTGCTGAACCGGAGATCGTTGCCGCGGCTGTCGAAGAATGAAGCACTGCTTGTGTTCCGGTCATGAATATTCCAACCCGGTTGGGCAGATCAGAGGGGTCCGGAATACTGTCGCCATCGGAACAGCTCCCAATCCGGCCATCTTGTAGCTGATAAAGAGATTCGGTTTCTCCGGTCGAAGATTCGTCACCGGAACAAACGACAGTCGCCCCGCGAAACTCCGATCCGTCCTCATAACTTCCTCCATGGATGACTCCCACGAAGGCACGCTTCATGGCCGGTTTAACTCAGGCGGATTGCGCACGCTGAGCCGTCTCGACGAGGTCGGTGCAGATGTCCGGCTCAGGGCCCGGTTCACTGATCTTGCCAATGAAAACGTGGATGCTACCAAAGGGGACCCGGTACCCGTACTCAATTGAGCCGGCCTCGGGGCCCCAGCCTGCGTCGTCGATGTAGAGCTTGCCGTGACGACTCTTAGTCATCCGGCCTACAGCGTAGCCATCGAGTCCTTCAAAGCGGCCCTCCAAGAACCGGAAACCATCATGCGATAGCCCCACGGTGGGCGCCAACTGCCGTGGTTTTGTCACGGCAGATGTCCTAGAGAAAGGACTTAGTCGTGGAGCCATCGCGACGGGTTAGCTTGAAGGGGTTAAAGCGGACACAAGGACGCAAGAGAGTTTATACTAGTTCGGCCCCTTCGATGAAGGTAAAAGCCTACGTCTAGTTGTGATGGAATTGATGGGGTTTCGATGACTAGGGAGCAAACAAGCTTCGCCTATGTCTCGAGTTGTTGTCTGTTTTTCTTGAACCGCCGCCGGGTCGTCCCCTTATATACACGGGTGACTCTCGTCGGCTTACGGAGTCCCAATACCGGCTTATAGATGTGTCCGGTTTGGTCTCTTCTTATTCCTAACTTACAATACAGGTTAACTACTAACGCCGGTTTACGGCTGCAGGCCTTGAGTCGACCATGGGCCTTGAGCCCTCCTCTGTCTTCTTGGGCTTTAACTTACTTAACTACTGACGAAGTTAACCCGGCCCAGATAGGCCGGTTTACGCCCAGTAGTAATATCCCCAACAATATGGCCAATATCATATTGCTCCTTTTGATCTCCATCTTCGGGGCTCCATGATCATCATCGTCACCGGCATGACACCATGATCTCCATCATTGTGTCTCCATGAAGTTGTCTCGCCAACTTATTACTTCTACTACTATGGCTACCGGTTAGCAATAAAGTAAAGTAATTACATGGCGTTGTTCAATGACACGCAGGTCATACAATAAATAAAGACAACTCCTATGGCTCCTGCCGGTTGTCATACTCATCGACATGCAAGTCGTGATTCCTATTACAAGAACATGAACAATCTCATACATCACATATCATTCATCACATTCTTCTTGGCCATATCACATCACATAGCATACCCTGCAAAAACAAGTTAGACGTCGTCTAATTATTGTTTGCATGTTTTACATGGCTGCTATGGGTTTCTAGCAAGAACGTTTCTTACCTACGCAAAAACCACAACGTGATATGCCAATTGCTATTTACCCTTCATAAGGACCCTTTTCATCGAATCCGATCCGACTAAAGTGGGAGAGACAGACACCCACTAGCCACCTTATGCAACTAGTGCATGTCAGTCGGTGGAACCAGTCTCACGTAAGAGTACGTGTAAGGTCGGTCCGGGCCGCTTCATCCCACAATGCCGCCGAATCAAGATTGGACTAGTAACGGTAAGCATATTGAACAAAATCAACGCCCACAACTACTTTGTGTTCTACTCGTGCATAGTAACTACGCATAGACCTATCTCATGATGCCACTGTTGGGGAACGTAGCAGAAATTCAAAATTTTCCTATGTGTCACCAAGATCTATCTATGGAGAAACCAGCAACGAGGGGAAGGAGAGTGCATCTACATACCCTTGTAGATCGCTAAGCGGAAGCGTTCAAGAGAACGGGGTTGAAGGAGTCGTACTCGTCGTGATCCAAATCACCGGAGATCCTAGTGCCGAACGGACGGCACCTCCGCGTTCAACACACGTACAGCCCGGTGACGTCTCCCATGCCCTGATCCAGCAAGGAGAGAGGGAGAGGTTGAGGAAGACTCCATCCAGCAGCAGCACAACGCCGTGGTGGTGGTGGAGGAGCGTGGTACTCCAGCAGGGCTTCGCCAAGCACCGCAAGAGACGAGGAGCGAGAGGGGTAGGGCTGCGCCAAGAAGAGGTCAAAACTCCTGTGTTGGCAGCCCCAAAGACCTCAACTATATATAGGGGAGAGGGAGGGGGCGGCGGCCAGCCCAGATCCCATCTGGTGGGGCGGCCAAGGGGGGGAGAGGGAGGCGCACCAGGCATGGGCCCTAAGGCCCATCTGCCCTTAGGGTTTGCCCCCCTTCCTCCCCTTAGGCGCCTTGGGCCCTTGTGGGGGGGCGCACCAGCCCACCTGGGGCTGGTCCCCTCCCACACTTGGCCCATGCAGCCCTCCGGGGCCGGTGGCCCCACTTGGTGGACCCCCGGGACCCTCCCGGTGGTCTCGGTACGTTACCGATAAAACCCGAAACTTTTCCGGTGACCAAAACAGGACTTCACATATATAAATCTTTACCTTCGGACCATTTCGGAACTCCTCGTGACGTCCGGGATATCATCCGGGACTCCGAACAACATTCGGTAACCACGTATATCTATTCCTTATAACCCTAGCGTCATCGAACCTTAAGTGTGTAGACCCTACGGGTTCGGGAGACATGCAGACATGACCGAGATGACTCTCCGGTCAATAACCAACAGCGGGATCTGGATACCCATGTTGGCTCCCACATGTTCCACGATGATCTCATCGGATGAACCACGATGTTGAGGATTCAATCAATCCCGTATAGAATTCCCTTTGTCTAGTGGTACGATACTTGCCCGAGATTCGATCATCGGTATCCCGATACCTTGTTCAATCTCGTTACCAGCAAGTCTCTTTACTCGTTCCGTAACACATCATCCCGTGATCAACTCCTTGATCACATTGTGCACATTATGATGATTTCCTACCGAGTGGGCCCAGAGATACCTCTCCGTTTACACGGAGTGACAAATCCCAGTCTCGATTCGTGCCAACCCAACAGACACTTTCGGAGATACCTGTAGTGTACCTTTATAGCCACCCAGTTACGTTGTGACGTTTGGCACACCCAAAGCACTCCTACGGTATCCGGGAGTTGCACAATCTCATGGTCTAAGGAAATGATACTTGACATTAGAAAAGCTTTAGCATACGAACTACATGATCTTGTGCTAGGCTTAGGATTGGGTCTTGTCCATCACATCATTCTCCTAATGATGTGATCCTGTTATCAACGACATCCAATGTCCATGGTCAGGAAACCGTAACCATATATTGATCAACGAGCTAGTCAACTAGAGGCTTACTAGGGACATGGTGTTGTCTATGTATCCACACATGTATCTGAGTTTCCTATCAATACAATTCTAGCATGGATAATAAACGATTATCATGAACAAGGAAATATAATAATAACCAATTTATTATTGCCTCTAGGGCATATTTCCAATAGTCATGACTCACCCCGGGTGGCGGCTTACGTTGAAGCTTAGAATGAGAAGGCACGTCAGGACTCGCTGGACCTGTTAGATGAGAAGCGTGATCTAGCAGCGACACGTTCGGCGATTTATCAACAAGATCTCTGACGTTATCACGGCCGCCGGGTTAAGACCAGAACTTTTCAAGAGGGCGATCTGGTGCTCCGGCTCATCCAGGATCAGACTGATATGCAGAAGTTATCCCCACCTTGGGAAGGACCTTTTGTGGTCAGCAAAAATTTGCACAATGGATCATACTACCTTATCGATGTTCGAGAGCACAAAGACTCACGTAAATCGGAGGAGGAGACCCAGCGGCCGTGGAATATAGCTCTTCTTCGGCCTTACTATACTTGAGCCACAGGCTCTTCTTATGTACATACTTATGACAATATATATATTATATAATAAACCGGAGCCTCAGCTAAAGTGGGGTATCTGTTGTTTTTTACATCGTGTGTGGTTACATGGGGGCTTCTACTTATAAAACGGAGTTCTACTAAACCGGCTTATAAAGCCACATAGATATAAAGGAAATCACTAGGGGGCTTGGTCGTATTCGAACCATAGCTACGCCTCTTGATCGGCTTAAGGCCAAACAGGGAAATCAGTAGGGGGCTTGGTTGTATTTACACCATAGCTACACCTCTTGATAGGCTTAAAGCCAAAAAGGACATTATGTGGAACCAAAGAGAGTCTGTTGCAAAAAGCACAACTCAAACATAGGTACCCACCGAGCACAGCTCAAATATTACTTGGGGGCTCCTTGCTTCTCAAAGAACAACGATCTTGCACCCTTGTAATAGGCTATCAAGCCAGGCTTGGAAGCCAGGTGTATTCACCTAAAACCCCTGGTTATCCTGCCTCTTTAAGTAAGTCACTCCATCCAGGTAAACTTGGTATGACCCATCGAACGTTTGACAAGTCAATCTCATAGGCCCTGAACTTGTCAAAGTTAAAACGATGATTGGTTAAAGATTGAGGT
This sequence comes from Triticum urartu, assembly GCF_003073215.2. Classification (NCBI taxonomy): domain Eukaryota; kingdom Viridiplantae; phylum Streptophyta; class Magnoliopsida; order Poales; family Poaceae; genus Triticum; species Triticum urartu. Next base: position 124,804,196 of record NC_053028.1, read on the forward strand.
CCATCTTGAAAGGCTTTGAAAAATGGTTTAACTCAGCGGCCTGGCAGCCCATGAAAAGCCTCGATTTAGGGCCTGGCAGCGCATGAAAAGCCTTGTATATTTTTTCTTGTATTTGTTGCAAATGTTTTAACCTCTTTTGATAAGGGATTTATGAATATTTTCTGATAAACCGGTGTATATTACAACCCGGCATGGCTTTCAATGTTCGGTTGTCAGTACATGATCAGTCTTAAACCGGCAATAATTTGATCCGGTCTGGTTTTGACTAGAATTCACCAGAATTATATGAACAAACCGGTGTTTATCATAACCCGGTACGGTTTGGTTATGAACCGACAAGGATGCAAGGAGTCATTAATACTCCAGATGGGGGGTATCACCCTTATTTTAACAACAGTTGGTCAGCCAACGAGATACATCACGGTTATCATCCATTTAATATCTGTTTATTACAATCTTGGTTATCCATCCAAGCTATGTATATATTTTGGGCATCATGACCCGTCCAGTGGTAAACCACTAGGGCACTTTCGAGTTCTTATATGTAGGAGCAAACCGAATAAAGGCAGCAATGGACTATGCATATAATAGATCCCATGGGCATGGTGAGTTATCAGTATCAAGCAAAACAAACATGCTCGATGGCATAACAGATAAAGTGTTTACGCTATCCTATTACAAGGCGCTTTAACAGCCCACACAGAATAATTGTTTCAATGAGTGGCAGACTGCGATTGATAAACCGGCCCCCGGTTTAGGATTCCTCATCTGCACGACTTGAAGATTGAGGATCATCTTGAGTTGGCGCATCCTTCTCCTCTCTACCCAGTGGCTGGAAATCAATTGTTGTCCAATTGATTCTGGTTAACTCTTGGAATACGGCTTCTTCACTTATAAGAGGGGAAGGATCAATGTCAGGAGCATAAGTGTGCTTACGGATTGGCGGAACAAGATCCTCTACATCATGAATCGGCGCAGGATATTTTTTATGATCAGCATCATAAACCGCTTGATAATGAGATAGATCTGTGTCATCCGCCAATTTGCTTGCTATAGGCCGCATTTCCCTTGTCAGCCTTCGTAGATCATCATTGTTGAATTCTGTACCATCTTCTTTCACGCTGGGGTAGCCTTGGTCGATATCTGCCGGTTCAAGATCTGGGATCCATGCCTTGGCCCGGATTAGCGCAATCAATGCGCCTGACCTTGCAGCTGATTTTTTAAGTTCCTCCAGTCGGGCAGGCAACATGGACAGCTTCTCGATGGTTTCTTTTATCAACGATGGAGGAGGCCTGTTGTACGCAGCCGTGCAGATAGCCCATTGGGATCCGGAATACAATTGTTCTATCAAGGTGTAGGCCGCCTTAAGTTTCATCCGCATGTCGGAACCCAGATGAGTAATGCGGGTCCCTGTCATGGTACGCATCAGTAAACCGGACATTGATAAGATATTATGAATTGGACAAACTTCAGGTGAGGGTACTCACCAAATACAGCAGAGGTCATGGCATTAATCTGCCGCTTTAAACCGATCAGTTCTTCAACCACCGGCTTCAGGGCTTCTTCTGTGTCTTCGGCCTTCTTTGTTAAACTGGCCTTCTTTGTGTCCCAATCTGCACGCTCTTTATTACAGGCTTCCTTCAGCTTCTCCATGGCTGCTAAAGCATTAGTCAGTTCTTCCTTGGCTTTGGAAGCTTTTGCTTGCTGAGATTTAATGTTCTCCTGAAGGTCAGCGGTTTGAGCATCCTTCTTACTCAGCTCGGCCTACAAAGGCAAGATATATCATCAATGGGCTATGTATATTTGAAGTACCAAGCGTATAACAAGTTATGCACTTTGTACTTGGGGGCTAATGCCTATTTGCTCTATTATCAGAAATTTTTGCAAAGTCTCAAGTACAATGCAAGCATTATCTTTGACACTTGGGGGCTAATGTACATCTGTTCAAATTGAAGTATTGATTAAAGACCCGGTTTACCTTGGAAATATAAACCAGCCCTTGGGGACTACACAGGCGAAAAATACAGGCGTACAATGATAAAGTACAGGTTTATTTCAAAGGATCACCTGACATATGGAGGATAAGTATGTAAGGGTTGAGATATTACAAAGTCCTGATTTATGATTGCTATCATAAACTGGCCCTTGGGGGCTACTAGAGTTGGTATTTGCAGTTGGACTTAATAAAGGAAAAGTTATGCCATTACCTCATAGCGCTCCTTCATCAGATTCACCAAACCGGCTTCATAATCACGGTTTGTGTGCAGACGGTTTAGAAAGCCAGAGTGGAGTTCTTGAGCACTGAAGTGGGCATAGCTTGATAAATCGGTGCTCCACTTGCCTTTCTCCATGGCAGCACGTTCTTGTTTAGCGCTATGTTTGGATAAAGCAACAGGGTTGCCAGGAGAGGTATGACCAACACCAGTGATGACAACATCATCTTCCTTGTTACCAGTAGTCTGTGTTGGAGTTGTTGGGATATCAGTAGCCTTCGCCGGACTGGGCGGTCCATCGTCATTATGGACTGGGCTCGTCGGTTTGTCGGCAAGGTCTGCTACTTCAGCTTCTGCTTGCTCATTCAAATCATGATCCGGAGGGGGTGGTTCATGAAAAACAGTGTTTGCATGGGGACCTTCTAGTTCAGCGGTTTGCTCCGGTTCAACAACCAATTCTTCAGACGGTTTATTCACCCGAGTTTTCTTGCTGGGTCTAGCCTTAGCTCTGAAAAGGAAAAGATGTAGGATGAAAACAACATGCAAATACAAAGCATCAACAGATTCAGTTAAAACTTACCCAGCAACGGTCTTAAGAGGAGGGAGTTGTGTCGTTGTTGACTCGCCAGAGGATGAAGGAGGTGTCACCTGATAATTCGAATCGGACGGATTAAGAGGTTGTCGGAAATAGACGGCCTTGGGATAAGAAGTTTGAGAAGTGGGTGAGACCTCAGGTCAGCGTTTCCGGACCGGGGTATTCGGTAAACCGGTCGAAGTGACCGTTTGGCCGCTGTGCCGGGTTGTGCGGCGTGCTTCGTGCTGCTGCTTCTTCAAAAGAAATTTTGGATCCAAGTGAGCAAGAGGGTGAGAAAAGCTTACTTTCCAGATTGCTTGATGGATTTTTTGTGTTGGCAGATGATCTGAACCAGAGGGAAGGATAATTGCCTCTGCATCGTCGGCTTGGCTGCCCTCAACGTCCTCCTGATAAATGTCATTGTCAATGAGATGCATGAAAAGTGAATCAAGTGAATCAAGTTCTACCTCTGCTTCCGGTTCATCCAGGTCGTCATCAAGCTCTAAATCGATGGGTTCAGGTGCCTTCCTTTTTGTGATTTTCTTGACGGCTTTCGTTTTAGGACGAGAAGGCTTCACCGCTTTCTCCTGAGGTTTCTTTTTCCAGAACGGATCATCACCCTGTTTAAAAATGGGCAGAGGGTATTCAAAGATTGCACTGTCCAAAAATATCAGGTGTAAAGCGGAAGCACAGACAATACTTACAGCGGGCGGCTTGTTTTGCATGTAAAAGGGGCTTAATCCGGTCTTGCTGCAGGCAGCTTCCGGTTCATTCATCATTTTTTTGATAGACTCAGTGACTTCTTCATCTGTTAGCTGAATATTGATATGACATTGGGAGTCTTGTACGTCACCAGTATACTCACACATTAAGCCGGAGCAGCGACTTAACGGCAAAATACTCTAGGATATCCAGCAATGAACGAAGTCCGCACCAGTTAAACCGTTGGCCATGAAAGCTCTAATTTTAGCGAGTTGTGGGGCGTATGAGGCCCATTCCTTGGCACTTAGTCGTTGCGTAAGTGGATGAGTATTAGCAAGCCGGCGAGCACGATAACCCGACAGAGGGTTCTCATCTTCAGGAGAGGTGTCTCTGCAATAGAGCCAAGTTTGATTCCACTCTTTGAGGTGACTGTGAAGTTTGGCATGAGGAAACTCAACCTCTTTCCTTTTCTGAATAGAGACGCCACCAAGTTCAGTATTGGGTCCGTCTACAAATTCAGTGTGACGGTTTAAATGGAAGAAATCCTGGAATAGCTCGACAGTTGTCTCTTCTTGTAGATACGCTTCACAAAAAACTTGAAAGTTGCAGATATTGGATACCGAGTTGGGTCCAATATCTTGAGGGTGGAGTTGAAAGCTGGCAAGTACATCTCGGAAAAACTTAGATCCGGGCGGTTTAAAGCCACGGCCTATATGATAACACAAACACTACTACTTCACCCTGTTTGGGGTTAGGAGGATTTTCCGGCCCAGGAACTCGCCACCGGATTTCATTTTTCTTTGGTAAGGTACCAATCTTGACCATTCCGTTCAGTTGCTCCTCTGTAACCCGGGAAGAGACCCAGTTACAGGAATAGAACTGTTTGGCCATTGCAAGTGAAGAGCTGGAAAGAAAATGATGTTGGTTTATGACTCGTTATGACAAAGCGTATGGCACAACAGGTTGAGGAGACAGGAATTTAAGCAGATCATATGGTTAAATTAGAGGCTGATGCAGTTATAGATGGTAAAGCAATAAGCAGAAGCAAAGGTATATGCACATTGATAAACCAGAGTTTAGCGATGGAAGAAGTAACAGAATAAATGAATCGGCGGGTTAAAAGGGGACTAATGGTACCTGCCGGATTGTCATACTTCAAAAAGTTAAACCGCCTATATTGGTGTGAGGAGTACTGATCTAAAAACACCTAAGTAAGGGGAAACATATTTCAAAGATTTATATGAAAATTCCAGATCTATGATATGACAGAAAACAAGAATATATTCAAGACCTAAATTACAGATACCAGTTCATCAGGTTCAGATGAGTTTTCTCCTATATGGAGAGGATGATTGATAAGGAAAAGTGAGATTATGGCTACAGTCGCACTAAGAGCTAGCAGATCTAACTAGTTTTTGATGCTACTGGAAAGAAAAGATAAGAACAACACTGGAGCTGCGACGAACTCCGATGAACACGAAAACCCAAAGGTGGATCTACGAAGAAAAGGAGGAAGGCTTACCAAAGCTGTTAAGGTAGCGCAGGTGTGCCGCGTTTCTCTGGAGCGTTCAGGTCGATGCCGCCGCCAATGATGAGGCAGAGACGAAGCTCGACGACGGCGGCGGCGCTCAGGTGCAGAGGTATTGCGAGGAGGAAGAAGAGACGAAGAGGCAGCTGTAACACCCCGGATGTAATTTACCTTATTTGTATTCCAAATTTTGCCGTTTTCGGCACTAAGTTATTTTATTTCATCGTTGTCGGGTCTTTTCCTTTGTGTGTTTTGTCTTTGTCATGCATCTCATATCATGTCATCATGTGCATTGCATTTGCATACATGTTCGTCTCATGCATTCGAGCATTTTCCCCGTTGTCTGTTTTGCATTCCGGCACTCCTATGTCCTCCGGTGTCCCTTTCAACCTCTTTTCATGTGTGGGGGTTAAATGTTTTCGGATTGGACCAAGCCTTGCCATGCAGCCTTGGTTTACTACCGGTAGACCGCCTGTCAAGTTTCGTGCCATTTGGACTTCGTTTGATACTCCAACAATTAACCGAGGGACCGAAAAGGCCTTGTGTGTGTTGCAGCCCAACACCTCTCCAGAGTGGCCCAAAACCCACCTAAACCTCCTCCATCACCTAGGCCATTCGATCACGATCACGTAGCCGCAAACCGCACCTTATTTGGAACTTCCTAGCTCCCTCTACCTCTATAAATAGATCACCCCCGAGATTTTCGGGCAAACCCTAGACCCCTCCCTCTACACGCGCTGCCGGACAAATTCCCGTCCGACCGAACAACGTCCAGTCCGCCCCGCCGCCGCCACGTGGCACCACCTGGTTGGTCACCGCCCCGTGCCCATTTCGTTGCACCCATGGACCCGCTCAGCCCAGAGCCGGCCCTCTGTGGCCCGCGCTATCCCGCCGCCCGTGCCCCGTGCGAGGGAGCGCGCCGCCCGCGCCGGAGTCCAGCTCCGCCACCAACGCCCTTCGCCGCCCGGCGCCACCTCAACGCCGGCGACGCCGTCCTTCGCCGGTGGCCGCTACCACCTCGCCGCGGCGAGCTCCGCAAGGCTCGGCCAGCCGCCCCTCCGCCGGATCCGAGCCGCCCCGCGCGCCGTGGAGGAGCTCAACGCCGGCCGCCGCCTCTTCCTCCCTCGATGGCGCACCTCTTCCGGTGATCCCCTCCGTTCCCAGCGAACCTCGAGACTCGTGCCGCTACAGTGCCCAAACCCTAGATCCAATCTGGATCCGGTTGACTTTTGCCAACCTCCTAGTTATTTTTTTGCATTCTTCCACATGCTATAACTTCCTCATCGTAGATCCGATTCGTGCGTGTAGCATATCAAAATATTCGTCTCGACGAGTACATCATTTCATCTCATTGCATCATTTTCATTTGAGCTCATCTTGATGCCAGAAATGCTGTTGGAAGAGGGCTATGTGATGATAGTATCAGATCTGTTTCAGCAAATGCATATTTGTCATTTTTGCCATGATTAATGTGTGCATGCTATGATCCTGAGCTCTACATGTGTTTTGAAGTATGCCATGCCATCTTTACAGGGGCGTATGCCATGTATTTTTGTGATCTTTGTGGTGACTAGCACAAGCATGCAATGTAGCTTACCCAATGATGCTGATTTCAGGGACTTAGAAATATTTTAAGTCCTTGACCAGTTATTGATTTTATGTCATATGTTCATGTTGTTTCCTAGTGATCCGTGCATCTTTTGAGCATGATCAGTAAGGATGTTTTGTAGATAATGTTGAGCTCTATCCATCCATGTCTTTGTTTGCAATTATGGAGCACCCTAGCGTGAGTCAATCGAGCTCTACTTTTGCTATAAAATGTTCCTGGCAGATTGTCAACATGTTTAGCGATGTTGCCAAGCTTGTTGTTGTTGATCCGTGAATTAGCCATGCTTGTTTGAACCTGTTAATGAGTGAATTAGCCGTAGCTCAGTGTTCATCTTTTTTCAAGCATCTTGAGTGGATCCCTGCCATGTATTTTTTGTCATGTTGGAGTGTTGTAGCATGTTGTTCTTGATGCATTTAGAAGACAACTTGTTGTTTATCGCAGACCGGTGCCATATTTGTTTTGCTTGCCATTTCCAAACCGTGCATCCGATTCCGGTGATATTTATATCGATTTTGACCGAAATCACCTCCTCTTGCCAGTGGCACTCTTGGTTTTCCAAGTTGAGGCCGGGTTCAATCATTCCTTTCCAAATCATGCATATGCATCACATATCGCATCCCGCATATCATACCATGTTTGCATCATGTTGCTTGAGCATTGCACATGGTTGATTGTGTTCCTTTTTGCTTGTTGTTCTTACTTGGGTAGAGCCGGGAGACGAGTACGTGAACGAGGAGCCCGTTGAGTATGCTTACGAGGATCAAGTCGACTCTGAGAACTTTGCAGGCAAGATGACCATACCCTCGAAATCACTTCTATCTTTGCTTGCTAGATGCTCGCTCTTTTGCTATGCCTATGCTACGATGCCTACCACTTGCTTATCATGCCTCCCATATTGCCATGTCAAACCTCTAACCCACCTTTTCCTAGCAAACCGTTGTTTGGCTGTGTTACCGCTTTGCTCAGCCCCTCTTATAGCGTTGCTAGTTGCAGGTGAAGTTTGGAGATTGTTCCTTGTTGGAACATGTTTATTGTTGGGATATCACCATATTATCTTGTTTATCTTAATGAACCTATATACTTGGTAAAGGGTGGAAGGCTCGGCCTTATGCCTGGTGTTTTGTTCCACTCTTGCCGCCCTAGTTTCCATCATATCGGTGTTATGTTCCCGAATTTTGCGCTCCTTACACGGTTGGGTTATAATGGGAACCCCTTGACAGTTCACCTTGAATAAAACTCTTCCAGCAATGCCTAACATTGGTTTTACCATTCGCCACCTAGCCTTTTTCCCTTGGGCTTCGCGGACTCAAGGGTCATCTTTATTTTAACCCCCCCCGGGCCAGTGCTTCTCTAAGTGTTGGTCCAACTGAGCGATGTCCGGGGCTACCAGGGGCAACTCTGGGCTGGCCTACCCGACGTCTTGCTCATCCGGTGTGCCCTGAGAACGAGATATGTGCAGCTCCTATCGGGATTTGTCGGCACATCTGGGTGGTGTTGCTGGTTTAGTTTTACCATTGTCGAGATGTCTTGTAACCGGGATGCCGAGTGTGATCGGATTGTCTTGGGAGAAGGAATATCCTTCGTTGACCGTGAGAGCTTGTGATGGGCTAAGTTAGGACTCCCCTGCAGGGATTTGAACTTTCGAAAGCTGTGCCCACGGTTATGGGCAGATGGGAATTTGTTAATGTCCGATTATAGATAACCTGAAACTTAACTTAATTAAAATGCACCAACCGCGTGTGTAACCGTGATGGTCTCTTCTCGGCCGAGTCCGGGAAGTGAACACAGTGTTGGAGTAATGTTTGACGTAGGTTGTTCTAGGATCACTTCTTGATCATAGTTTGTCGCTCGTGCCTTTGCCTTCTCTTCTCGCTCTCTTTTGCGTATGTTAGCCACCATATATGCTAGTCGCTTGCTGCAGCTCCACATCATACCTTTACCCTTCCTATAAGCTTAAATAGTCTTGATCGCGAGGGTGTGAGATTGCTGAGTCCCCGTGACTCACATATTACTTCCAAAACCATATGCAGGGACCGTTGAGGCCATTCCGGGTGATTCGACAGAGCTCAAGTGGGAGCTCGATGAGGACTCAGGACGTTACTACGTGTCTTTCCCAGATGATCAGTAGTGGTGCCCAGTTGGGGCGATCGGGGACTATGTTGCACTTGGGGTTTATCTTCATTTTGGTTCCGTAGTCGGACCTTGAGTGTATTTGGATGAATGTAATGACTTATTTATGTATTTGTGTGATGTGGCGAGTGTAAGCCAACTATGTACCTTTCCCTTTATTTATTTACATGGGTTGTTGTGAAGATTACCTCACTTGCGACATTGCTTTCAATGCGGTTATGCCTCTAAGTCGTGCTTCGACACGTGGGAGATAAAGCCGCATCGAGGGCGTTACAAGTTGGTAATCAGAGCCTTCCCCGACCTTAGGAGCCCCCTGCTTGATAGAATCGTTAGCGTTGTTGAGTCTACAAAAATGTTTTGAGTCATTTAGGATTATATATATATCGGAGAGTAGGATTTCTTTTACTCCTCAGTCCCTTCGTCGCTCTGGTGAGGCATCCTGACGTAGAGTTTTGACTCTTCTCTTCTCAAATTTCACTAAAAAAAATTTAGGATCACGCGAGTATCTTGGAATCGTTCCGATGGTTTTGTGACAAGAACATTGTTCTTGGTGCCTCCTGACATTTAGGGGTTGTGGCAGTGTCCCGGGGAGTTGAGCTTCGAGGTGTTGTCGTCGCAATTTTATCATTGAGATTCTGGAATACCTGAGATTCGCCGACATCAAAAATCTCTTTTATGCAGTTGTTGGTGAGATAACCTCGACGCCACCCAGTACTGGGGTGGGAGTTCGGGAGTATTGCCATAACTCGTATAACGGATGCTTTTCGAAGGTTGAGGTAGATGATTTTCGAAGGTTTCTTGGTTATGTCTTGAAGGATGGATACAACTGGATGTAGGATTTGCTAGCTTTGGGTGAGATATTATGCTTCCCCAGTATCCCCAACATCTGATTGCATTACCGAAAAGGTTCGGGAGTTTCATAGGTGGGAATTCTTGTAGCTCTAGTAATTCTTCCGCGGATATTTGGTTTGTGATTGGGTAATCCTCACCAAGTATTTGCTCTTGCCCGTACCTTGTTGTTTTATTCTTCTACCTCTATCTAAGTGGCTTCTCAATTTATGGAAGTGTGACCATGTCGATTGGAATGCGTTCGTTCATTTTGTTCGCATGTGAAGACTATATGTTGCAATTTCGATCCATTTGATTCAGCTTAAATATTTGTCTGTCAAGATGCTAATGGATGTCACCCTCTTCATGATGGCTCCTCCAACGCGCACGACTCTGAATCCTGATCCGCCACCACCAGGTCCACCTCCGGAGGCATGGCAAGCTGTGATGGCCGCTACCAATGCAAACACGCAACTGATCATGCAAATCTTGCAAGAGCGCAACCAAGGGAATCATGGCGATGGCAACACTCAGAATCAGTTTGCTACACTCAACCAGTTCCTCACTAATCAGCCAAAGACCTTCAGCAACTATGTCGAGGCCTCAGACGCTGATGATTGGCTCGTGGATATCTGCAAGCATTTCGAGTGCTAACGTCAGGCCTGAAGACTTTGTCAAGTTTGCCTCCTTCCAACTCAAAGACCAAGCTGCATAATGGTTTCAGCAGTACAAAGATTCCAGAGGAGGCCGTGTGATTACCTGGGATGAATTCCGTCAAGACTTCAAAGCTCACCACATTCCTCAGAGTGTTGTTGAGAGCAAGCGTGAGGAATTCCGCAACTTGAAGCAAGGAAGCTTGTCTGTTTACCAGTATAACATTCTGTTCCAGAGGCTCGCTCGTTTCGCCAAGCAAGACGTCCCTGACGAGAAGAGCATGATTTATCAGTTCAGGGGTGGCCTCAGAGAAGATCTCCAACTAGCTCTCGTCCTTTTTGAGCCGAAGAAGTACGATGAGTTCTACAATATGGCAATGAAGCAAGAGACTGCTCAACTCAAGTGCGATGCTTCCAAGAAGCGAGTCAGAGATGCAACTCCTTCTTCCTCAACTCAAGTGGCTTCTAAGCTGCAAAAGTATTGGCTACCTCCTCCTCCATTCCGTCAGCCTTATCAGCAGAAGAGCAAATGTGGCAATGGATCTTCCCACCCACCCAACCCAGGCTTTCAGAACAAGACTTCGTCTCAAGCTCCAAGATCAAGTGCTCTGTATCACCATCCGCTCTCGGAGGTCACGTGCAACAAGTGTCAGCAGAAGGGCCACTATGCCAACAAATGCTTCAATCAGAGGCGTCTCCCTCCTCCTCCTGTGAGATCTGCCAGCACCGCAGTGGTCAAGCATAACCCCAAGTCTGCTAAGATCAACATGATGAATGCAGCTCAGGCAGAGGTCTCGTCAGATGTCATCATGGGTAACCTTCCTGTTAATGACATTCCTGCAAGAGTTCTTTTTGATACTGGTGCATCTTTGTCATTCTTATCGAAGCCTTTCGCATCCATGCATGATGTGCATACTGTTGATTTGCCTAAGCCGATAGCGGTTTCTTCTCCGGGTTTGTTCATGAACACCAAAATGATGGCTCCGGATGTTACTATAACGTTGGGCGACTATAAGTTTCTTTCTTTGCCAATGGTCCTTGGTAACTCGGATATCGATCTTATTCTCGGAATGGACTGGCTTTCTAAGCACAAGGCTTAGCTTGATTGTGCTGCCAGGCAGATTCAATTGACTCATTCGTCTGAGGATGTTATCGTCTTTGCCGCTCGGGATGATACCATTCGACTATTTTCTCTCAATGAGAAGGGCGAGCTGGATGCCATCTCTCAAATCCCAGTCATTTGCAAATATCAAGACGTCTTTCCAGAAGAGCTTCCAGGAATGCCTCTGCATCGGCCAGTTGAATTCGTCATCAATCTTGAGCATGGCATGGAACCTGTTTGCAAACGTCCTTACAAGCTTGGACCTGAAGAGTTGAAGGAGCTGAAGAAACAACTCGATATTCAAGAGCGAATGGGTCTCATCCGACCTAGTTCTTCTCCGTGGGGTTGTGGAGTTCTTTTTGTGAAGAAGAAGGACGGAACGGACTGACTTTGTGTCGACTATCGTCCATTGAACAAGAAGACCATAAAGAACAAGTACCCACTTCCCAACATCAACGAGCTGTTTGAACAACTCAAAGGTGCTCAAGTATTCTCCAAGCTTGATCTCCGTATGGGTTATCATCAGATTCGCATTCGTGAACAAGATATCCCCAAGACAGCATTCAGAACAAGCTATGGTTCATATGAATACACTGTCATGTCTTTCGGCCTCGTCAACGCTCCTCCAACTTTCTCTCGCATGATGAATTTCATCTTTAACACCTACACAAATGACTTCGTCTTGGTCTACCTCGATGACATTTTGGTCTTTTCCAAGAACAAGGAAGATCATGCCAAGCACTTGCGTTTCGTGCTGGATAAACTCAGAGAACATCAGTTCTATGCCAAGTTTTTCAAAGTGCGAGTTTTGGCTCGATGAGGTTCTCTACCTTGGGCATATTATCTCTACCAAGGGCATAGCGGTTAATCCTGAGAAGGTTTCTGCAATTGTGAATTGGGAACCACCTCAGAATGTGAAGCAACTCCGCAGCTTCCTTGGGCTCGCAAGCTATTGTCGAAGGTTCGTCGAGAACTTCTCTAAGATCGCGAAGCCTCTTTCCAACCTTCTGCAGAAGAATGTGAAGTACATCTGGTCTCCTGAATGTGACATCGCTTTAAACACCCTGAAAGAGAAGTTAGTCATTGCTCCAGTTCTGACTCCTCCTGATGAATCCAAACCGTTTGAGGTTTTCTGTGATGCTTCCCTTCAAGGTCTTGGTGCAGTGTTGATGCAAGAGAAGAAAGTTGTGGCCTATACCTCTCACCAGTTGAAGCCCAACGAAAAGAACTACCCCACTCATAACCTCGAGTTGGCGTCAGTTGTGCATGCTCTTTTAATTTGGAGACACCTCTTACTGGGCAGAAAAGTGGACATCTTCACTGATCATAAGAGTCTCAAGTACATCTTCACTCAGCCTAATCTCAACCTTAGGCAGACTCGTTGGGTCGAAATGATTCAAGAGTATAATCCGAGTATTGAATATACTCCAGGAAAGGCCAATGTAATTGCTGACGCATTGAGCAGGAAGGCTTACTGCAACAGTCTAATTATCAAGCCTTACCAACCCGAGCTTTGTGAAGCTTTCCGCAAACTCAATCTTCAAGTTGTTCCTCAAGGTTTCCTCGCCAACCTCCAAGTCTCTCCTACTTTGGAAGATCAGATTCGCGAGGCTCAACTTCTTGATGCTATGGTGAAGAAGGTGAAGATTGGGATTGCCAAGAGTCAACCCAAGTACAAGTGCTATCATCTTGATGACAAGGATACTCTATTCTTCGAGGATCACATTGTTGTGTCTAAAGGTGACCTTCGTAAAGTCATTATGAACGAAGCTCACAATTCACTCCTCTCTATCCACCCTGGAAGTACAAAGATGTACCATGACCTCAAGCAGTCGTAGTGGTGGACTCGAATGAAGCGCGAGATTGCTCAGTTCGCGAATGAATGTGATGTCTGCAGAAGAGTGAAAGCAGAACACCAACGACCAGCTGGTCTCCTCCAACCTCTTGCCATTCCAGAATGGAAGTTTGACCATATTGATATGGACTTCGTGACTGGATTTCCAAACTCCAAGCGTGGCAATGATGCTATCTTCATTGTCATCGACAAACTCACTAAAGTGGCTCATTTTCTTCCTATCAAAGAATCTATCACAGCAGCTCAATTGGCAGAGCTATATACCTCCCGGATTGTCTCGTTGCGCGGCATTCCACAGTTGATATCTTCAGATCGTGGCAGCGTCTTCACCTCTAAGTTTTGGGATTCTTTTCAAAAGGCCATGGGCACCAACATTTGCTTCAGCACAGCTTTTCATCCTCAAACTAGTGGCCAAGTCGAGCGAGTAAATCAGATTCTTGAAGATATGCTCAGGACTTGCGTCATCTCTTTCGGTATGAAGTGGGAAGATTGTCTTCCATATGCCGAGTTCTCCTACAACAACAGCTTTCAAGCGAGTTCGAGCAAGGCCCCATTCGAAATTCTTTATGGCAGGAAGTGTCGTACTCCTCTTAACTGGTCAGAGACTGGTGAACGTCAACTTCTTGGCAATGACTTCATCACACAGGCAGAAAAGATGTGCAAAGTCATTCGTGATAATCTCAAAGCCGCGCAATCGCGTCAAAAGAGTTACTATGATAGCAAGCATCGTGACTTGGCTTTCGAGATCGGAGACCATGTCTACCTCCACGTCTCTCCAATGAAAGGTACTCGTCGCTTCGGTATCAAAGGGAAGCTTGCCCCTAGATACGTGGGTCCTTTCAAGATCATCAGCAAAAGAGGCGATCTCGCCTATCAACTTGAGCTCCCCTCCAACTTTGCAAACGTGCATGACGTGTTTCACGTGTCCCAACTCCGCAAGTGTTTCAAGACTCCTGACCGCACCGTCAACTTCGAAGACATTGATCTCCAAGAAGACCTATCTTATCATGAGCACCCCATTGCTATTCTTGAAGAAACTGAGCGCAAGACTCGCAACAAGTCAATCAAATTCCTCAAAGTCAAGTGGTCACATCATTCCGACCGTGAAGCCACCTGGGAATGCGAGGATCACCTCCGTTCTAAGTACCCGGAGTTTTTCCAGTCCTAGATCTCGGGACGAGATCCTTTCGTAGTGGTGGAGTGTTGTAACACCCCGGATGTAATTTACCTTATTTGTATTCCAACTCTTGCCGTTTCCGGCACTAAGTTATTTTATTTCATCGTTGTCGGTTTTTTGCGTTCGTGTGTTTTGTCTTTGTCATGCATCTCACATCATGTCATCATGTGCATTGCATTTGCATACGTGTTCATCTCATGCATTCGAGCATTTTCCCCGTTGTCTGTTTTGCATTCCGGCGCTTCTATGTCCTCCGGTGTCCCTTTCAACCTCTTTTCATGTGTGGGGGTTAAACGTTTTCGGATTGGACCGATACTTGCCATGCGACCTTGGTTTACTACCGGTAGACCGCTTGTCAAGTTTCGTGCCATTTGGACTTCGTTTGATACTCCAACGGTTAACCGAGGGACCGAGAAGTCCTCGTGTGTGTTGCAGCCCAAAACCTCTCCAAAGTTGCCCCAAACCCACCTAAACCTCCTCCATCATCTAGGCCGTTCTATCACGATCGCGTGGCCGCAAACCGCACCACATTTGGAGCTTCCTAGCCCCCTCTACCTCTATAAATAGATCACCTCCGAGATTTTCGGGCAAACCCTAGACCCCTCCCTCTCCACGAGCCGCCAGACAAATTCCCGTCCGGCCGGACAACATCCACAACGCCCCGCCACCGCCACGTGGCACCACCTGGTTGGACGCCGCCCCGTGCCCACTTCGCCACACCGCGGGCCCGCTTAGCCCGGAGCCGGCCCTCCGTGGCCCGCGCTGTCCCGCCGCCCGCGCCCCGCGTGAGGGAGTGCGCCGCCCGCGCCGGACTCCAGCTCCACCGCCAACGCCCTTCGCCGCCCTGCGCCACGTCATCACCGGCGACGCCGTCCTTCGCTGGTGGCCGCTACCACCTCGCCGCGGCGAGCTCCGCAAGGCTCGGCCAGCCGCCCCTCCGCCGGATCCGAGCCGCCCCGCGCGCCATGGAGGAGCTCAACGCCGGCCGCCGCCTCTTCCTCCCTCGACGGCGCACCTCTTCCGGCGACCCCCTCCGTTCCCGGCGAACCTCGAGACTCGTGCCACTATAGTGCCCAAACCCTAGATCCGATCTGGATTCGGTTGACTTTTGCCTCCCTCCTAGTTATTTTTTTGCATTCTTCCACATGCCATAACTTTCTCATCGTAGCTCCGATTCGTGCGTGTAGCATATCAAAATATTCGTCTCGACGAGTACATCATTTCATCTCATTGCATCATTTTCATTTGAGCTCATCTTGATGCCCGAAATGCTGTTGGAAGAGGGCTATGTGATGATAGTTTCAGATCTGTTTCAGCAAATGCACTTTTGTCATTTTTGCCATGATTAATGTGTGCATGCTATGATCCTGAGCTCTACATGTGTTTTGAAGTATGCCATGCCATCTTTACAGGGGTGTATGCCATGTATTTTTGTGATCTTTGTGGTGACTAGCACAAGCATGCAAAGTAGCTTACCCAATGATGCTGATTTCAGGGACTCAGAAATATTCTAAGTCCTTGACCTATTATTGTTTTTGTGCCATATGTTCATGTTGTTTCCTAGTGATCCGTGCCTCTTTTGAGCATGATCAGTAAGGATGTTTTGTAGATAATGTTGAGCTCTATCCATTCATGTCTTTGTTTGCAATTATGGAGAACCCTAGCTTGAGTCAATCGAGCTCTACTTTTGCTATAAAATGTTCCTGGCAGATTGTTAACATGTTTAGCGATTTTGCCGAGCTTGTTGTTGTTGATCCGTGCATGCTATGTTGTTGTTCTTGCCATGTCTAGCTTCTATGCCATGTCTATTTGCTGGGTGTATACTTAGTTTGTCATGCAATGCCTCGTAGTGAGTGCATCGAGCTCGTAAACATGCCTACTCGTTATCTGTTTTGCCATGCTCCAGTTTTTCACTAAGTCTGAATCTGTTTATGTTTTTGCTATGTTCACATGCTTGCAATTGTATTTTCTGATCCCTTTTGGCTCATGGTCACTAAGGGACTTTTGTTATATGCTTTCTGTAGCTTAATTCCATGCCTTGCTTTGCCTTGATATGTTCCTGTAGCATGTAGTTATCATGCTCTAAACATTGCTTCCTGATGATAAATTCCTGACTTGTTATTTTCACTAAGTCTGTAACCTGTTATCTTTTGCACTTTTGCCATACTTGTTTGAACATGTTAATGAGTGAATTAGCCGTAGCTCAGTGTTCATCTTTTGTCAAGCATCTTGAGTGGATCCCTGCCATGTATTTTGTTGTCATGTTGGAGTGCTGTAGCATGTTGTTCTTGATGCATTTAGAAGACTACTTGCTGTTTATCACAGACCGGTGCAATATTTGTTTTGCTTGCCATTTCCAAACCGTGCATCCGATTCCGGTGATCTTTATATTGATTTCGACCGAAATCACCTCCTATTTCCAGTGGCACTCTTGGTTTTCCAAGTTGAGGCCAGGTTCAATCATTCCTTTCCAAATCATGTCTATGCATCACATATCGCATCTCGCATATCATACCATGTTTGCATCATGTTGCTTGAGCATTGCACGTGGTTGATTGTGTTCCTTTTTGCTTGTTGTTCTTGCTTGGGTAGAGCCGGGAGACGAGTACGTGAACGAGGAGCCCGTTGAGTACGCTTATGAGGATCAAGTCGACTCTGAGAACTTTGCAGGCAAGATGACCATACCCTCGAAATCACTTCTATCTTTGATTGCTAGATGCTCGCTCTTTTGTTATGCCTATGCTACGATGCCTACCACTTTCTTATCATGCCTCCCATATTGCCATGTCAAACCTCTAACCCACCTTGTCCTAGCAAACCGTTGTTTGGCTACGTTACCGCTTTGCTCAGCCCCTCTTATAGCGTTGCTAGTTGCAGGTGAGGTTTGGAGATTGTTCCTTGTTGGAACATGTTTATTATTGGGATATCACCATATTATCTTGTTTATCTTAATGCACCTATATACTTCGTAAAGGGTGGAAGGCTCGGCCTTATGCCTGGTGTTTTGTTCCACTCTTGCTGCCATAGTTTCCGTCATATTGGTGTTATGTTCCCGGATTTTGCGTTCCTTACACGGTTGGGTTATAATGGGAACCCCTTGACAATTCGCCTTGAATAAAACTCTTCCAGCAATGCCCAACATTGGTTTTACCATTCGCCACCTAGACTTTTTCCCTTGGGCTTCGCGGACTCAAGGGTCATCTTTATTTTAACCCCCACCCCCCCGGGCCAGTGCTTCTCTAAGTGTTGGTCCAACTGAGCGATGTCCGGGGCTACCACGGGCAACTCTGGGCTGGCCTACCCGACGTCTTGCTCATCCGGTGTGCCCTGAGAACGAGATATGTGCAGCTCCTATCGGGATTTGTCGGCACATCTGGGTGGTGTTGCTGGTTTAGTTTTACCATTGTCGAGATGTCTTGTAACCGGGATGCCGAGTCTGATCGGATTGTCTTGGGAGAAGGAATATCCTTCATTGACCGTGAGAGCTTGTGATGGGCTAAGTTGGGACTCCCCTGCAGGGATTTGAACTTTCGAAAGCTGTGCCTGCGGTTATTGGCAGATGGGAATTTGTTAATGTCCGGTTGTAGATAACCTGAAACTTAACTTAATTAAAATGCACCAACCGCGTGTGTAACCGTGATGGTCTCTTCTCGGCGGAGTCCGGGAAGTGAACACGGTGTTGGAGTAATGTTTGACATAGGTTGTTCTAGGATCACTTCTTGATCATAGTTTGTCGCTCGTGCCTTTGCCTTCTCTTCTCGCTCTCTTTTGCGTATGTTAGCCATCATATATGCTAGTCGCTTGCTGCAGCTCCACATCATACCTTTACCCTTCCTATAAGCTTAAATAGTCTTGATCGCGAGGGTGTGAGATTGCTAAGTCCCCGTGACTCACAGATTACTTCCAAAACCAGATGTAGGGACCGTTGAGGCCATTCCAGGTGATTCGATAGAGCTCAAGTGGGAGTTCGATGAGGACTCAGGACGTTACTACGTGTCTTTCCCTGATGATCAGTAGTGGTGCCCAGTTGGGGCGATCGGGGACTATGTTGCATTTGGGGTTTATCTTCATTTTGGTTTCATAGTCGGACCTTGAGTGTATTTGGATGAATGTAATGACTTATTTATGTATTTGTGTGACGTGGCGAGTGTAAGCCAACTATGTACCTTTCCCTTTATTTATTTACATGGGTTGTTGTGAAGATTACCTCACTTGCGACATTGCTCTCAATGCGGTTATGCCTCTAAGTCGTGCTTCGACACATGGGAGGTATAGCCGCATCGAGGGCGTTACAAGTTGGTAATCAGAGCCTTCCCCGACCTTAGGAGCCCCCTGCTTGATTGAATCGTTGGCGTTGTTGAGTCTAGAAAAATGTTTTGAGTTATTTAGGATTGTATATATCGAAGAGTAGGATTTCTTTTACTCCTCGGTCCCTTCATCGCTCTGGTGAGGCATCCTGACGTAGAGTTTTGACTCTTCTCTTCTCAAATTTCACTAAAAAAATTTAGGATCACGCGAGTATCTTGGAATCGTTCCGATGGTTTTGTGACGAGAACATTGTTCTTGGTGCCTCCTGACATTTAGGGGTTGTGGCAGTGTCCCGGGGAGTTGAGCTCCGAGGTGTTGTCGTCACAATTTTATCGTTGAGATTCTGGAATACCTGAGTTTCGCCGACATCGAAAATCTCTTTTATGCAGTTGTTGGTGAGATAACCTCAACGCCACCCAGTACTGGGGCGGGAGTTCGGGAGTATTGCCATAACTCGTATAACGGATGCTTTTCAAAGGTTGAGGTAGATGATTTTTGAAGGTTTCTTGGTTATGTATTGAAGGATGGATACAGCTGGATGTAGGATTTGCTAGCTCTGGGTGAGATATTATGCTTCCCCTGTTTCCCCAACACCTGATTGCATAACCGAAAAGGTTCGGGAGTTTCATAGGTGGGAATTCTTGTAGCTCTAGTAATTCTTCCGCGGATATTTGGTTTGTGATTGGGTAATCCTCACCAAGTATTTGCTCTTGCCCGTACCTTGTTGTTTTATTCTTCTACCTCTATCTAAGTGGCTTCTCAATGTATGGAAGTGTGACCATGTCGATTGGAATGCGTTCGTTCATTTTGTTCGGATGTGAAGACTATATGTTGCAATTTCGATCCATTTGATTCAGCTTAAATATTTGTCTGTCAAGATGCTAATCGATGTCACCCTCTTCAGGATGGCTCCTCCAACGCGCATGACTCTGAATCTTGATCCGCCACCACCGCCTCCACCTCCGAAGGCATGGCAAGCTGTGATGGCCGCTACCAATGCAAACACGCAACTGATCATGCAACTCTTGCAAGAGCACAGCCAAGGGAATCATGGCCATGGCAACAATCAGAATCAGTTTGCTACACTCAACCAGTTCCTCGCTAATCAGCCAAAGACCTTCAGCAACTATGTCGAGGCCTCAGACGCTGATGATTGGCTCGTGGATATCTGCAAGCATTTCAAGTGCAGTAACGTCAGGCCTGAGGACTTTGTCAAGTTTGCCTCCTTCCAACTCAAAGACCAAGCTGCAGAATGGTTTCAGCAGTACAAAGATTCCAGAGGAGGTCGTGTGATTACCTGGGATGAATTCCGTCAAGACTTCAAAGCTCACCACATTCCTTAGAGTGTTGTTGAGACAAAGCGTGAGGAATTCCGCAACTTGAAGCAAGGCAGCTTGTCTGTTTACCAGTATAACATTATGTTCCAGAGGCTCGTTCGTTTCGCCAAGCAAGACGTCCCTGACGAGAAGAGCATGATTTATCAGATCAGGGGTGACCTCAAAGAAGATCTCCAACTAGCTCTCATGCTTTTTGAGCCGAAGAAGTACGATGAGTTCTACAATATGGCAATGAAGCAAGAGACTGCTCAACTCAAGTGTTATGCTACGAAGAAGCGAGTCAGAGATGCAACTCCTTATTCCTCAACTCAAGTGGCTTCTAAGCAGCAAAAGTATTGGACGCCTCCTCCTCCATTCCGTTAGCCTCATCAGCAGAAGAGCAAAGGTGGCAATGGATCTTCCCACCCACCCAACCCAGGCTTTCAGAACAAGACTTCGTCTCAAGCTCCAAGATCAAGTGATCCGTATCACCATTTGCTCTCGGAGGTCACGTGCAACAAGTGTCAGCAGAAGGGCCACTATGCCAACAAATGCTTCAATCAGAGGCGTCTCCCTCCTCCTCCTCCTGTGAGATCTGCCAGCACCGCAGTGGTCAAGCATAACCCCAAGTCTGCTAAGATCAACATGATGAATGCAGCTCAGGTAGACGTCTCGTTAGATGTCATCATGGGTAACCTTCCTATTAATGACATTCCTGCAAGAGTTCTTTTTGATACTGGTGCATCTTTGTCATTCTTATCGAAGCCTTTCGCATCCATGCATGATGTGCATACTGTTGATTTGCCTAAGCCGATAGCGGTTTCTTCTCCGAGTTTGTTCATGAACACCAAAATGATGGCTCCGGATGTTACTATCACGTTGGGCGACTATAAGTTTCTTTCTTCGCCAATGGTCCTTGGTAACTCAGATATCGATCTTATTCTCGGAATGGACTGGCTTTCTTAGCACAAGGCTCAGCTTGTTGTGCTGCCAGGCAGATTCAATTGACTCATTCGTCTGAGGATGTTATCGTCTTTGCCACTCGGGATGATACAATTCGACTGTTTTCTCTCAATGAGAAAGGCGAGCTGGATGCCATCTCTCAAATCCCAGTCGTTTGCGAATATCAAGACGTCTTTCCAGAAGAGCTTACAGGAATGCCTCCGCACCGGCCAGTTGAATTCGTCATCGATCTTGAGCCTGGCACGGAACCTGTTTGCAAACGTCCTTACAAGCTTGTACCTGAAGAGTTGAAGGAGCTGAAGAAACAACTCGATATTCAAGAGCGAATGGGCCTCATCCGACCTAGTTCTTCTGCGTGGGGTTGTGGAGTTCTTTTGTGAAGAAGAAGGATGGAACGGACTGACTTTGTGTCGACTACCATCCATTGAACAAGAAGACCATAAAGAACAAGTACCCACTTCCCAACATCAACGAGCTGTTTGAACAACACAAAGGTGCTCATGTATTCTCCAAGCTTGATCTCCGTATGGGCTATCATCAGATTCGCATTCGTGAACAAGATATCCCCAAGACAGCATTCAGAACAAGCTATGGTTCATATGAATACACTGTCATGTCTTTCGGGCTCATCAACGCTCCTCCAACTTTCTCTTGCATGATGAATTTCATCTTCAATGCCTACACAAATGACTTCGTCTTGGTCTACCTCGATGACATTTTGGTCTTTTCCAAGAACAAGGAAGATCATGCCAAGCACTTGCGTTTGGTACTGGATAAACTCAGAGAACATCAGTTCTATGCCAAGCTTTTCAAAGTGCGAGTTTTGGCTCGATGAGGTTCTCTACCTTGGGCATATTATCTCTGGCAAGGGCATAGCGGTTAATCCTGAGAAGGTGTCCGCAATTGTGAATTGGGAACCACCTCAGAATGTGAAGCAACTCCGCAGCTTCCTTGGCCTCGCAAGCTATTGTCGAAGGTTCGTCGAGAACTTCTCTAAGATCGCAAAGCCTCTTTCCAACCTTCTCCAGAAGCATGTGAAGTACGTCTGGTCCCCTGAATGTGACATCGCTTTCAACACCCTGAAAGAGAAGTTAGTTACTGCTCCAGTTCTGACTCCTTTTGAGCTTTTATGTGATGCTTCCCTTCAAGGTCTTGGTGCAGTGTTGATGCAAGAGAAGAAAGTTGTGGCCTATACCTCTCGCCAGTTGAAGCCCAACGAAAAGAACTACCCCACTCATGACCTCGAGTTGGCAGTAGTTGTGCATGCTCTTTTAACTTGGAGACACCTCTTATTGGGCAGAAAAGTGGACATCTTCACTGATCATAAGAGTCTCAAGTACATCTTCACTCAGCCTAATCTCAACCTCAGGCAGACTCGTTGGGTCGAAATGATTCAAGAGTATAATCTGAGTATCGAATATACTCCAGGCAAGGCCAATGTAATTGCTAACGCATTGAGCAGGAAGGCTTACTGCAACAGTCTGATTATCAAGCCTTACCAACCCGAGCTTTGTGAAGTTTTCCGCAAACTCAATCTTCAAGTTGTTCCTCAAGGTTTCCTCGCCAACCTCAAAGTCTCTCCTACTTTGGAAGATCAGATTCGCGAGGCTCAACTCCTTGATGCTATGGTGAAGAAGGTGAAGATTGGATTGCTAAGAGTCAACCCAAGTACAAGTGCTATCGTCTTGATGACAAGGATACTCTATTCTTCGAGGATCGCATTGTTGTGTCTAAAGGTGACCTTCGTAAAGTCATTATGAACAAAGCTCAAAATTCACTCCTCTCTATCCACCCTGGAAGTACAAAGATGTACCATGACCTCAAGCAGTCGTATTGGTGGACTTGAATGAAGCGCGAGATTGCTCAGTTCATGAATGAATGTGATGTCTGCACAAGAGTGAAAGCAGAACACCAACGACCAGCTGCTCTCCTCCAACCTCTTGCCATTCCAGAATGGAAGTTTGACCATATTGAGATGGACTTCGTGACTGGATTTCCAAAGTCCAAGCGTGGCAATGATGCTATCTTCATTGTCATCGACAAACTCACTAAAGTGGCTCATTTTCTTCCTATCAAAGAATCTATCACAGCAGCTCAATTGGCAGAGCTATATACCTCCCGGATTGTCTCGTTGCACGGCATTCCGCAGTTGATATCTTAAGATCGTGGCAGCATCTTCACCTCTAAGTTTTGGGATTCTTTTCAAATGGCCATGGGTACCAACATTCGCTTCAGCACAGCTTTTCATCCTCAAACTAGTGGCCAAGTCGAGCGAGTAAATCAGATTCTTGAAGATATGTTCAGGGCTTGCGTCATCTCTTTCGATATGAAGTGGGAAGATTGTCTTCCATATGCCGAGTTATCCTACAACAAAAGCTTTCAAGCGAGTTCGGGCAAGGCCCCATTCGAAATTCTCTATGGCAGGAAGTGTCGTACTCCTCTTAACTGGTCAGAGACTGGTGAACATCAACTTCTTGGCAATGACTTGATCACAGAGGCAAAAGAGATGTGCAAAGTCATTCGTGATAATCTTAAAGCCGCGCAATCGCGTCAGAAGAGTTACTATGATAGCAAGCATCGTGACTTGGCTTTCGAGATCGGAGACCATGTCTACCTCCGCGTCTCTCCAATGAAAGGTACTCGTCGATTCGGTATCAAAGGGAAGCTTGCCCCTAGATACGTGGGTCCTTTCAAGATCATCAGCAAAAGAGGCGATCTCGCCTATCAACTTGAGCTCCCCTCCAACTTTGCAAACGCGCATGACGTGTTTCACGTGTCCCAACTCCGCAAGTGTTTCAAGACTCCTGACTGCACCGTCAACTTCGAAGACATTGATCTTCAAGAAGACATGTCTCATCGTGAGCACCCCATCACTATTCTTGAAGAAACTGAGCGCAAGACTCGCAACAAGTCTATCAAATTCCTCAAAGTCAAGTGGTCACATCATTCCGACCATGAAGCCACCTGGGAACGCGAGGATCACCTCCGTTCTGAGTACCCAGAGTTTTTCCAGTCCTAGATCTCGGGACGAGATCCTTTCGTAGTGGTGGAGTGTTGTAACACCCCGGATGTAATTTACCTTATTTGTATTCCAACTCTTGCCATTTCCGGCACTAAGTTATTTTATTTCATCGTTGTCGGGTTTTTGCCTTCGTGTGTTTTGTCTTTGTCATGCATCTCATATCATGTCATCATGTGCATTGCATTTGCATACGTGTTCGTCCCATGCATTCGAGCATTTTCCCCGTTGTCTGTTTTGCATTCCGGTGCTTCTATGTCCTCCGGTGTCCCTTTCAACCTCTTTTCCTGTGTGGGGGTTAAATGTTTTAAGATTGGACCGAGACTTGCCATGCAGCCTTGGTTTACTACCGGTAGACCGCGTGTCAAGTTTCGTGCCGTTTGGACTTCGTTTGATACTCCAACGGTTAACCGAGGGACCGAAAAGGCCTCGTGTGTGTTGCAGCCCAACACCTCTCCAAAGTGGCCCAAAACCCACCTAAACCTCGTCCATCACCTAGGCCGTTCGATCATGATCGTGTGGCCGCAAACCGCACCTCATTTGGAGCTTCCTAGCTCCCTCTACCTCTATAAATAGATCACCCCCGAGATTTTCGAGCAAACCCTAGACCCCTCCCTCTCCACGCGCCGCCGGACAAATTCCCGTCCCGCCAGACAACGTCCACTCCGCCCCGCCGCCGCCACTTGGCACCACCTGGTTGGTCGCCGCCCTGTGCCCACTTCGTCGCACCCGCGGTCCCGCTCAGCCCGGAGCCGGCCCTCCGTGGCCCGCGCTGTCCCGCCGCCCGCGCCCCGCGCGAGGGAGCGCGCCGCCCGCGCTGGACTCCAGCTCCGCCGCCAACGCCCTTCGCCGCCCTGTGCCACCTCATCGCCGGTGACGCCGTCCTTCGCCGGTGGACGCTACCACCTCACCGCGGCGAGCTCCGCAAGGCTCAGCCAGCCGCCCCTCCGCCGGATCCGAGCCGCCCCGCGCGCCGTGGAGGAGCTCAACACCGGCCGCCGCCTCTTCCTCCCTCGACGGCGCACCTCTTCCGGCGATCCCCTCCGTTCCCGGCGAACCTCGAGACTCGTGCCGCTACAGTGCCCAAACCCTAGATCCGATCTGGATCCGGTTGACTTTTGCCTCCGTCCTAGTTTTTTTTGCATTCTTCCACATGCCATAACTTTCTCATCGTAGCTCCGATTCATGCGTGTAGCATATCAAAATATTCGTCTCGACGAGTACATCATTTCATCTCATTGCATCATTTTCATTTGAGCTCATCTAGATGCTCGAAATGCTGTTGGAAGAGGGCTATGTGATGATAGTATCAGATCTGTTTCAGCAAATGCACTTTTGTCATTTTTGCCATGATTAATGTGTGCATGCTATGATCCTGAACTCTACATGTGTTTTGAAGTATGCCATGCCATCTTTACAGGGGTGTATGCCATGTATTTTTGTGATCTTTGTAGTGACTAGCACAAGCATGCAAAGTAGCTTACCCAATGATGCTGATTTCAGGGACTTAGAAATATTCTAAGTCCTTGACCTGTTATTGTTTTTATGCCATATGTTCATGTTGTTTCCTAGTGATCCGTGCCTCTTTTGAGCATGATCAGTAAGGATGTTTTGTAGGTACTGTTGAGCTATATCTATCCATGTCTTTGTTTGCAATTATGGAGAACCCTAGCTTGAGTCAATCGAGCTCTACTTTTGCTATAAAATGTTCCTGGCAGATTGTTAACATGTTTAGCAATTTCGCCGAGCTTGTTATTGTTGATCCGTGCATGCTATGTTGTTGTTCTTGCCATGTCTAACTTCTATGCCATGTCTATTTGCTGGGTGTATAGTTAGTTTGTCATGCAATGCCTCGTAGTGAGTGCATCGAACTCGTAAACATGCCTACTCGTTATCTGTTTTGCCATGCTCCAGTTTTTCACCAAGTCTGAATTTGTTTATGTTTTTGCTATGTTCACATGCTTGCAATTGTATTTTCTGATCCCTTTTGGCTCATGGTCACTAAGGGACTTTTGTTATATGCTTTGAGTAGCTTCATTCCATGCCTTTATTTTCCTTGATATGTTCCTGTAGTATGTAGTTATCATGCTCTAAACATTGCTTCCTGATGATAAATTTCTGACTTGCTGTTATTTTCACTAAGTCTGTAACCTGTTATCTTTTGCACTTTTGCCATGCTTGTTTGAATCTGTTAATGAGTGAATTAGCCGTAGCTCAGTGTTCATCTTTTGTCAAGCATCTTGAGTGGATCCCTGCCATGTATTTTGTTTTCATGTTGGAGTGATGTAGCATGTTGTTCTTGATGCATTTAGAAGACTACTTGTTTATCACAGACCGGTGCCATATTTGTTTTGCTTGCCATTTTCAAACCGTGCATCCGATTCCGGTGATATTTATATCGATTTCGACCGAAATCACCTCCTATTTCTAATGGCACTCTTGGTTTTCCAAGTTGAGGCCAGGTTCAATCATTCCTTTCCAAATCATGTCTATGCATCACATATCGCATCTCGCATATCATACCATGTTTGCATCATGTTGCTTGAGCATTGCACGTGGTTGATTGTGTTCCTTTTTGCTTGTTGTTCTTGCTTGGGTAGAGCCGGGAGACGAGTACGTGAACGAGGAGCCCGTTGAGTACGCTTACGAGGATCAAGTCGACTCTGAGAACTTTGCAGGCAAGATGACCATACCCTCGAAATCACTTCTATCTTTGCTTGCTAGATGCTCGCTCTTTTGCTATGCCTATGCTACGATGCCTACCACTTGCTTATCATGCCTCCCATATTGCCATGTCAAACCTCTAACCCACCTTGTCCTAGCAAACCTTTGTTTGGCTATGTTACCGCTTTGCTCAGCCCCTCTTATAGCGTTGCTAGTTGCAGGTGAAGTTTGGAGATTGTTCCTTGTTGGAACATGTTTATTGTTGGGATATCACCATATTATCTTGTTTATCTTAATGCACCTATATACTTCGTAAAGGGTGGAAGGCTCGGCCTTATGCCTGGTGTTTTGTTCCACTCTTGCTGCCCTAGTTTCCGTCATATCGGTGTTATGTTCCCGGATTTTGCGTTCCTTACACGGTTGGGTTATAATGGGAACCCCTTGACAATTCGCCTTTAATAAAACTCTTCTAGCAATGCCCAACATTGGTTTTACCATTCGCCACCTAGCCTTTTTCCCTTGGGTTTCGCGGACTCAAGGGTCATCTTTATTTTAACCCCCCCCCCCCCCCCCCCCCCGCCCCCCCCCCCCCCGGGGTTTTTTTTTTTTCCCCCCCCCCCCCCCCCCCCGGGGCCAGTGCTTCTCTAAGTGTTGGTCCAACTGAGCGATATCCGGGGCTACCAGGGGCAACTCTGGGTTGGCCTACCTGACGTCTTGCTCATCCGATGTCCCCTGAGAACGAGATATGTGCAGCTCCTATCGGGATTTGTCGGCACATCTGGGTGGTGTTGCTGGTTTAGTTTTACCATTGTCGAGATGTCTTGTAATCAGGATGCCGAGTCTGATCGGATTGTCTTGGGAGAAGGAATATCCTTCGTTGACCGTGAGAGCTTGTGATGGGCTAAGTTGGGACTCCCCTGCAGGGATTTGAACTTTCGAAAGCCGTGCCCGCGGTTATGGGCAGATGGGAATTTGTTAATGTCCGGTTGTAGATAACCTGAAACTTAACTTAATTAAAATGCACCAACCGCGTGTGTAACCGTGATGGTCTCTTCTCGGCGGAGTCCGGGAAGTGAACACGGTGTTGGAGTAATGTTTTAACGTAGGTTGTTCTAGGATCACTTCTTGATCATAGTTTGTCGCTCGTGCCTTTGCCTTCTCTTCTCGCTCTCTTTTGCGTATGTTAGCCACCATATATGCTAGTCACTTGCTGCAGCTCCACATCATACCTTTACCCTTCCTATAAGCTTAAATAGTCTTGATCGCGAGGGTGTGAGATTGCTGAGTCCCCGTGACTCACAGATTACTTCCAAAACCAGATGTAGGGACCGTTAAGGCCATTCCAGGTGATTCGACAGAGCTCAAGTGGGAGTTCGATGAGGACTCAGTACGTTACTACGTGTCTTTCCCAGATGATCAGTAGTGGTGCCCAGTTGGGGCGATCGGGGACTATGTTGCATTTGGGGTTTATCTTCATTTTGGTTCCGTAGTCGGACCTTGAGTGTATTTGGATGAATGTGATGACTTATTTATGTATTTGTGTGATGTGGCGAGTGTAAGCCAACTATGTACCTTTCCCTTTATTTATTTGCATGGGTTGTTGTGAAGATTACCTCACTTGCGACATTGCTTTCAATGCGGTTATGCCTCTAAGTCGTGCTTCGACACGTGGGAGATATAGCCGCATCGAGGGCGTTACAGCAGCGGAGGAAAAAGAAAAAGGGGCCTTAGCCCTATTTATAAGGCAAAGAGATAAGCGACAGGCACGGGAATCGAGGAGCTCAAAAATGGATATTTAATAAAGTTGTCTCCTTGATGGTTGGATGCTCATTAATAAAAGGCATCTTAGGCTTCAACGAATGGATGACATCACGGCGATTTACCATAAGTCCGGAGGATGACGTCAGGGCGGTTTACAAGATCCGTGCGAAGGTGCAAGAGGAGGAATTTTTCTAAGTGTTGAAGATTGACATGAATAAATTTAAATCAATCTGGCGCCTAATGTTGGGGATATTACTACTAGACGTAAACCGGCCAGGAGTAGCCGGGTTAACTCTATGAAGATTAGAAGCCCAAGAAGACAAAGGATGATGGCGCTTTATGAAGGCCCAAGGCCCAAAGGCGGGTTAAGGCTTGTAGATGTAAACCGACATGTTCATGTAACTTGTATTGTAAGATAGGAGAGATAGAGACCGAGTTGGACACATTGATGATCCGGCCTCTGTATATAAAGGGACGACCCGACGGCGGTTTAGGAACACACAACAACAACTCGAAGCCAGGCAAAGCGGATTCGCTCCCTGGTCATCGAAACCCCATCAATTCCATCACAACTAGACGTAGGCTTTTACCTTCATAGTAAGGGGACGAACTAGTATAAAACTCTCGTGTCCCTTGTCCGGTTTAACCCCTTTAAGCTAACCCGTAGCGATGGCTCCATGACTAAGTCCTTTCACGAGGATATCTGTCGTGACAAAACCACGACACTCCCGGATCCCCTTCCTCATCACCAACCTTCCTCCTAGATCCCCTCCCTCGTTGCCGTCCTCTCCTCACCGTCGTCGCTGGCCTCTCCTCTCCTCCCACCACGCTTTCTCCCACGGCCTGCGCCAGAAATCCACCACCCCCGAGGTCCAAAGATCGATATTTTAGGCGTCAGTGGCGAGCTTCCCCACAGCTGTTGGGGAACACAGTATTTCAAAAAAATTCCTACGCACACGCAAGATCCATCTAGGTGATGCATAGCAATGAGAGGAAAGAGTGTGTCCACGTACCCTCGTAGACCGAAAGCGGAAGCATTAAGTAATGCGGTTGATGTAGTCGAACGTCTTCGCGATCCAACCGATCAAGTACCGAACGCACGGCACCTCCGCGATCTGCACACGTTCAGCTCAGTGACGTCCCTCGTACTCTTGATCCAGCTGAGGCTGAGGGTGAGTTTCGTCAGCACGACGGCGTGATGACGGTGATGATGAAGTTACTGACGCAGGGCTTTGCCTAAGCACTACAACGATATGACAGAGGTGGAAATCTATGAAGGGGGCACCGCACACGGCTAAGACAACTGTCAACTTGTGTGTCTATGGGGTGCCCCCCTCCCCCGTATATAAAGGAGTGGAGGAGGGGAGGGCCGACCCTCTCTATGGCGCGCCCCAAGGGGGATTCCTACTCCTAGTAGGAGTAGGTTTCCCCCCTTTCCCTAGTTGGAATAGGAGAAGAAGGAAGAGGGAGAAGGAGAGAAGGAAAGGGGGGGCCGGCCCCCTCCCCATTTCGGATTGGGCTTGGGAGGGGACGCCCCCCACTTGGCCGCCTCCTTCTCTCTCCCACCATGGCCCATTAAGACCCATTGACTCGGGTCCGATAACCCCCTGGTACTCCGGTAATTGCCCGAACTTATCTGAAACCATTCCGGTGTCCAAACATAGTCTTCCAATATATCAATCTTTATGTCTCGACCATTTCGAGACTCCTCGTCATGTCCGTGATCACATCCGGGACTCCGAACTACCTTTGATACATCAAAACACAAAAACTCATAATACCGATCGTCATCGAATCGTTAAGCGTGCATTTTTTTTCCTTTGTAAAAGTCATGCTTTATAGCTTATAAATCTCCCATCCACTTTCCACTGTTAGTCTCATACGGGCACAAAGCTGCCTAATCATGCTTGAAATAAGCCAAAAGACAAGTCAGGTGAAACTTGGCAGGCTCAGTCAAAAATGACGACGGTGCAAGCAACCACGCACGCCCGAATCGATCAATCGATCGTCCCACCATTCGGCCAGTGCGTCTTCAATTTTCATCAGGTGACACGGTCACAGAGGGCGACTCTGCAGATCGTTTCAGACTGAGGCCGGTATGGGCGTTCGCCAGGATAAGACGGCGCGGGTCGCTGGCTGGCTGGCCTGGCGGCACATGCGGCGCGCCGTTGCTCCAACTCGTTTCACATGCGCACACTGCCCGCCCGCGAGCTCTCACCGTCACACGTGAAATGAAAGTGAAAGCATGGGTTCCAGTCGATCCCGTCCGTCCGTTCGTGCGGGAGCGACCCCGATGGGTCCACCTTTCAGGCCCCGTTTGGGCGGGTTGAAAGGTCGCCCGCTCCCGGCTGCCGACACGTAGCGCTATCGCCTGGTCCCCTATAATCTGGGCCGCTGCTAATCTAGTCCGTAGAACGGGAAGCCAAGTCCACCCGCCCAAAGCTACACAGAATTATGGTGCATCATATATGCGTCGAAATCATCTGGACTCTCTGATGTCCCCTCCTAATTTTGAAATTTATGCAGATCCGTGTGCGATATTTTATTAATTCACCACTGTGATTCGGATTAGAAATTCAAAAAACATATCTATAGATTCGTCCGAGAACAGAGTTTTATGTAACATGATTGCCATTTTCTTGGGTTTTACATGCATATTCAGTATTTAGTACTTCCTCTGTAAACTAATATAAGAGCGTTTAGATCACTATTTTAGTATTCTAAACGCTCTTATATTAGTTTACGAAGGGAGTAGTCAATATTTCATCATGAACACCATTGTCGATGTCCAGAAAATCACTTGGTGCATAAACACGACTGGAAAAAATGTGGAAATCGAATGTCATCACTTGTTGAATCGTGCATGAACTGAAAACACAGGAATGTGTCATGGGTGTCTGTTTGCAACGCGCGCGCACGCGGGGGCGGGGGCCTTGGTTAAGAAAAAAACCCGGGTCGTGGCTCGCCCAGCCTAGCTACAAAACAATGAAGAGTGAAGTAAAGCTGGGCTTCAAAGCAAAACTTGTGTTCTTCTTTGGCATTGACTTTCCGCTGCTAATTGCGCAATAGGAAACAAACATGGGATTTTTCTTGAAGGATTTATGTGTATATCATGGTTGCCGTTTCAATAAAAGTGAATCGTGAGGTTGAATTCAATGGAAAACTTCCTATGGAAATGGAATGGCATACAAAATAGGTATAGAAAAAACTTATGTGTTTTCTTTAAAAGGAATAAAATCCTACATAAGTCCTACTAAGTTCATTCATACCAAAGGTGTCCTTGTTTGTGATATGAAGGGAGTATTCTATTTTTCATGCAACCTACCACTCATGTTGTCTTTTTTTTTGGAAATGGAACTCATATTGCATTCTTATATTTTTAGTTCAGTTATGAAGACTCATAGCATGCTCAAATTACAAACCTTATTGTTTCTTTCAACACGGCGAACATTTTTGCCTCTCATAAATGTTATACTTTACACAGTTCTACCTAATTTGGTTGCTGTAATGTTTTTCATGCAACCTACCACTCATGTTGCCTTTTTTTGGAAATGGAACTCATATTGCATTCTTATATTTTGAGTTCAGTTATGAAGACTCATAGCATGCTCAAATTACAAACCTTATTGTTTCTTTCAACATGGCGAACATTTTTGCCTCTCATAAATGTTATACTTTACACAGTTCTACCTAATTTGGTTGTTGTAATTCTTCGCTTGGTTGTTTTTGTTCATCTCAATGCATCATGTGTACCTATCCTATATCTTGATGACACAAAAAAGAGAGGCAAAAAAGATGGCACAACAAAAAGTTTTCAAACCTTATGCCCGCACATGGCATGACTTGAATTTATGTGTACACCTCATTTTATGTGACAATAATAATCTAATATGATTTATCCTCAACTTGAATATAGTTGGCAAAACAAAGAAGCCCACTAAGTTCAACCATATTGGAAATTAGCTCTAGCTAGTTTTTTTCATGAACTATTATAATTCTTTATAGACATCGTTACATTCCTTTTTTATCGTCTTCAACCTTCATAACTAATTGAACACCACCACATCAATATATTTTTGGAAAAACTATACCGTGACTGTTCGAAGGTATTCTCCCACCGTGACTCGGTTATTGTCATTCCACCGACCGCACATCCATGATACATTAGCTCATGTCACGCAAAATTGTTGCTGCATCGTATTGATTTCACATACTTTTACTTCAACTACATTTTATGACCTAAATATGCTTTGGAATATCCAAATATGTTTCACACTTACCACCATTCGTACTCCTGTCGACGATCTACATCAAATGATGATGACGCCCAGTGGCGGAGCTTGAGACCATGTTGGGCGGTCTGGACGAGCACAGCATAAGGGAATAGCTTGTGGACTCGTCTTTCAAGGCCCAAGAGTAGATATACTATATAGAAATTCTCATGAGCTAGCTGGGCGGGCCATAGCATGGGCTGGCCCTAACGTAGCTCCGCCCCTGGACGTCGCGCCACTGTTGTTTCGGAAGATTACATCTGACTGTCCACTACGGCGTCTGCCTAGGGTTTCACGTACTCCGGCGCCGTTGCTGGTTTTACCTCTTCCCCCAGTCGATCTTCGCTAGAGGGCTCGACGTACTCGGGCTGATCAAGGGGGGTCCCTTGCGACCTTCCCCGGCCTTGGTTCGCGTGTTTCTTCTAGCAGATCGATCTAGGGTTTTTTACGGTGACGGATAGATTGGTTTCTTATGGCGGCTGAATCAAGTTCACATGGACGGCAGGGGAAGGAGACGACGGAGGAGCTGCTTGCCAGGCTGAATCTGCAGGAGGAGGAAGACGACGATTTTGTGTGGGAGGAGGAATTGCCGGACTTGGAGGCGCCGGCAAAGTGGCTGGCTATAGCCAGAGTTCACACTTCCAAGACCTTTAGCCCTAATGCTCTGTATGGGGACATGCGTGCCGCATGGAACCCAGCAAAACCGGTGGTGTGGAGGAAGATCAAGGACAATCTGTTCACAGCTCAGTTTGGATGTCTAGGGGACTGGAACAAGGCCATGGTTGAGGGTCCCTGGCTGTTTACAGATCAGGCAGTTATTATGGTGGAATATGATGGCTTTAGAAATCCTGATAGTATCATCTTGGACAAGATGGCAGTATGGGCGCAGATCCATAGGCTGCCTGACAATTTTCTTATCGAACCAGCAGTCAGGGGGATGGCATCACGGATTGGAGAGGTCAAGGAAGTCCAGCTGAAACTACCGGCAGGCTACTTTGGTGAATTTGTCCGTGTTAGGGTGAAGATTGATGTCAATGCAAAAATTAAGAGATTTGTTACTGCTAAGAAGGGAGAGGAAAGGGTTAGATACCAAGTTAAGTATGAAAAACTTCCAGTGTTCTGCTATAACTGCGGTGAATGTGGCCATTGGCATGAGTGCGGGGATGGAGTTCACGACGAAACAAAGTTTGAGTGGGGCGATTTTGTGTTGGCCGATAATGTTCGCTTCAGACAAGCGGGAAGAGGAGGATTTGGCACTCAGAGGGGGCGAGGTGGCCCAAGGAACGCAGGTGGAAGAGGCAGAGGGCGAGAGCAATATAACCCTAATCAGAGTTGGCGCTTCAACGCTAACCAGCAGGAAGTCCATCGCGAGCAAGGCTGGCAGGAGAAAAGGACAGGTGCTGCACAGGCTTCTATTGAGTCAGGGCCGAGTGAGCACCGGGTGTTGGCCGAAGCGCCGAATTTGACACTAAGGGCACCAGTTGGAAGCAACAAGAGACAGTCTTTTGAGAACAATCCATCAACGGGCACAGCCCAGTCCGCCGACGGGAGAGCTGATGCTGATGCTCCTGTGAGCTCTACGGCACTTGTAGTAACGACCTGCCCCCCGGGGGTGCCCCCTATGCCGCTTGTTTATGTCTCCCCACGGAAGGAAGTGAAGCGACCCAAGAAGAATGGGGATAACAAAGGGGTTTTGTTCGAGGGAATGACGAGCAAGGAGGCAGAAGGAGTGGATGAAGGCAAGGACATGAATGTAGGATCGGCGGGCTCCCTCGAGGAGTGCCGCCGGGCACAATGAGTTCCCTTTGCTGGAACTGTCGCGGTGCGGGTAAAGCCGCGACAGTCCGAGAACTTCGCGACCTGGCGAAGAAATTTACCCCTACCGTGCTATGTATCGTGGAAACACAAATAAAGGGTGCGCATGTAGAAGCTTTGGCTAATAATTTGGGCTATGATAATGCCTATGCAAAAGATAGTAGAGGTAGAAGCGGAGGAATTGGAATTTTCTGGAATAATACAATAAGTCTTGAGATTTTGGGTGACTCTGTTTATCATATTGATGCGAAGGTTGAAGAGGAAGGCCGAGAACCATGGAGGCTAACATGTGTATACGGCGAGGCTCAGACTCATCTAAGACACCAGACTTGGGACCTTTTAAAAGGGTTATCAACTTTGAATAAACCTCCCTTGGTTGTGCTTGGGGGATTTCAACGAAGTGTTACGTCCGGAGGAACATGATGGAGTTGCTAACCGGAGTAATGTACAAATTCAAGGTTTTCGTGATGCGATTGATGTTTTCGTGATTTGGGCTATCAAGGCAGATTTTGGACATTCGAGAAAAAAGTGACGGGGGTTTCCTACACCCGTGTGAGATTGGACAGGGCGCTGGCTACGACGGACTGGGCAGCGCGGTACCCTTTGGCCAACGTAACGCACTTGACAGCAGCCTCCTCGGATCATGGACCTATTTTGGTGCAGTATGAGGAACCAGTGGCACGGCCAAAACCGAATTTTCGCTATGAGGTGATGTGGGAGTCACATGAAGCCTGGCGTGACACTATTGCTTCTGGATGGAATGAGCATCAAGGAGATGGGGGAGTGGAAGCACTTCGTAGAAAGCTCGAACTACTCTCAAAGAACCTCACGGCATGGAATGATGAGACTTTTGGGAGCGTTAGAAAGGAAATCAAGAAGGCTAAAGGTGAACTGGAAAGGCTGCGAAGTGTTCCGTCAAGGACGTCTCCAAATCATCTCGAGATGAAGCTTAATGAGCGGTTGGTTGAACTATATCATAGAGAAGAAATTATGTGGAGACAGAGATCGAGAATTCAGTGGCTAGCAGCGGGCGATAGAAATACAAATTTTTTTCACATGAGGGCAAACTTGAGGAGGAAGAAGAACATGATCCGGGCACTCCATAACGCGCTGGGCATACGTGTGGACGACAAGGCTGAGATGAAACAGCTTGTTACAGACTTCTATAAAACGTTATACACCACAGAGGGAGTGCAAGGGATGGATGACGTGCTTCAGCACGTGCCTCGTAAGGTAACAACAGATATGAATGCTTCACTTTGTGCCCCCTATTCAAACGAGGAGGTGAAGCAGGCGCTTTTTCAGATGTTTCCCACCAAGGCCCCAGGCCCAGATGGATTCCCCGCACACTTTTATCAGCGTCATTGGGACATTTGTGGAGAGGAGATTACTAATGTGGTACTTCGGATTATCCGAGGAGAGGAGAGTGCAGCTAGTATTAATGACACGGTCCTTGTGTTGATCCCCAAGGTACAAAACCCCACTCTCCTTACCCAGTTTAGACCTATTAGTCTTTGCAATGTTATCTACAAAATTGCGTCAAAAGTTGTAGCGAATAGACTCAAAGTGATATTGCCAGATATTATCTCAAAGGAGCAATCAGCTTTTGTCCCAGGAAGGTTAATCACCGATAATATCATATGTGCCTATGAATGCTTGCACTTTATGAAGAGAAACCGATCCAAGTCTAATAGCTTTTGTGCACTCAAGCTGGACATGATGAAGGCGTATGACAGAGTGGAATGGCCTTACCTACAAGCCATCATGGGTAAGCTTGGTTTTGCTCCGGAATGGGTCCAGACCGTAATGAGTATGATCACTTCGGTATCGTTCTCGGTTCTATTTAATGGAGAGAGATTGGAGAGCTTCTCACCATCCAGAGGTATTAGGCAGGGAGATCCTATTTCCCCTTACTTGTTCTTGATCGCAGCGGAGGGCCTTTCATGCCTCTTAAAACACAGTTCTCAGTCATTAGTGCTCGGTGGCATAAAGGTGGCACCCACGGCTCCGGCAGTGAATCACCTTTTGTTTGCAGATGACAGCCTGCTGCTTTTCAAGTCTAGCATCCAAGGGGCAAATGAGGTATCAAACCTACTCGATACTTATTGCTTGGCTTCAGGGCAAAGAGTAAACCATGATAAATCATCAATCTTTTTCAGTAAAGGGTGCCCAGAGACACTTAGAGGGGACATTAAGAATATACTCAGTGTGCAGAATGAGTCTCTTAGTGAGAAGTACTTGGGCATGCCAACAGATGTGGGACAGTCAAAGAATGGCACTTTCAAATACTTACGAGACAGAGTTTGGGAAAGGATAAAAGGATGGATGGAGAAACTCTTATCTGTTGCCGGAAAGGAGGTTCTAATAAAGTCTGTGGCCCAAGCAATACTAGTTTTTTCGATGTCGTGTTTCAGGCTTCCGAGGGGCCTTTGTGATAGCATCACTTCCCTTATCCGTCAGTTTTGGTGGGGAAGCAAGAGGGGAAAGAGGAAACCTTGTTGGGTTGCATGGGATTTGATGACACGATCAAAAAGTTTGGGAGGATTGGGATTTAGGGATATCGAGATATTCAACTTGGCACTTCTGTCCAGACAAGTTTGGAGACTTTTGAATGATCCGTCCTCATTGAGTGCACAAATCCTTAAAGCTGTTTATTTCCCACAAGGCTCTGTTCTAGACGCTCAATTAGGCCCGCATCCCTCACAGATCTGGCGCTCTATACTTGATGGGAGGGATGTAATCATCAATGGGGCCATCAGAAGGATTGGGGATGGAGCCTCCACGCACATATGGAATCATAGCTGGATTCCTCGGAATGGAATGATGCGGCCGATTACATCTCTGGTGGATGTTCCTCCACAGATGGTGTCAGAGTTAATTGATCACACTTCGGCTGAATGGAGGGAGGACGTGGTCAGGCAGGTTTTTATACCACTAGATGCTGAGGCTATTTTACATATTCCATTGTGCACTCGGCAGGTGGACGATTTTTGGGCATGGCATAATGACCCCAAGGGACGTTTCTCTCTACGGTCTGCTTACCGGATGATTGTCAGCATCAAGCTTGGGCACGAGGCATGGCTAGAAGAACGGGAGGATCCTTCAAACTCTGCAGCTGAATTGCGGGGGTGGAACTCCATTTGGGAAGTGGTAGTACCACCGAAGTTGAGAGTCTTCACATGGCAACTGGCGCACCACTCGCTCCCGACGGGTGACGTTCTAAACCATCGGAACATGGCAACCTCGAGTGTTTGCCCACTATGCGGAGGTCAGGACAGTTGGTGCCATTCCTTGTTGGATTGCAGTGCGTCCCGCTGTGTCTGGGCTTTGTCTGACAGCGAATTGGTGGAACATATGCTGGCAACAACAGAACCGAACGCACGACTATGGCTTTTTGCTATGAGCGAAACACTTCCAGCAGAGCAGCTTACTGTGTTGATTGTCACCTTATGGGCTATTTGGAGTTCACGACGCAAGGCTATACACGAAGAGATCTTCCAGACCCCTTTTGCCACGGACAACTTCATCAAGTCTTACCTGTCAGACACAGAATTCATGAAGAAGAAGGTGGGAACACAAGTGACAGCGATTTCACGGCCTACGACATGGGTACCGCCACCTGCTGACCACTTCAAGATCAATGTGGACGCAGCTGTGTCTTGTTCAGGCACTTTTGGTGCAGTTGGAGTAATATGCAGGGATGCATGGGGCTGTTTTTGGGAGCTTCGTCACTAACCTTGAGGGGCCTTCGTGATCCTCAAGTGCTTGAAACATTGGCTATCCGGGAGGCGTTAGCTCTCTCAGAAGATCTCTATCTCAACCAAGTTTTGGTGGCCTCGGATTGCAAGGTGGCGATTGATGCGATCAGGGAAGGAAGTCAAGCAAATTTTGGCGCCATCGTCCAGGAGATCAAGGCTAGAGCAGCTAGCTTCATTTCATGTTCTTTTAGTCATGAGTATAGGACCTCCAATATGGAGGCCCATAATCTCGCAAAGTATGCTTTATCTTTAGGTTTTGGCCGTCACACCTGGCTAGGCCAGACCGACGACCTTGTTTTTGTACCCTTGAACATTAATCAGTAATAAAGCTTTGCGAGATTCTCAAAAAAAGGAAGATTACATCTGACTTCACAATCCATTTGCAAAAGTTGTCTATCAAAGCCAAACCAATATACAAGTTAATCATCACGAGGGACTGCCCCTCTGTCCCTCCTCTTGCGTGACACCAACCCATCTAGAACGACGCGCCACTATTGTTTCATAAGATTACATCTGGCTGCACTACCCATTTGCAAAAGTCGTCTCTCAAAGCCAAATCAATCTACAAGATAATCATCCAGAGGGACTGCGCGCCTTTGTCGCTCTTCTTGCATGACGCCAACTCGTCTGGAACGACGCACCACTGTTTGTTTCAAAAGATTAGATCTTGTTGCACTATCTATTTGCAAAAGTCTTCTATCAAAGCCAAACCAATCTACAAGATAATCTTCACGAGGGACTGCGCGCCTCTATCGCTCCGCTTGCGTGACACCAACTGATTTGGAACGGCACGCCACACTGCTGTTTCAGAAGATTAGATCTGACTACATGATCCATTTGCAAAAGTCGTCTATCAAAGCCAAACCAATCTACAAGATAATCATCACGAGGGACTGTGCGCCTATGTCTCTCCGCTTGCGTGACATCAACCCATCTGGAACGACGCGCCACTGTTGTTTCGGAAGATTAGATTGGCTGCACGATCCATTTGCAAAAGTCGTCTATCAAAGCCAAACCAATCTACTCCCTCCGTTCGGAATTACTTGTCGCAGAAATAGATGTATCTAGACGTATTTTGATTCTAGATACATCCATATCCGAGACAAATAATTCCGAACGGAGGGAGTACAAGATAATCATCGCAAGGGACTGCGCGCCTCTGTCACTCCGCTTGCGTGACGCCAACCCATCTGGAACGACGCGCCACTATTGTGTCGGAAGATTAGATCTGGCCGCACTATCCATTTGCAAAAGTCATCTATCAAAGCCAAACCAATCTACAAGATAATCTTCACAAGGGACTGCGCGCCTCTGTCGCTCTTCTTGCGTGACGCCAACCCATCTGGAACGACGCACCACTATTGTTTCGGAAGATTAGACCTGACTGCATGATCCATTTGCAAAAGTCATCTATTAAAGCCAAACCATTATACAAGATAATCATCACGAGGGACTGCGTGCCTCTGTCGCTTCGCTTGCGTGACGCCAACCTATCTGGAACGACGCGCCACTGTTGTTTCGGAAGATTAGATCTGACTGCACGATCCATTTTTGGAAATATGCCCTAGTCCAATTCGCCCCCCCCCACACACACAAGGAAAGGGGGCGCCTTCTTACTTGGGCCCTTATGGCCCAAGTTGCCCTCCACCTCTTGGCCTTTTAAGGCCCATTCATATTTAAATTAAATATAAAATGTTCTAAACATTTTCAAAGCATTATATATATAATTTAACATCTCAGAAAACATTTCTGCCTATATATAATTAATCGGTAATACTTGGTATTACCCGATATTCACCGAAACCCTTCCGGTGACCCCGAAATGCTTTAGGAACTATTTCGGATATTAATGAAACAATTCCACAAATATATTCTCATCACTCCTATCCCGCTAACACTCAACAGGTTATGATTGCCTTAAGTTTGTGACCCCGTAGGTTCGGTAAACTATAGACATGAACGAAACCCCGTTCGTTCAATAACCGATAGCGGAACGGTGGACATCCATATAGGTCCCTATGATTACACGAATAATATTCGAGTGAACCTTTGGTTATCATGTGATGCTCCCTTTGCTTCGTGATACTTTACAAAACCCGGTGTGCATCGGTATCCTCCTAAGTCATCACCATGCTCACTATACCATTGCTCCTGTTACCGGTTTTGTTCTTCTTCTCGTTGACGTGTTTCGGCATCCCCATGACGTAGTCACCCGTGTCTAGCCAGACGATGATGGAAGCCATCACACCGAGGGGGGCCTAAGAATATCTCTCCATCATTGGAGGAGCAAATCCCACTTTCGAGCTGTCTGGTCACTTGTCAAACTTTCCAGTGTGCTTGAAAGTTGTCGCTATGATCACCTTGTTACAGATGACGTTTGAGCAACCCCAAAGCCCACCGTCCGGTAGAAAGTGATCGAGACACTCTCATGGTATGAGGAACTAAAACACATGCTAACACTCCGTATTATAATAGATGATTTCAGATGACATAATCACATAGTATAACCGACAAGTATTGGGTCGATTCAATATGATCATTCTTCTAACGCCATACCGTCAATGTTGTTTTAGGACTATCATTACACTCAACAATGTCCTAAGATCCGAAAAATTTGATCACTAACAACACTTGAGACGGTCTTAGAGGCGAGACCGATAACCTATTGTTTACCGTTTATCATTTCACACGTGCTTATGAGTTTTCCATTGAATCACTTATTCCAGGATCATAGCAGTTATAGCATGAAATATAAACTCTTAATTATGAATAATGAAAATATAGTAATACAATATTATTGCCTCTAGGGCATATTTCCAACAATTGCTACATGCCTTTTTTATCGTCTTCAAGCTTTGTAACTAAACACCACCACATTAAAATTTTCTTGGAAAATTGTAGCATGAACGTTAAGAGGTATTCTTCCAAGGCGACTTGATTACCGCCATTAGCTCATGGCGATCTCATGTTGACGTGCATGGCATTCAACATGTCGCACAAAATTGTTGACACATCATATTGATTTCCTATACTTTTACTTCAACTACATTTAGTGAACTATATATGCTTTGAGCAGACAGAAAATAGTTGTAATATCCAAATATTTTTCACACTTACACCATTGGTACCCCCATTGACGGTTCTACATTTTTTTGAGGGCAACACAGTAGATTTCATTGCTCAATAGGAAGATTTACAGGAATGGTGTTTGGATCATAGGGCAGATCCGACCAAGTATGTCTACCTGCTGCAAAGAGAGCGAAAATCTAGCTAGATTGTGTGCTTCAGTGTTACAAGTTCTACCTTCAAACACAAAACTACAAGAAATAAAATCAACCATCCATTGTGTGATCTCCCTAATCATGACCCCATGCACAACTTCGGTCTTCATGAATATCATCAAGTATTGATCTGCAATCTGAGGCAGCATATAAGCTTTGAACTCCCGGATCAACGGCGAGTTAGGGCCTCCCGACACGCAATGGCCTCAAGCGTTGTTGGTTCAGTTATCCCCTGGATCACAAAAGAAGACAGTCTTAAATATGTTCCATGACCATCTCGGGACACTACCGAAGTTGTTCCCCGGCCTAGTGGCACATCTTGAAGCCCATGTTGGGTCGACTGGACGGGCCAAACAGAAGGGGATTGCTTGTGGGCCCGTGTTCCAAGGCCCAAGAGTAAATGTGTTGTATAGAAAATCCCGTGAGCTGGGCGGGCCATAGCACGGGCTGGCCCTAACATAGCTCAGCCCCCGGATGTGTCGGCACTGTTGTATTCAGAAGATTAGATCTGACTGCATGCTCCATTTGCAAAAGTCGTCTATTACAGCCAAACCAATCTACAAGATAAATCATCACGAGGGACTGCGCGCCTCTATCGCTCCGCTTGCGTGACGCCAACCCATCTGGAACGACGCGCCGAAAGTCAGAGGATTTCATGTCTATCCTGGTGTGCTCCAGAAGGATCGCTTACGCATAACCTTCCGTTTCAACTTTCCTGCATTATCTATCTACAA
Source organism: Triticum urartu (assembly GCF_003073215.2). Taxonomy (NCBI): domain Eukaryota; kingdom Viridiplantae; phylum Streptophyta; class Magnoliopsida; order Poales; family Poaceae; genus Triticum; species Triticum urartu. Next base: position 124,846,457 of record NC_053028.1, read on the forward strand.
AGCTACAACGGACGCCTCATCGCCGTCCGTTTCGACCCCCTGCATTATCTATCCGCAAACCTACAACGGTGCCCCATTGCCGCCTGCTTTCACGCTCAATTAAACTAGCCCACAGTATGCGGCTTTGCCACGTGATTCACGCGCACGTCTCCGTCGCAATTCGGCGGGGATAATAAGATAAGAAAAAAATGAGATAAAACCCCTTTAATCAACAAGAGGGGGCAGTTTATTTTCCGCAATAAATTTTTTCCCAAGAAAACCCATGGCAGCCCTGAATTTCTATTTTCGGTGTAGAGCTGGTGTGTGCGCGGAGCGGAATGACTGTCCGGTGGGGGCAGTAACCCAATCCTCTGACCGGCTTGTCGCGCTCCGGCGGCAGCCACTTTAATGGCCCCGAGGCGACACCTGTCCCTCCCCCCACCTCGCCGCCGCGATCGCCTCCCGCAAAGCCGCACCAACTCCGCAGCAACACGCCCCCCGATGCTCCCCTCCCGCCCGCTCCGCCTTGTTTTCTAAACCAAAAATCTCGCCTTTCTGTAAAACTAGATTTCCCCTTGCTAATTCGGGTATTATACCGCCGGCTAATCACACTCCACCCGCTGTCGCCCGCCCCCTTGTTTATAAGCCCAGCCCCCCCTCCCTTGCCTTCTTTGTCGGTCGCCTTTGTGGGATAGAGTCGCCGAGAGAGACCGCCGGAGGAATTTTCGCTGCTGGTGGTGCGGGAGAGGGAGGGATCTTGGGGGAATTCGGTGTGGGGGTTGTGGTGTGAGGAGGAGGAGGGATGGAGATGCCGGGAGGGAGCGGCGGGGCCGGCGCGCTGGCCAGGCAGGGGTCGATCTACTCGCTGACGTTCGACGAGTTCCAGAGCGCGCTCGGCGGCGCCGGCAAGGACTTCGGGTCCATGAACATGGACGAGCTGCTCCGCAACATCTGGACGGCCGAGGAGTCCAACGCCATCGCGGCCACCCTGACGCCGGCCACCACGGCCGCCCCGGCGTCCAATGTCGACGCCCTGCCCCAGCCGCCGCCGCCGCAGCCGCTGCAGCCGCAGCAGCAGGCCATCCTGCGCCAGGGCTCCATGACGCTGCCCCGCACGCTCAGCCAGATGACGGTCGACGAGGTCTGGCGCGACATCATGGGCTTCTGCGACGAGGAGCCGCCGGCGCCCCCCGCGCCGGCGCCGGCCCAGGCTCAGGCTCAGGCTCAGGCGGAGGCCCAGGCGCAGCGGCAGCAGACCCTGGGGCGGATGACGCTGGAGGAGTTCCTGGTGCGCGCCGGCGTGGTGCGGGAGGACATGGGGGGCCAGACCGTTGTCGTGCCGGCGCGGGCGCAGGCTCTGTTCCCTCAGGGCAATGTGGTCGCGCCGGCCATGCAGGTGGCGAACGGGGTGGTGCACGGAGTCGTCGGGCAGGGGCCTGGCGTGGCGATGACGGTGGCGGCGCCGACGACGCCGGGCGTGCTGAACGGGTTCGGCAAGATGGAGGGCGGGGATCTCTCGTCGCTGTCGCCGGTGCCGTATCCCTTCGACACCGTGACGAGGGCCAGGAAGGGGCCTACCGTCGAGAAGGTGGTCGAGAGGAGGCAGAGGCGCATGATCAAGAACCGGGAGTCCGCCGCCAGGTCCCGCCAGAGGAAGCAGGTGAAGCTCTCGTTCTTCAACCATACGCATTTTGCTTAACTAATCTGAAATATTATCTGAACCCGAACCCAGGTTCACAGGGTGTCTATATCGGGTATGCCCCTCGGTCATGTTGTGTACTTTATTCGTTGATGTGATCTGACATTTCCATTTTAGCTGCTAGATAATAGTTTATCCCTGAGTAGCCCCTGCAAATAGCAAGTTGGAGTTGTTAAACATTGTGAAACCCAAGATGAGGAGAATCTATGTGGATCGTCATTCAAGTTGACCCTCTCAGATTCAGCAATGGATAACTTTGTTCATTTCGGAAATGAAGTTTTGGCATTGCAGCATTGTGGGTCTTCTCATCTCTTCAATCTACTATCGCGATGGTAGGGAGGAGGATGAGAAGCATAGTTACTTTCCGGTGAATTTTGTCTTAGGCTAAGCAGGTGGCATTGTATGCCTCTTTATGCACCATTTCTACATAGCCTGTAAAATTCTATGTTGTGAGCACAGCAAGCTCTAATTGATAGCACTGACCGTGGCGAATAGTTTCAGATGATTCCATTAATTGTTGTCATTTAACCATATCACAGTTTGTGTACACTTAACTTTGAACCTTCTGATGTATTGCAGGCTTATATAATGGAGTTGGAAGCCGAGGTTGCAAAACTGAAGGAGAACAATGAGGCATTGCAGAAAAAACAGGTATACTTAAAATTTCTTTAATGGCTATATGCACATTGTTTATTTACTAACCTTGCAATTCTAATCAGTTAGTAGACTTAGTTGATTTCTTGACTCCAGACAGTTCTAATATTTCTTGCTGCAATTGCCATATTTGTCTGGTTGTTTGGTAGTATCATCTATGCTTTTTTAGTTCTCCCCGAATGATGCTTATTGCTGTCACGAGTCATGATTGTTGTCACAACCAGCATTTTTGTAATGTTTGGTCGTTCTGCATCGTTGGAGGCTGCATAAAAATTATCCTTTTAAGTTTAAATATTCGGGTGTTAAATCAATTTTGTAACATTGTTGTTTCGGTTATCTTGCCTTGCAAAATTTGCTACTTGTACTCATCTTTGGTGCATTCAACTGTTTTTACTAGCAGATTGTTATCTGTTGACTATGAAATATACACTCCACGCTGTATCATATTTTGTGTGATTAATGTAACTTGAGGTTCCCTATGTTTCACATGCATGTCTTGCGTTATCTATATGTTGTTATCACATTTTAAACATTTTAGTTACACTCCTTTGATTTGAGAAAATGAATGAACATTTTAGTTAGTTTAACTTCAACATAAAGTTGTGGACTTTACAGTTTAGATCTGCTGGTTACATTAAGTTATCATACGTTTTCCTTCTGAATTTCTGATAAACGCTTTAAGGAGCTATATTCACTTTCGTTATGCTTTTAATATGCAGGTGGAAATGCTACAGAAGCAAAAGGATGAGGTAATACCATTTGCAGAAAATATTTCTTGTTACTAATATACATTGCGTTTGGCCTTATTATTGTGGAAGTAGTACCATGCAGTACTGTTATTTACACCCCATTCTGATCACTAATTCTATTCGTCTATTTGGATTTATCACTGCTGCAAACTACAGTTCTGTTGGTTGATTTGCAAAAGAGTGCATGATGGTTTTCCATAGGTTCATGTATCTAGCCTGTTTTCCATAAGTACATTGTTCATACTAAGGCGTAAGGTGCCCACACAATGACAGCGGTATTAGTCATGCATGCATAGCTGCATACATTCAAAAGCTTTTATATATAAAATATGCATGTCTGCTCAACTTGTTATTCTAGGACTTCGAGTCTGGCTGGCTGTGAGTTGGATTAGAAAGATACTTGTTTCAATATACTGGTTTTATATATATTACTAGTTATCGGCAACTTATAAAATAGTTGCCAAAGTAAGCCTGGGGAAAATCATTTGATGTAGCATCAAGAAATGTGGAGATGACTAATTGGATTTCAATCTGGGGTTAGGAAAATGTTTCTAAGTGACTCGGATTATAATACAATAATCCCTTATTGGTCATTGGTTCTGTTCTTAGCCTTAAAACTCAGTTTTTCCAGTAACTGGTGAGGGTACCTAGTTTGAGAATATGCCCAATATACAGCCTATTAAATGGACATAGTTTTCATATCTTGGGCGATTGTCAGTTGCACTCTTCTGATGTCAACTACTACCCTTTGCCTTGGTGGTTCTGTTTAAGAATCAAAAGTTATATTGCCATTATCTAGGAGTATTAAGAGATTGTAGGACTTAGGTTACAACTGAACATTTGAAATAAACCATGGTTCCCAAGTTCCATAAACCTGGGCACAAAGAAGCCAAGAGAGCCATGCTCGAATAAAATGTCAGTGCTTTTTGGCTGGGCCTCATCTAGCAAAGGATATATGAACTGTCAACTCTTATTTGATGCCACCTTAGATCTCAAGCTTGCAAGAAACACTGAAGATAAGAAAAATCCTAACGTCACTTGTTTGGAAACAGGAGTATGCTTCTGTATTTGTACATCATGTGTAACAAAAAAACTAAAAAACACAAACTATGAACCATTCTAATCTGGAGATTAAAACTAACATTCTCCATATGTTCTGTTTGGTGATAATTACATCCGGCTATGATCCGCCCAAACTCCACCAAGTTAGAGCTACTTGTCAGCAGCATAGCATTTGGTGTGATTTTTTTAACAAGTGATGTGCACAGGCGTGCAAATCTCAGATTTCATAGGAAGCCAAAATATTATTTGTCTGTCCTATGATTCTCCCTGAAGTAGTACTGTGTTGTAGATAATTTAGGTCTATTGTTTCACTATATGCTTTCTGTGTAACCTACCGGAACTGAGAAAATGTCCAAAAGCACAATGTTTGTCATGACGTGTAGAAGATTTTGGAGTTTTACAAGGCAAAGATATTTTGGTTGGTCCTGTAAGAGATGGATGATGAGTATGGCAGAGATAGTTTAGACTTTAGAGGACTCTAGAATTAGATACAGTGACATTTTTAGGGAAGATTTCTACCATAAAGTATTTTGCTGTTGAGGATTTGGCTTTTGCCACATGGCGACACTAAATGGAGATCCAGCAGAGCCTCCTCATAGCATAAGCTTTCATAAACTTATTCGTCATATGATTTTTCTGTAGCTTCCGCTTTAATTCGAAAAGAGGTCTCTTTTGACACCCTGTCGCTCACCCAGTTCACTTGTGAATGGATTTTGCAGGTTATAGAGAGGATCGAAAAGCAGCTTGGACCAAAGGCAAAGAGGTTTTGCTTGCGACGAACGCTGACCGGTCCGTGGTAGCCCGAAGCTCAATACAACCTTGACAGCAGCTGGAGTATCTGGCTTCCTTAGATGAACAACCAGTGTACATATCAACCGAGGCCGGAGTCTCCAGCTGCCCCCGTAGACCCCCGCTTTCTTGCTGCTCCTGTGGCGATCGTTCGGTTTATTTAGTTGTTGGTTCCTGGGTGACAATCTAAGTCCTAGGTCTCTCTAGCTTTGCCGTTTCCAAAATGAACAAAAAGCAAAGTATCTAATCTGTTTAACTCCCTATCTATTCGCGTGTGGCGAGGTCGTCATGCGTGCCGTTTTATGCCGTTGCTGGACGCAGCTGTTCTGTATGATGTTGAGTCGTCATGCCAATTCCGTGATAGCTGAGTGATCACCACCGTAGTGGACCAGCGGTGGAGCCATTTGGTTTCACTGACCTGACCGTGGTTTTAGTTTACGGTTGCCGTTTTCTGGAGTCTGGGCGATGTCACAATGCATGAAACTCCTGGGTTTGAGTTTACAGTCCAGTTTCTGGGCGACGCTACTGCTCAGTGCGCACAGTGTCGCTGTTGTGATGATTGTGAGTCTGGACTGTTGCTTGATGGTGTGCGTGCCGAAGATTGCACGCTGTAGCCTGTAGCTCACCCTGCGCATCCTTCTTTTGTGGTTGCAACATTGATGTTACTAGCTACTTTGCCGTGGAGGTCAGTTAAGGGCACGCACTCACGAACCACACCAGTTGGCCTGTGCTTGTGCTTTTATTATGAAGAAGAGGTGATGGGCGGCGCCACCGGCTGGGCGGGGACTGGAGTTCGGTTGGAGCTGGGGGCGGCGAACGATAGCCTGGTTGCGCTGTTAGAACGAATACAATAGAAAGATGATGTAAGCAGGCTATAGGGATTTAAATATTGCTCTCTCGTGAAGAAATATAAGATCGTTTGATCTAAACGCTCTTATATTTTTTTAGGGGAAAGTATATTTTTACTTCCTTGGAAGAGAGAGAATTTTGTGGAATCGTTATGTGTTGCTGAAGATAATTGGGATTCCTGACCCATGACATGATTCTCAGTCTCCCGTCCTACACTAGCTTAGTTGCTTGCACGCCACTACATGTAGCGCTTTTTCGCCATGATACCGTCATCAATCTATCTAGTACTACGGAGGAAGACTGGCAGTGGTAGAGGAACCCAACGAACTGCTTCAAGCTCGGAGGGACTGTTCAGAGCTACACGAGTGTTTCTTTCAGAGCTCAAGAGCTGCGGCCGAAGCCGTGTTCAATTTGCCAGCACCTCTCTATCTCTCAGCTTATGTTTACGAAACGCTCGATTAAAGGCGATTCTCAAGAAAAGATACACGAGCTCAAGCAAAGGACTCGTATGTGATATATTTATTTTGTTTTCTTATTTTTAATGTGTGCGATACGTCTTAATTAGCTCGTTACGTGTTATAAATTGGTCCAAACCATGGTGATTCACGTGTTCGCCATTATGCGGGAGGGTGTGGAACCATGGTGACTTTGCCTCTTTAGTTTAGCGGGAGGGTTCAACCATGGTCATTCTGCAGCAGCAGCCAGTTCACCTTGGCCAGCACCAGCTGGTCATCGTTGCAGTAGAAGCGTCGGCCTGAGCGCCGGAGGTCGTGCCCCAGGTGCAGGGAAAAGAATTCTATGAGACCAGGTCTCACGTGAGACCCATCCTGATGGATGACACGTGGCATTCACAAATCACAAAGCATCCCCCACCCTCCATTTAAAATCAGGGGGGGGGGGAGAGATATTAGATACTTTGTGATTTGTGAATGACATTTTAGTTAGTTTAACTTCAACATGAAGTTCTGGACTTTACAGTTTAGATCCGCTGGTTACATTAAGTTATCATACATTTTCCTTCTGAATTTCTGAAATGCTCTAATGAGCTATATTAACTTTTGTTATGCTTTTAATATGCAGGTGGAAATGCTACAGAAGCAAAAGGATGAGGTAATACCATTTGCAGAAAATATTTCTTGTTACTAATATACATTGCGTTTGGTCTGATCATAGCTGCATACATTCAAAAGCTTCTATATATAAAATATGCTTGTTTGCTCAATCTGCTATTACAAGACTTCGTGTCTGGCTGGCTGTGAGTTGGATTTAAATGCACTTGTTTTAATATACTGCTTTTAGATATATTTAGTTATCGGCAACTTATAAAATAGTTCCAAAGTAAGCCTGAGGAAAATCATTTGATGTAGCATCAAGAAATGTGGAGATGACTGATTGGATTTCAATCTGGGGTTAGGAAAATGTTTCCAAGTGATTCGGATTGTAATACAAAAATCCTTTATTGTTCATTGGTCCTGTTCGTAGCCTTAAACTCAGTTTTTCTAGTAACTGGTGAGGGTACCTAGTTTGAGAATATGCCCAATATACAGCCTAATAAATAGACATAGTTTTAATTTCTTGGGCGATTGTCAGTTGCACTCTTCTGATGTCAGCTAGTACTACTCTTTGCCTTGGTGGTTCTGTTTAAGATTCAAAAGTTCTATTGCCATTATCTTTTTTGATAAAGGGCATTTTTCTATTGCCATTATCTAAGAACATTAAGAGATTGTAGGACTTAGGTTAAAACAGAACATTTGAAATAAACCATGATCTCCAAGTTCCATAAACCTGGGCATAAAGAAGCCAAGAGCGCCATGCTCAGATAAAATTGTTTAAGTATATTATATCTTCTCTTTCTATCAATCGGTCTTTTGGGATAGTTGGTTGATAGCAATATCTAACATGATAGTCTCAGTCCCCGCATTTTCCCCATTCGTTTATCCACGCCCACGTCGGGCGTGGGGGGAGGTGTTGATCATTCCATATCCACGTCGGGTGTAAGAGGAGGGGGGGGGGGTTAAGTATATTATATCTCCTCTTCCTATCAGATCGGTCTTTTGGGATAGTTGGTTGATAGGAATTTCTAACAAAAATGCCAGTACTTTTTGGCTGGGTCTCATCTAGCGGAGGATAACTGTCAACTCTTATTTCATGCCACCTTAGATCTCAAGCTTGCAAGACACACTGAAGATAAGAAAAATCCTAACGTCACTTGTTTGGAAGCAGGAGTTTGCTTGGTGTGTGAAAAACTAAAAACACAAACTATAAACCATTCTAATCTGGAGATTAAAACTAACATTCGTCATATGTTCTGTTTGGTGATAATGACCTCCGGCTATGATTGGCCCAAACTCTGCCAAGTATGAGCTACTTGTCAGCAGCATAGCATCTGGTGTGATTTATTTAATAAGAGATGTGCACAGGCGTGCAAATCTCAGATTTCATAGGAAGCCACAATATTATTTGTCTGTCCTACAGTTCTCCCTGAAGTAGTATTGTGTTGTACATAATTTAGGTCTCTTATTTCACTATATGCTTTCTATATAACCTACTGGAAGTGAGAAAATGTCCAAAAGCACGATGTTTCTCATGACGTGTAGAAGATTTTGGAGTTTTACAAGGCAAATATGTTCTGGTAGGTCCTGCAAGAGATGGAGGATGAGTATGTCAGAGATAGTTTAGATTTAGAGGACTCTAGAATTAGATACAGTGACATTTTTAGGGAAGATTTCTACCATAAAGTTTTTTGCAGTTGAGGATTTGGGTATTCCCACACGGCGATCCTAAATAGAGATCCGGCAGAGCCTCCTCATAGCATAAGCTTTCATAACCTAACATGCCATGGTGAAGACTAGGATGTCCTTAGTAGAGAAGAGATAGGGTGAATTAAGTGTAGCCACTGGTTTGTTAATGGTGAATAAAGAGTTGAGTCACCCATATTTTACAAGAGTTAGTCTCCCAGACAATCCACACAGTTCTAGATTGATTTGTGATTTTGGAGGAGGGGGGCTTGGCTACCAAAATCAGTGTCTCTATTGCTTAAGATGCTAATGGTCAGCTGTGCTATCTGAAAACCCACAGTTTTGCAGCAGTACCGTATGCATATCAACAAAACATTTATGCTGACAATTTTTTCAGTGGAATTTTCAAGAAGTTGTCGCACCATGTTTTTTTCACGCATGGACATGTCTTTAATCTATTTGGATGAAACTCATTCGTCACAGATTTTTTTGTAGCTTCCACTTTAATTGTTAGCCAAGTTTGAAATTATTATTTAAAGAAATAAGGCCCCTCTGATTGATAAGTATTTACTGGAAGTAGAATGCTAGCCGAAAATATACTTAAATAATTATACATATTTTTTGGCGGTAGGTTGCTACTATATTAGTTAGAACAATTGGTTTGAGATGTTTTGTGTTCTGACAGCAAGTACTAGTTCTTTGGTGCTCCTGTTTTTCACTTGTAATAACAATTCGAAGAAAGGTTCTCTATAGACATCCTGTCGCTCACACAAGTTCACTTGTGAATGGATTTTGCAGGTTATAGAGAGGATAGAAAAGCAGCTCGGACCAAAGGCAAAGAGATTTTGCTTGCGACGAACTCTGACGGGTCCGTGGTAGCCCGAAGCTGAATCCAACCTTGACAGCAGCTGGGACGTCTGGCTTTCTTAGATGAACAACCAGTGTACATACCAGTCGAAGCCGGAGCCTCCAGCTGCCCCCTAGACCACTGCCCCTGTGGCGGTCGTTCGGTTTATTTAGTTGTTGGTTCCTGGGTGACAATCTAAGTCCTAGGTCTCTCTAGCTTTGCCGTTTCCAAAATGAACAAAAAGCAAAGTATCTAATCTGTTTAACTCCCTATCTATTCGCGTGTGGCGAGGTCGTCATGCGTGCCGTTTTATGCCGTTGCTGGACGCAGAAGTGCGGCCGCTGTGCGTGCTGCTGAGTTGTGATACCCCGTTCTGTGACGGCATTTGGTTTCGCTGACCTTGGCTGTGGGTTCAGTTTACAGTTGCCGTTTTATGGATGATGTCGCAATGCAGGAGGTTCCTGGGTTTGAGCTTGCAGTCCACTTTCTGGGCGACGCTGCTGCTCGATGCGCGCGTGGTGTCGCTGCTGTGATGATTGAGTGATGTCTCGTGGGCTGTTGGCTGATGGTGTGGGTGCCGAAGATTGCACGCTGCACATCCTTCTTTGTTGGTTGCAACATAACATTGATTTTACTAGCTGCTTTGCCGTGGAGGTCAGTTAAGGGCACTCACGCACGGACCACACCAGTTGGCCTGTGCCTGTGCTTTTATTATTATTTTTTTTCGAAACGGAGGCAAAGATTGCCTCATCTATTAATTAAGCAGAAGAGAATTGCCCAGTGAATTCCGGAAAACCGGGCGAAAACCGACTGTGCTTTTATTATGAAGGAGGTGATAGCCGGCGCCACCGGCTGGGCGGGGACCGGAGTTGGGTTCAAGCTGGGGGCGGCGAACGATAGCCTGATTGCGCCGTTAGAGCAAATACAATAGAAGGGTGATGTAAGCAGGCTATAGGGATTTAAATATTGCTTTCTTGTGAAGAAATATAAGAGCGTTTGATCTTATATTTCTTTAGGGGGGAAGTATATTTTTATTTTGTTGGAAGAGAGAGAATTTTGTGTAAGTGTTATGTGTTGCTGAAGATAATTGGGATTCCTGACCCATGACATGATTCTCAGTCTCCCGTCCTACACTAGCTTAGTTGCTTGCACGCCACTACATGTAGCGCTTTTTCGCCATGAATCATGGGCCATGATACTGTCATCAATCTATCTGCTACGGAGGAAGACTGGCAGCAGTCGAGGAACCCAACAAACTGCTTCAAGCTCGGAGGGACTGTTCAGAGCTACCCGAGTGTTTCAGAGCTGCGGCCGAAGTCGTGTCCAATTTGGCAGCACCTCTCTATCTCTCTCAGCCTCTCAAGAAAAGATACACGAACTCAAACAGAGGACTCGGATGGGCAGGGCAGTGTGTGGGGGGCAACATTACAGAAGCTAGCAGTTTTTTTTGGGGTCAAAGTACATTACAAATAGTTAACAAAGTATTGAATATACATATAAATGCTCTTGTGCCTCAAAAGTGAAAATTGTGATGTATTTTATTTTGTTTCCTTGTTTTTCATGTGTGCGATACATATTAATTAGCTCGTTACTTATTACTCCCTCCGGTCCTTTTTACTTCGCGTATTAGATTTAGGTCAAGTCAAATTTTACAAAGTTTGACCAAATATATACTAAAAATATCAACATCTACCGTACCAAATATATATTCCATGAAACTAGATTTTATAATGAATCTAACAATATTGATTTGGCATTATAAATATTGATACATATTTCTATTAGCTTAGTCAAAGTAGAGATGCTTTGACTTCAGACAAAACTTATATGCAGACTAAAAAGGACCGGAGGAAGTATAAATTGGTCCAAACCATGGTAAGTCAGGTGTTCGCGGTTGTGCGGGAGGGTGTGGAACCATGGCGACTCTGCCTCTTTAGTTGAGAAGGAGGGTTCAACCATGGTGAATTATTGCTTATTTCTATTTTTTCATCTTTTTTTGAGACAATTCTATTTTTCATATGTGCGGGACTGGTAGGCTGATCCCCCAACCTCTCCCTTGCAGCACACTCTGATTTAAAAGCAGCAGGCCAAGGGAACGAACCAAACGCACAAGTGCCAGGCAAGCCTGGCCAGGCAAAATTTCACATCGTCCTAGGCTGTATCCAGGCAGCCATTTTTCCAGGCATGCAAACAAACAGGCCCATAGTGCTAGTTTAAGGCATTTCCCGTGCGTGACGTTTGCACCACAACTTAAGCATCTTTTAACATGTCACATCTTTTAACATAGTAGTCTAAGTTACTCCCCACTGTGGCTAGTCTAAGGCAAGGGGCCACATGAAGTGTAAAGTTTTAGTTTCCGAAACTTAAATTTTCGTTGTTCGCCCGTTCCAAGTTTCAGCGGTTGAAACTTAGCAAAGTTTCAAAAATTCATCAGAACATGTTCAAAATTGAACTTATTTAAAAGCCCTCATCAAAAGAAACACGAATACACAATTGAAACTTAATTTAGATTTGGTTCAAAAGATATAAAAATTTGAAAGTCAAAAGCAAAAATAATAATTTGAGGTTGCGTGCCCCGCTCCTACGCGCCACTAATCCCCTCCCAAGTATATCAAGGAGGAAATAAACATAGAGGAAAATTCCTACATGTATACATTGAAAATTGATATAGAATAGCGGCATGAAAAAATATGATAAAGGGGATAAAAAGAGACTAGGGTGACATGAAATAGGAGAAAAGATCAATGGAGGTGTGAAAAAGACATTATAAGGAAAAATACCTTAATAATGGCGCAAAAAATAGTATCGAGACTGACGAAATAGGTGAGAAAAATACCTTAAATAGCTGCGCAAGAATGGTATATGGAGAGGCGGGGGATCAAACCCCGTGCCTCCCGCATGCAAAGCGGGCGCTCTACCATTTGAGCTACATCCCTTCGCTTGTATTCACTGTGTAAATACTCGTAATCAAAAGTTAGACACTGTCCTACTTCTGCGACGCGAAGACTAACCTCCATGGGCCAATGTTTTATGAGCGGCCCACAGCCCACTTGTGTACGCCTGATGGCCCTTGCAGGTTTAACCATTGGCCTCCACAAAAATTGTCCAGCGTGGAGCGTTCAGCGAGGTTGGAGAGTCCTTCTCAAAAAAAAAGCAAGGTTGGAGAGTCATATTAGTCCCACCTCGGCGTGGACGGAATGTCCCATTAAATCCCTGGTGATTATAGACAATGCCACAAATATTTTGAAGACCAGAAGAATGCATTTACTATTTTTCATAAATAGGATAGCATTTAAAAATGCTGAATTAGTGCTGTTATGATTGCTAATGCTCATCTTTGCACAAAAGTGATGTTGTGTTCCTTAACAAATAATTGTTATGAAATTTTTGACAAGTGATGAACATTTTTCCAGCAACTTTTGAGCAACTTCAAACTTCACTTGAATTTGAATTGACTGAAATTTCAAATGGGATATTGATCAAAGGTGATGAAGCACTGTTTGGAAAAATGATTAGTTTGATCATAGAGGGTTACTGTAGCATGATACTGGGGGTGTTACAATACCCCTAGCAAGGAATTAACAAATCATTTAATCAAAATCTGATTGGCATGCACTTGCATTGACCAAGGTTATTTCTCTCTTTCTCGTTTTTTTACCTTTGGGGTCGGTGAAACCGGCAACTGCGAATCTTGGAAATTTCAGTTTTTCTTTTCATCTCAAACTAATCAAACAAACTTTCAATTCAAAAAAAATCACAGCCAAAATATATAATATTTAACCTTTAACATACGCAAAGTTGCCATTGATCAAGTTGTCAGTGCAAACTGCAAAGACTTTCCATCTCAAGGTCCTTGTTCAAAACCTCCTTATCGCACTCCCGACACCTTTTTTAGCTGCGAGCACGACTGTGGTACATTGCAATGCACCATTTTCATGTTTAGGGCATGTTCAGATCTCCTCTAGCTTCCCAAAACTTCACAAACTCAGCTTCTCACTCCAAGCAGCGATGAAAAATCTGTTCGGCTCGGTTTGCAGCCTTTGTCGTAAGTACCTACATGCAAATGTGGTCGGCTGAATTTTCTGTTTGAGATGTTAATTCATGTTATGGATATAAATCATAGGTACCCTTTCTGTGATGATATTCAGAAAACATTAAGCTGATATAGTTGTCTCACAATAATATGAACAGTCTTGCTAAATTTCAGTCAATTGAGACCTCGTTCTGTCTAAGTCAGTGCTATATTTGTGAGGTCTTACATTGAGATTTATCTGTGCAAATTTTTCCGTTTAGTTTTCTTTTTTTCTTTTCTTTTTCACATGTTATGTCACTTGACTAAGACTTGGTTAATTCTCAGTCGGAGTTGGCTGAGATCTAGCCACATCCTTTTTTGTATTTGGCCTCAGAATTTATGCATTCGTTTTCACAATTTTTATAGAAAGAAATACGACAACTCTCGATTTCTTTCATTCCCATTCCCATTTTCATCTTTCATCTACTTGGCTTATTTGGTCGCCCAGTTGACCTCTCTCGCAGTCTCCAGCAAAGCCATCAACGGATGCGCGCGTGCACCATGTGCTCAAATTCACCGGCCGGGCACCGGCGGATGCGCTAATTAATGAATCGTAGATTGCATCGAACTACCAGTATGTACTCTACATCGAACGTCGTCGGTGGAGCGCAATGTCGCAGCGCTTCCATCGATCTGTCAATTTAACAACTGATTCTCTCCAACGAAGTGAGCAAACGATCACCCGCAAAAAAAAAAAAAAAAAAAGTGAGCAAACGATGGAACCAGCCCAATGGGCCAGCTACACGCATCTACCTACCACTGCACCGTTAACCAACTAGGCCAACATGGTCACTCTGGCGCCAAGTCTAGCAAAAAATTGTTCTTTTTGGGACGGTCAACTCATCATCTTTCTCAAGTAGAGTAGTACAGATCTGAGCAAGAAATCTACGTACACACGATCTACTGTAGTATTGCTTAATTACAGTGCAAACACTGGTTTGTTAACCAAGAGACGGTTCCCTTAAGGTCACATAGCTAGGAAGCCACTGCAGGAGAAAGCTAAACCCAAGATGGACAAGAAATGCAGCGGAGAGGAGTCGAACTGGCTGGAGGTCGAGGAGGCCGCGCGTTGCACGGGGAAGAAGGCGCCCATCGTCAACCCCAGGCGATGGAGCTCCGCGGCGAATGCCATGGCGGTGGCCTTGATCATGACGATCCCGCCCATCCTTTTCATCTTCAGTGGCCGCCTCGACGCGCCGGCGGTGTGGATCAAATCCACCGTGGCCGGATTAGGAGCGCGAGGAGGTAATTGCAGTCTGCGTTTACTGCTTGTGCAAGTGTATTTTTTCATCAGTTTGGTTCTTTCATGCTACGAATGCTCGTGGTTGCGCTAGCAGCACCTAGTCTTTTTTTGGTGTTACTTTGCCTCAAATTCTGATCCACCTGCAGCAGAATCGTCCAAGAAATTAGACGTGCTTCTGGGGGGCCTTCTCCTCCCAGGATTCGACGAGCAATCCTGCGCCAGCCGGTACCAGTCCGTCTACTACCGCAAGAACATGACACGCTCGCCGACGCCGTATCTCATCGACCGGCTGCGGCGGCAGGAGGCGCTGCAGCGGCGCTGCGGTCCGGGCACCGACGCGTACCGGAGAGCCTCCGACAGGCTGAAATCCGGGGTGAAAGGCGTGGACACCGTCGACGGCTGCAGCTACCTCGTGCTGCTGTCTTACCGGGGCCTCGGCAACCGGATACTCGCCGCGGCCTCGGCCTTCCTCTACGCCATGCTCACCGGCCGCGTGCTGCTCGTCGACCGGGGGAAGACCATGGGCGACCTCTTCTGCGAGCCCTTCCCGGGGACCACGTGGCTGCTGCCCCTCGACTTCCCGCTCCAGGGCTACAGGGACCTCGGCGAGGACGCGGCGGAGAGCTACGGCAACGTGACGCTGCGCAACGAGACCGGCGGGTCGTCGGAGCACCGGTTCGTGTACATGCACCTCGACCACGCCGCGTCCGTCGAGAACAAGCTCGCCTACTGCGACGACCACCGGCAGTTCCTCCACCGGGTGCAGTGGGTGGTCATGAGGACGGACGTCTACATTGCGCCCATCCTCTTCCTCAACCCGGCGTACCAGCAGGAGCTCCACCGGATGTTCCCCCGGAAAGACTCCGTCTTCTACATCGTCTCGCGGTATCTTCTCCACCCGACGAACGACGTCTGGGGCATGGTCACGCGCTTCTACGACTCCTACCTCAAGAGCGCCGACGAGCGGCTGGGCATTCAGATCAGGGTCTTTGTCAAGGACGACAAGCCGGTGCAGCACATCTTGGATCAGATCCTCGCGTGCACCTCTCAAGAGCGTCTCCTGCCGGGGGTGCTGCCGAGCGCCGGAGGAGCACCGCCTCCGCCAGCCGGCGCGCGGTCCAAGGCCGTCCTCGTGACGGGCCTCAACGGGTGGTACCACGACAGCATCCGGGAGATGTACTGGCGGTCGGCGAGCGCCAACGGGGAGGTGGTGAGCGTGCACCAGCCGAGCCGCGAGGAGCACCAGCGCATGTTCCACCGGATGCAAGACATGAAGGCGCTGGCCGAGATGTACCTGCTGAGCATGACCGACAAGATCGTCACCAGCGGCTGGTCGACGTTCGGGTACGTCGGCACCGCTCTCGGAGGGCTCACGCCATACATCATGATCAAGCCGGAGGACGAGCAGGTGCCCGACCCGCCGTGCAGACGGGCCATGTCCATGGAGCCATGTGCTCAGGGGCCGCCGTACTTCGAGTGCACGAGGAAAGAGGTCGACAAACTCCTCGACACGGGTAATCTGGTGCCTCATGTCCGGGCCTGCGAAGACATGTCTTGGGGTCTGAAGCTCATTGAGCCGATCTCCGAGAAGGATGTGTAGAATTTTCGGTCACAGTTTACGCCGTATATCTCTATTATTAAAGGAGGATCGAACGTTCTGATGGTTCGACCTGCTTCGATCCCCCAGCTCAGAACCATCGCTTGAGTAGGCCAAAATCCAACGCCAACTCAGCCCACATACGAGATCCACAGCCAAAAAGCACAGGGCTCAATCCACGGACGAGGTCACCCAACAAAAAAACAGTTCGACAACCCACGACGAGGCCCATCGACCAAAAAACAAACCACCTACGAGCTCCATCGAACCGCGAACGCACGTCGTCAGGGAGAGAAACGCCAGTTATTCGTCGCGTACGAGCTCCATCAACTCGCGAACGCACAGCGCCGAGGAGATCAAACGCCAGCGCACAGGAGCTCCATCGACTCGCGAACGCACGCCGCCAGGAAGTCGCCGTCCGGCCATGTCCTACGACGCCAAGGAGGCATGAGACCTCCATCGACCCGCCCGCACACGCCACCAGGAAGTCGCCGTTCAGCCACGTCGTACGCACGCGAGCTGTGCGAGCTGCAGCCTCCGCCGCTGCCATCGCCGGGAAGTCGCCTCTGCTGTTGCCATCAACCTCTGATCGCCCTCATCATCCAAAATCCAAGATCCGGCCGTCCCAAGGTAACCCAGTCGCACAACCCACCGTCGGAAGCCAACTCACGCATACCCATCTCCCTCACCACCGTACTTCTTCCCAATCGTAGCCGCCGATCTAGGCAAACCAAGCTTCTTGACTTGGTTCAGTTTTTTTTGGGCCAATCTGGTTTACTTGCATGGACGAAATCCTTTCCTCTCTTTACTTAACTCACTCATGATCCAACTCTTGTATAAAATAGGGTACAAGACATAGGTAAAGATTGTTGAAGGTAGAATACATAGGTACACATTGTATGGTGCTGAATATTCTGTACTTTTTCCTATAAATACAACAACGATGTACAAGATGTGCATATATAAGAAGGTCTTCTTAGATGTAGTTATATGGCATACAAATGAGTCTTGCATGTGATTGTGATAGGATGCTGGGTTTGTGAAGTGTGAGCAGTGGCCAACACATATATTCCTCATGTGATTTTGATAGCTTGGTGAGGAGCACGATGTGGGAGGGCGACCTGCAGGAGCGTCGCATCGGTGGCAGCGACAGACGACGACGACCCAGGTAATCTCCCTTACATTTGCACCCCATCTTCTCCCTATATCATGCACTCCCGCACCGGAGCAAAGGAAAAGTGTAACAGAAATTAGAGAGTTGGAGGGTTCTCAGATTATCAGAGATTCAAAAGCCCCAAGGATAAATTTGGAGCTGCAAATGTGCCATATATTTCTTGAAATATTCACATCATTTATTGTGACTGATTTTTCTTTTTGAAGGAAGCAGGGACTAATTACAATTGTATGTAATCTTGATATATAGGTACACCAACAGAGGTTGTTGGATGTCAACTGCTAATCACAACATCTTTGTATTTACTACAAACTCTATTTTTCTTTGATTTACTAGCATTTTGATGGAAAAGAAAATACAATATTTGGTTTCCAATGGTATCAGTTTGTGTCACTGTTGTTGTATTCCATCTTGACTAGAGATTATGCTAGAATGAGTGAACTGCTACCATCCGACAATGTGAAGGTGAGACTTGTTTCTTTCCATTTTAGGTGTTATGTAAAAATTATCATGACAAGCAAAATCTGAAACTGGACAGTCTTTTATTCGTGCAACTGAAATATGTGTGTACGATGCCTTTTTGAATTGCCATGAAACTTGTACTAAGCGTCTATGAAAAAAATGCCTTTTCTGCTGAGTAGTATCAACCAAATCCAAAAATAGTAACTGGAAATTATAAGTACTTCACGAATTCTCAAGTGTGCAACCAACTGTATCAAGTAGGAACTCGATGCTTGACTTGCAAAATTATCAAGTTTGTTCCATCAATGTAGATTGTGTTGAAGGTTTCTTGTTTGTGGCTTAGATTTTTGAATTTTTCACAAGTTCAGTAGCAAACATGCGTGTACAAAAGTGTTTAGATGGCTGTTTGGATCAGTGCATGTCCATGTAGATGTATCACTTAGCTTTGTGGTTTTAAATGCACGTGTGGAATGAGCTGTTTAGATATGAAGACCAATTTTAATTAACATGTGTATTTAGAAATTCTCCTGTAATTTGAGAAATCTTCAGAAGAATCGGTCTGACTATGTAATTAGAGACGCCATAATGAGCCGATGTTACACGCAAGATATTGAGGTAGTAGGCATGGAAATTTTATTGTTACTAAGCACTGATGTGTTACAAAATGCTATGTTTCCAGATTGTTATGCATTATTTCTCAATAACTGTACCAAGCATACTTAGTGGTTGAGAAAGTAGTTGTGTTTTGGATTATCTACATTTTTTTCTCTGAAAGTGTGGAAATATATTACTATTTGATAAGAAAAAACAGGGCATAGTTTAATAGGCTAAACTCATCTTGCTGATTGCAGTTATCAAGCATATTGTGCAAGATTTCAAGTACAAACTTGGGCCATTGGACATAGGAGGGGTTAATGCTTACTGATTTGTGTTAAATGTCGTGTGAGCAGATTTGACTTTGTGACGATCACTATGTCAACTTATGCCTGCCACAATTCCTCATGTTATAAATCTAATTTATGCTTCTTGAGTATGCTGGGATCAGACCTAAAGCGGATAAAAACTACTTTATTGGTTGTCTCTCGCTTCAATGTTGGTTCCTCTGCTCAGACTAGCATGGCTGGTGTTGTACCCGTTGAGATGCACAACGCTCCATCGCAACTACACAAGTGACCGCACATTCTGTTTTTCTTGATGCTGATATAACGAAGGGAAAGGTTGCTAGAATTAACGAAGAATGAAACAGACGAACCAGGCCTCCGGTCAGATTGAGGGAAGGTGTTGCAGGTTTCAAAACACATTGAGAAGTGTAGAGGAGATAAAGAGAATTAGACTTGCGGAGAAAGCCGAAGGAAGGGTCGAGGCGATGGGTACAATGGGACTAATGGAGGAATGAGTTGGATGACGAGTACAACAAAGAGGAATGGAGCTGAAGGTGGCATGACGACCAGATTGTGAAGGAGAGCAAGATGATATTGGTGTTTGCTGAGTCAATAGTGTGTACATAACTATCCTGTAGCATTACTATTTTGTTAGATTTGTAAGAGTGAGACTGAAAATTCAATTTGGCCCTCGGGCACCTATGCTCTTGCTTCCAATTTTCAAAATTTCCATTTGTAAAAAAACGCTAGAAAATTCACACTATAGTAATCTACATGTTTGTTGAGCCTATAAATCTTCATAAAATAATTGAAATTAATGTAGTTTGTGCAAAAATAAAGGGTTGGTCGTATTTCTACATATTTTGATTTGCATTTCGTTCACTTGTGCTTGTTATTATTTTTAACCTTTTGATTCTCCGGATGAGTATTTGTGGCCTGCACCGGGAGTGCCCTAAGAGCAAAAAGGTTGGGTTTGTACAAGATAATATTTGTTTGAACACACTCATAACCTGTGTGCGACATACATGATGTAACTTATAGTGATGATTCGACAAATATCTCTCTGTCTAAGTTTGTTATATATCCCGTGGCAACGCACGGGCATTCGACTAGTCCTTGCTAGTTGTCTAATGTTCTTTTAGCAGGGTGTGGAGAGGGAAGAGCCGCAAATAAAAAATGCAAGTCATGATACTCTCTTCGATCCATATTATATGGATCGGAGGGAGTACACTTTATGCAAGTTTCACATATGTCTAAGTGACCAGGAAGCCAAAACTACCCGAGTGATTCGTCTATTTCACTACCGGATCAACGCACTACAGGCCGTCGGCATAGGCCCCTCTCCCATCGGCATAGATCTAAGCCGACAACATAGATAACGTGAGCGTAGTCTTGTCAGACCGTCGGCATAGGGGCCTATGCCAACGGCGTCCGTACGGCCATCGGCACAGTGTGACCGTCGGCGTAGTTTTCCACGGGACGGCCGTTGACGGCGCAGTCACCGCGCGAGTCGAATCACGGTCTGCCACGTGGCAGAGATAATTCGACGGCCTGGCCATCAGCATAGGGCCAAGTCTAAGCCGACGGCCAGGCCGTCGGCTTATCCCTGCTTCGTGGCGGCCCCAGAATGCTCCTGGGTGAACAGGTATGCCGGCGGGTGCCGGCGGGTTAGCTTGCCACGTGGCACCACGTAGGCGTTCCTGGGCGAAGGACTATGCCGTCGGCTAGCCGTCGGCATAGCCCTGCCACGTGGCGGCTGCTGGTTCACCTGGGCATAGCTATGTCGGCGTAGATAACATGAGTGTAGTCTTGTCAGACTGTCGGCATAGGGGCCTATGCCGACGGCGTCCGTACGGCCATCGGCACAGTGTGATCGTCGGCGCAGTTTTCCACGGGACGGCCGTTGACGACGCCATCACCGCGCGAGTCGAATCACGGTCTTCCACGTGGCAGGGATAAGTCGACGGCCTGGCCATTGGCATAGGGCCAAGTCTAAGCCGACGGCCAGGCCGTCGGCTTATCCCTGCGACGTGGCGGCCCCAGAATGCTCCTGGGTGAACAGGTATGCCGATGGGTGCCGTCGGCTTAGCTTGCCACGTGGCACCCCCTGGGCGTTCCTGGGCGAAGGACTATGCCGTCGGCTTAGGTTTTGATCTATGCCCACGGCTAGCCGTCGGCATAGCCCTGCCACGTGGCGGCTCCTGGTTCACCTGGGCATAGCTATGCCGTCGGCATAGTTCCGTTCGGTTTTCTTATATGCCCTGTTTTGTCCATTTTCATTCAAATTCACAGCAAATTGACTCATATATGACAGATATAGATATATAACAGATCACAACAAGATCATCATCATCTAAAGATCATCAAGATCATCATCATGTAAAGATCAACATCATCATCGGTGAAACACTTAATGAACATAGGTATGAGAACATAAGTCATCTAAAGAATGGTAAATAAGGACTATGGAACATGAGGAGAGGCCACAGGCATGGGTAAATAAGGACTACGGAACATGAAAAGTATGGCACGATGGCCACATGCACGGGTATCATCATCGACATCAGCCAAGACCACCACCGCCAAGACCGCCACCGCCAAGACCACCAGAGCCAAGATCGCCGCCGCCAAGACCACCAAGACCACCACCGCCAAGACCGCCACCTCCTTGCCAGATCGGAGTGACTAGAGTCGAGCCGCCGGTCCCCTACATGTTTGAGAAGAGATTGTAATGGTAAATATGATATGATAGTGTTGAATGAAGAGATTGTAAGGGCAAATGTACTAACCGGAGTATCACTTCCTAGTGCCACCCATTCATCGAATGTGGGCACGTGTGGGGGTTCTCAAGCAGGTAGTGGTGGGGGTCCCATTTGTGGTGGATCCATGCGGTTAGTCCAAGACGCCAACATAGCCTGGATGTTAGTTAAACAAGCAAACTAGAAGGTCAGAAGGAATGAAAGTGCAAAATTTAGCTTGGTTTTAAGAGGGCAAAACTAACCGTCATTATTTGACGGTTGTAATCATCGTTTGCCTTCACTCGTTGCAAAGTACTCCCGCACCTCGAGATTCCTATGCTCGACAAAGGCCTTATATGCCTACAAAATTTAGGTTGTTTCTAAGTGGGGCATGCTGAATATAAAATGAGAAAGTTAGAGAGAAAGAAGATAAGGGGGAAGTACTTACACCATATCCTTCAAAAAAAATTCCCTTTGCCTTTTCCTTTGCCCCCGCCCTCACCTTCGCATGTGGCTTTGACTTTGGCTTTGCATTTCCCTTCGCCGGCAGGCTTAAGAGCTTTCAGCTGAGCAAGCACATCCGCACCAGAAAACGTTGGAATCTCGTTTACTTCATGGACGACTAGGCCTTTTGTGAAGTTCTTCTTGTCTTCCCTATCAGGATGGTCTGGAGGGAGGAACTGTCGATGCAGGTCAATGGCAACATACTTGCCACCCTTCTTCATCCAAATGAAACACAAGGCCTGCATGCACACTGGGCAAGGCATCTTCCCACTTGTACACCATCTGCAGAATAGGGCATAGCCGGGAAAGTCTTGCATGCAATACTGTAGCCAAACTTTCATCAAGAATTTTTTCTACAGATGCGGTCGTATGTCAACCTGGGGAAGTACCAAGAATGGTGCAAATCATCCACCAACGGCTGCATAAACACACTCAAATTTTTCCCAGGATATTCAGGCCCAGGAATTACAAGCGACAGGAACATGGTCTTGCATTGCATTATGGCGCCGGGAGGGAGATTGAGCGGAATAACAAACACGGGCCAACGGCTGTATGGATTAGACGACATACCATATGGATTGAACCTATCACCTGATATAGCAATTCTGACATTCCTAGCCTCGGCTGCTTCCTCAGGGTATTCTATATCGAATGACTTCCATGCTTCACCTTCTGATGGATGTAAAATTTTATTTGGATTGTACCTTTTCCCTTCTTTGTGCCACTTCATCATTTTGGCAGACTCCTCGGTGATGAAAAGGCATTGCAGTCTTTCTATGAAATGAAGATACTTAAGAACCTTCACAGTGATTTTTAGCTGCTTCTTCTGACCCTGCTCATCGACCACCTCAATATACCGAGATGAACCACACTTCCTACGTAGTTGTCATTCGCATACTCATGCCTAAACAAAAGGCAATTCTTTGGAAAAACATGTATTTTCTCATAATCCATGGAGAGCGCCTTCATGATTTTCTTCGTAGCGTACATGGTTTTTGGCAGTTCATGACCCTCAGGGAGGCTGTTAGCCCATACTCCCAGAAATGCTTCGAAGTAACCTTGGCTACAACCGTACTCGGCCTTGACTGGCATCACTTGCGAGATGGCATCCAACACAAAGAGCTTGGCACCCTCATAAAGAGGTTTCTTTAACGAAGCCAAGATACCCAGGAAGGCCTTTGCGGTTTCCTCCGGCTCCTCCGGTTCATTCGCTGGATGTGACGGAGGTGTCAGTTCTGCAGCAAAGACATCATCTAGCATGTCTCTAACCCCATCGTCCTCATAACCAGCGATGCGATGTCTTATCACCTCCTCTCTACCACGGTCCCGCTGGGCAAAGTTTATCGACATATTAAAGTTGGGCATAAATCCATGCGTGCGAAGGTGCTTAGTCATCTCACTCTTATCTCTGCACATACGTCTCTTACATTTGGCACAAGGGCATTCTGGCACCATCCTCATTGGACTACGGAATATCTCTAAAAAACACATCAGTTTTCTCGACCCACTCTACTGTTACTTGATTCTGATGGAAAACCCACTATACATCCACTGATTATCTGCCATCTCTGCTTTATTGGAAGCCACAGAACAAAATTAAGGATTCATTTAGATTACTCACATTAATATTTTATTTTTGCAGGGTTGACGAGAAACAACATTTAACCCACATACATCTCTAATAGGTAAAGATGGGTCCTAATCGCACCCGAGAATGTGTAGATTGAGTACGCTATCCATGCTTTACCCCATTCCGAGACAAAATTTCGGCAACACCTCCCCACTGTTCTCCAAATACACGTCTCGGCAAAATGCCGGGAGAATGTGCATCCAGAGAACAACGGGGAGGCACCGCCAAAATCCCGTCTCGAAACGGGGTACAGCATGGACAACATACCCAATCTACACATCCTCGGGTTGTCCGTGGAAAATGCTGGACAATCCGAAAGAGCTGCGGTGATAAATATGCAATTGAATGCATATTTATCGATGCAACCCTTTCGAACGGGAGACGCCTAGGTTACGCGACTTGATGTGAAAATGAAATCTAGTGACATGGAAAAAAACCGGACGAGGTCATGGAATTGTTGCTCACCCTCCAATTGTAGAGGATGTAGTCGATTAAAGGAGGGACGATCGTGGACCAACACCTCCAACGTCGATGATCACTCCACGAAGATGGAACACCACTAATCCTGTTAATTCCATTGAGTGAAAAAAAATTAGGTCATCACCTCACATTAAGCATTGACACTTTAAACTATGAAAAAAAATCATATTTCGTCAAGTGTCAAATTTTGTCCTTCAATTTTGTTAACAAGATCATCATGATAAAATAACCACTCATCTTATACCAGTTTTGGAGCACATCTCACATAGCTATTTGACAACATCACAAAATGAAAATAAAAATTTCGTTAACTATTTTATAAACTAAGTGACTCAAGTTGCTTTTTTAACTATGATAATTCATTTTGGGTCTCGAATTTCACCTACATCACAACATTCATCCATCTATCAATCTAACAACATCACAACATCTATCCATCTAAGACACATAAAACATTCATCCATCTATCAACCTAACAACCTAACAACATCCAACATCCATCCATGCATCCATTCATCCATCCAACAGTAGCAAAATAATGCAAAAAAATGATTAAAAAAATGGTAGCTCACCGAGGGGCGAGGCAGGTGTCGGTGTCAAAACCGGCCGATCTCGGGTAGGGGGTCCTGAACTGTGCGTCTAAGGATCGAAGGTAATAGGAGGCAGGGGACACGATGTTTACCTAGGTTCGGGCCCTCTTGATAGAGGTAATACCCTACTTGCTGCTTGATTGACTTTGATGAGTATAGGGGTTACAAGAGTTGATCTACCTCGAGATCGTAATGGCTAAACCCTAGATGTCTAGCCTGTAGGATTATGATTTCCTCTACGGACTAAACCCTCCAGTTTATATAGACACCGGAGGGGCCTAGGGTTGTACAAAGTCAGTTTACAGAGAAAGGAATCTTCACATCCGAACACCAAGCTTGCCATCCACGCAAAGGAGAGTCCCATCCGGACATGGGGGAAGGCCTTCTATTTTGTATCTTCTCGGCCCAATAGTCCGGCCCATATCACATAGCCCGGACGCCTGGGGACCCCCTAATCCAGGACTCCCTCAATAGCCCCTGAACCAAGCTTCAATGACGATGTGTCCAGCGTGCAAATTGTCTTCGGCATTGCAAGGCGGGTTCCTCCTTCGAATACTCCAAAGAAGTTGGCCAAAAGAACTATGTTTGGCTCCGTATAATAGTCACAACCCTGAACCACAAGGGCAAAACACTTAATCAAAATAAGTCGTGTCCATGGACAACTTTTTCGGTGAGACGTTATGTTCTGGCCTTATTATTATTATTTCGAAGCATTTTTAGCCTCCTGCTTCGTATTTCGAGGCGCGGTCCTCATTGACACGTCTCGTCAAAGTAGAGATCGTGTCCCCTTATTATGGGATTTTCATCAATACGGGTTTGGGTAATCCAACCGTGCTGTTTTACACGACCCCTTGGGAATAGGCAAGTTTTAAGGCTTTGTGTGTGGGGGGGGGGGCTTGATATTCACGGCCTTAATAAGAGGATAAGAATTCGTCTCTTCTCCCCACACCTTCTCCTTCCTCAGCCCATCCGTCCTTGAGCTCCAGCGCCCAAGTCCCAATCTTTCTCATCACCACCAAATACTCCGTCCATGTCCGGATCCAGCTTGCAAGGCAAGTGGACAACCTCCTCCGTGATGGAGAAGGACATCAAGGAGCTTCGGGAGGCGCGATACTTGACAATGAAAATCAGACACAGACTCCCAACCAAGGAGCAAGTTATCCCCACTCCAGAGCCCGGTGAGAGGGTCGTGTTCCTCCCTCACTTTCTCCATGGGATAGGGTTTCCCCTCCACCCCTTTGTTCATGGTCCATGTTCTACTGCGGGCTAGATTTTCATGATCTGCCCCCGAACTCTTTTCTTCATATTTCGGCATTTATCGTCGTGTGTGAGGCATTCCTTCGCACTTTGGTCTGTGGCTCAATATTTTCAACGTGAAGCCAAAGGTGGTTGACGAGCAACACGCAGATTGTGGCGGCGCCATGGTGAGCAAGCTTCCCAAGGTTATCTGGCCCAAAGGAGCCTTCGTGGAGATCGTTCGGATATGGCAGCAGGAGTGGTTTTATATCACTGAACCCCGTGGCACCAAATGGGCGGCCGCCCCTGTATTCCGATCTGGACCCCCGCTGCGTCTTGCGTCATGGACCAACAAGGGTCTGGAACGGGGATCATCCGATGAGGTGCTCATGCTGAAGAAGCGCATCAAAAATATCATAGAGAAGGGCGCCAGCCTCACATATGTGATCCAGGTAATGCTCATCCTCCGGTCCCTTCCCTGCCAACGCCGGCCTCTCCGCATGTGGGAGTTCAATCCAGAAGGACCACGGATCCTGAAGCGATTCTTCGGCACGACGCATGAAGCGATCTAGAAGCTACTTTTCAAGACTCAAAAGTCGTGGCTAGAGACGTCCGAGGACATCGGCCTCGACTGTAATCATCTAGCCTCCACAGTAAGTACTACGTTTCCGAACATAACATAGCTCATTAATCAAAAGAGGGAGTGTACTGAGAATTCCATCCTGTAAAACAGGGCTGGACAAAGAAGGCAGAGCGGATCAGATGTCCAGCTCCATTACCCGAAAACCCAGCAGATCCTCTTTTAATGAGGATGCTGGTCCTGGAACCCTATCAGGCGCTGGAGAAAAAAGATCCAGAAGAAGAAGAAGGAAGCCAAAGAGGGCCTCTGCCGCAAAGGTACTTCGGACGCGATGTCCAGAGAGACCGAAACTCACTCCTCCGAGGAGGCTGAGGACGAAGAGGAGGAGGAGGCTGACAACGACCTTTCCTAGAAGGGGAAGAATAAGAAAAGAGCGGCCTCCGAAGATCCAGAGGCGGAGGTGCCCAAAAGGGGAAAAATATCCCTCCCAGACGGCTCAGACTCGGACGTCGAGGCCATCCCTAGATGGCGCCCCAGGCCAAAGCCTCTTGCCGAATCGTAAGTATCCGAAGATGTCGTACATGAGTTTAATTTTGATGCATGATTATGGTATTTGACGCTTTGCATGGTGTAGCCCGGCCCGTGATCTTCCCCAACAATCATCGGAGGGGAACTCTTTAGATCCGACGATGATGGAGAGTGAGTCACCTTCGCGAGCCTCCCCGTCTATTGCCACGGACGACACCGAGGTGTTGTCCCGAAGAGCCTCTCCGGGGCACGGGGTGGCACAAGAAGCCAACAACACGGCGGCAGAGGGTAATACCTCAGTCCCCGAAAACACGGACGGAACCACCCCTGTAGAGACTGGGAGTCTTGACCAGTCTGGCCCCCAGCCGAACACCGTTCTGGGAACCCGAGTGGCCCTGGAACCGAATAAGCAGCCCCCTTCAGAGGGGGAAGTGCCAACTCCAGCGGCGATCTCCACTATTCCGGAGGTGCCGAACATACTGATGGAGGCACTGCAATGTGCTTCCATCGTGGAGGAGCACCGCACCCTAATGGGTGTGGTGATTGAGAAGGTTCAGTCTGCCAAGAGCAGGTTGAACGAAGACTTCACTAGCCTGCTAACAAGCTTCGAGGTAGGCGTGTAATGTTCTTGGCCGCTCTCCATATAAAAAATATGCCTGTATATAGATAGTAGGCCCTGAGACTCTGTTCGGCTTTTGAGAAGAGGCCGAACAGAGGATCGATAATACTTGCAGGAGATAATGTACTTTTCTATTTTGAGAAGCAGGCTTCACTATTAGCGGCAACCGCCCAGGCCGCCGAAGTGTCCGAGCTCAAGCGTAAGCTGAGGCTGGCCGATGAGGATTTCGTTCGCATCAACGAGAGGCTTGTCGAGGCGCAAGGTATGTTTCAGAATATCTTGTTCATGCCTGTATTTAATATGCAGATTTTGAGTCAAAGCTCGTGCAATGCTATGTGTGTGATTGCAGGCAGTTCTGCTGCAGACGAGACCCTTACGGATGAACTTTCCCAGGTCAAGGAGCATGCCCGGGTGAACAAGGCGGCCGCTGATAAAGTGGCTGAGGACTTGAAGTCCGAGCAGGTCGTCCGCTGTCGATACGAGGAGCGGGTGACCGAAGTGGAGCAAGCGCTCAAGGACGCCGCCAGCAAGTGCAAGTCCTTAGAGGAGAAGGAGAAAGCCCAGACGATCGGCCTCATCAAGGCCCTTCAAGAGGCTGAGGAGGCGTGGGCCGAATCCCGGGAAGCGCACGAGGAGATCAGGCAGGTGATACGTCCATTTTGCATCATGCTTTTATATCGATATTTATTGCATTATGGATTGTTATTACCCATTATGTCATAATACTTATGCCTATTCTCTCTTATTTTACAAGGTTTACATAAAGAGGGAGAATGCCGACAGCTGGGATTCTGGGCTGGAAAAGGAGCAAATATTAGAGACCTATTCTGCACAGCTCCAAAAGTCCTGAAACTTCACGGAAAACGTTTTCAGAATATATAAAAAATACCGAGCGCAAGAAGTTCACCAGGGGGGCCACACCCTGCCCACGAGGGTGGGGGCGCGCCCTACCCCCCTGGGCGCGCCCCCTACCTCGTGGGCCCCCTGGTGGCCCTCCGATGGCCAGCTTCTGCTATATGAAGTCTTTCGATGAGGAAAAAATTATAAGCCATCTTCTCGGACGAAACTCAGCCGCCACGAGGCGGAACCTTGGCGGAACCAATCTAGGGCTCTGGCGGAGCTGTTCTGCCGGGGAAACTTCCCTCCGGGAGGGGGAAATCATCGCCATCGTCATCACCAATGCTCCTCTCATCGGGAGAGGGCAATCTCCATCAACATCTTCACCAGCACCATCTCCTCTCAAAACCCTAGTTCATCTCTTGTATCCAAT
The DNA here is from genome assembly GCF_003073215.2 of Triticum urartu. Taxonomy (NCBI): domain Eukaryota; kingdom Viridiplantae; phylum Streptophyta; class Magnoliopsida; order Poales; family Poaceae; genus Triticum; species Triticum urartu. The sequence continues at coordinate 124,875,427 of NC_053028.1, forward strand.
TCTTGTCTCCAAGTCCGGGATTGGTACATGTGGGTTGCTAGTAGTGTTAATTACTCCTTGTAGTTGATGCTAGTTGGTTTATTTGGTGGAAGATCATATGTTCATATCCTTTATGCATATTAATACCCCTCTGATTATGAACATGAATATGCTTTGTGAGTAGTTACGTTTGTTCCTGAGGACATGGGAGAAGTCTTGCTATTAGTAGTCATGTGAATTTGGTATTCGTTCGATATTTTGATGAGATGTATGCTGTCTCTCCTCTAGTGGTGTTATGTGAACATCGACTACATAACACTTCACCATTATTTGGGCCTAGAGGAAGGCATTGGGAAGTAATAAGTAGCTGATGGGTTGCTAGAGTGACAGAGCTTAAACCCTAGTTTATGCGTTGCTTCGTAAGGGGCTGATTTGTATCCATATGTTTCATGCTATGGTTAGGTTTACCTTAATACTTTTTTTGTAGTCGTGGATGCTTGCAATAGAGGTTAATCATAAGTGGGATGCTTGTCCAAGTAAGGATAACACCCAAGCACCGGTCCACCCACATATCAGATTATCAAAGTACCGAACGTGAATCATATGAACGTGATGAAAACTAGCTTGACGATATTCCCATGTGTCCTCGGGAGCGCTTTTCTCTATATAAGAGTTTGTCCAGGCTTGTCCTTTGCTAAAAAAAGGATTGGGACACCTTCCTGCACTTTATTTACTTTTGTTACTTGTTGCTCGTTACAAATTATCCTATCACAAAACTATCTGTTACCACTTATTTCAGTACTTGCAGAGAATACCTTGCTGGAAACCGCTTATCATTTCCTTCTGCTCGTCGTTGGGTTCGACACTCTTACTTATCGAAAGGACTACGATAGATCCCCTATACTTGTGGGTCATCAAGACTCTTTTCTAGCGCCGTTGCCGGGGAGTGAAGCGCCTTTGGTAGGTGGAATTTGGTAAGGAAAATTTATATAGTGTGCTAAAATTTACTGTCACTTGTTACTATGGAAAGTAATCCTTTGAGGGGCTTGTTCGGGGTATCTTCACCCCGACCAGTAGAGCAAATAGTTGCTCCTCAACCTACTGAACCTACTGAAAATGAAAATGAAAATGTCTGCTTTGAAATTCCTTCGGGTATGTTAGAAAAACTGCTAGATAATCCTTTTGCAGGAGACGGAACAATGCATCCTGATGAGCACCTAATATATGTGGATGAAGTTTGTGGATTATTTAAGCTTGGAGGTGTACCCAGAGATGTTGTTAAGAAGAAGGTCTTCCCTTTATCTTTGAGGGAAAATGCATTGACATGGTATAGGCTATGTGATGATACGGGGTCATGGAACTACAAATGATTGAAATTGGAATTTCATCAGAAGTTTTATCCTATGCATCTTGTTCATCGTGATTGCAATTATATATATAATTTTGGCCTCGCGAAGGAGAAAGCATCGCTCAAGCTTGGGGGAGGCTTAAATCAATGTTATATTCATGCCCCAATCATGAGCTCTCAAGAGAGATGATTATTCAAAATTTATATGCTCGTCTTTATGATAACAATCGCACCATGCTCGATACTTCTTGTGCTGTCTCTTTTATGATGAAGACTATTGAATTCAAATGGGATTTATTGGAAAGAATTAAACACAACTCTGAAGATTGGGACCTCGACGAAGGTAAGGAGTCAGGTATGACACCTAAATTTGATTGTGTTAAATCTTTTATGGATACCGATGTTTTCCGTAAATTTAGCACTAAATATGGACTTGACTCTGAGATAGTAGCTTCTTTCTGTGAATCTTTTGCTACTTATGTTGATCTCCCCAAGGAGAAGTGGTTTAAATATCATCCTCCCATAGAAGTAAAAGTAGCTGCACCTATTAAAGTTGAAGAAAAGATTATCACTTATAATGATCATATTGTTCCTACTTCTTATGTTGAGAAACCACCTTTCCCTGTTAGGATAAAGGATCATGCTAAAGCTTCAACTGTGGTTCGTAAAAGCAATATTAGAACATATACACCTCCTAAGCAAGTTAAAGTTGAACCTAATATTGCTATTGTTAAAGATCTCTTAGCTGATAATATTGATGGGCATGTTATTTATTTCTATGATGAAAATGCTAGAATTGCTAAACCTTGTGCTAAAGATAAACCTAGACCGGTGGTAGGCATGCCTGTTATTTCTGTTAAAATAGGATATCATTGTTATCATGGCTTATGTGATATGGGTGCCAGTGCTAGTGCAATACCTATTGGCCTATATAGAGAAATCATGCATGCTATTGCACGTGTTGAGTTAGAAGATATTGATGTCACAATTCAACTTGCCAATAGAGATACTATATCACCAATGGGAATTGTTAGAGATGTTGAAGTCTTGTGTGGGAAAACTAAATATCCCGCTAATTTTCTTGTTCTTGGTTCCCCACAAGATAGCTTTTGTCCCATTATATTTGGTAGACCCTTCTTAAACACTGTTAATGCTAAGATAGATTGCAAAAAGTATGTTGTTACTATCGGTTTAGATGATATGTCTCATGAATTTAATTTCTCTAAATTTAGTAGACAACATCGTGAAGAAGAATTACCTAGTAAGGATCAAATTATTGGTCTTGCTTCTATTGCCGTACCTCCTAGTGATCCTTTAGAACAATATTTGATAGACCATGAAAATGATATGTTTATGAATGAAAGAAGGGAAATAGATGAAGTATTCTTTAAACAGGAACCTATTCTGAAACACAATTTGCCTATTGAAATCCTAGGGGATCCTCCTCCACCCAAGGGTGATCCCGTGTTTGAGCTTAAACCGTCGCCTGATACTCTTAAATATGCTTATCTTGATGAGAAAAAGATATATCCTGCTATTATTAGTGCTAACCTTTCAGAGCATGAGGAAGAGAGATTATTGAAAACTCTAAAGAAGCACCGTGCTGCTATTGGGTATACTCTTGATGATCTTAAGGGCATTAGTCCCACTCTATGTCAACATAAAATAAATTTGGAAGAAGATGCTAAACCAGTTCGTGATCATCAACGACGGCTGAATCCTAAAATGAAAGAAGTGGTAAGAAAGGAAATACTAAAGCTCCTTGAGGCAAGTATAATCTATCCCGTTGCTGATAGTTAGTGGTTAAGTCCTATCCATTGTGTCCCTAAGAAGGGAGGTATTACTGTTGTTCCTAATGATAAAGATGAATTGATCCCTCAAATAATTATTACAGGTTATAGGATGGTAATTGATTTCCGCAAATTAAATAAGGCCACTAAAAAGGATCATTACCCCTTACCTTTTATCGATCAAATGTTAGAAAGATTATCCAAACATACACATTTTTGCTTTCTAGATGGTTATTCTGGTTTCTCTCAAATACACGTGTCAGCCAAGGATCAATCAAAGACTACTTTTACTCGCCCTTTTGGTACTTTTGCTTATAGACGTATGCCTTTTGGTTTATGTAATGCACCTGCTACCTTTCGAAGATTCATGATGGCTATATTCTCTGACTTCTGTGAAAAGATTTGTGACGTTTTCATGGACGATTTTTCCATCTATGGATCTTCTTTTGATGATTGCTTGAGCAACCTTGATCAAGTTTTGCAGAGATGTGAAGAAACTAATCTTGTCTTGAATTGGGAAAAGTGCCACTTTATGCTTAATGAAGGTATTGTCTTGGGGCATAAAGTTTCTCAAAGAGGTATTGAAGTTGATAAAGCCAAGGTTGATGCTATTGAAAAGATGCCATGCCCCAAGGACATCAAAGGTATCAGAATTTTCCATGGTCACGCTGGATTTTATAGGAGGTTCATTAAGGACTTCTCAAAAATTTCTCGGCCTCTGACTAATTTATTACAAAAAGATATACCATTTGTTTTTGATGATGATTGTGTAGAGGAATTTGAAATACTTAAGAAAGCATTGATCTCTGCACCTATTGTTCAACCACCTGATTGGAATTTACCCTTTCAAATTATGTGTGATGCTAGTGATTATGCTGTAGGTGCTTGTCGGTATACAAAAAGAGGGGTACACTTTTTGTACCCCTATAACTGTGCATGGGCAGTCTGAGCCACGGGCCCCACCACACCAAGCCAGGCAAGGGAGGTGAGCCAGGGTAAGACCGAAGCTCAAGGGGACTAGAACGACGCCAAGGCCAAGACCACGAAGAGCAAAGGGGACGAAGCGGACTCCCCCGACAAGATCCTTGCCGGGAGACAGTCCCAGCAGCCCCGGCAAGACCCTTGCCGCGGCGACTCGTCCCGCGCCTACGGAGCAAATCACCCTTGAGTCCACTGCCCCCAAAGGGCAAGGATTCGGGAGACATCCCCGTGGCGGCATGCAGATCTTTGTGAAGATATTCAAGATCAGATACGCACCAAGGAGACGACAACCCCTGGCGGGATCCCAGCCGAGGAAGACCATAAGGCCCCCGGCAAGCGCCTTGCCGGGGATGACAGCAGGCGCCTTAGCAAAGCCCTTGCCAGGGCCCCGGCAAGGCCCTTACCGAGGACACCCGCAGGGCCACCATCAGGCCCACACCGACTAAACCTCCACCGCCGCATGCATGCAGCTGCCGACCCAACCAGCTGGGCAGGCACCTGCATGGCGGCATGCAGATCTTCGTGAAGACCCACCACTGCACCACCTCAGCTGCCTGCCTACCTACGTGGCATCGCAGGCGTCGCTGGCCAGGGCGCGTGTCGACACAAGAAGGAGCGGCGACGGACGAGACAGGTTTCTCCCCCGTCCCCGATAAAGCAAGGACACCTAAGCAAGACGCATTAAATGCACCTTGTCATGTAATGAGAGGGATAACCTCGCATCACTGTACCCTTTCCACCTCCTGTGTGCCACTGTGGCAACCCCTTTTTCTATAAAAGGAGGCCCGAGGCGACCAGGAGAGGGATTCGGCTTTTTGGAGCTCCTCACGCCCCATAGCTAGCTCAAGAACATAGATATACAATCCACCAAAGCAGGAGTAGGGTTTTACACATCCTTGTGGCCCGAACCTGGATAAACAAGCTGTGTGCTACCTGTTAGATTCGCTCTTCTCACGACCCCGCGCCCCGCTAACCGTAGTAGGGATTCTTGTGATCCCATAGGTGTCGTTCCCACCGACATCTTTGGCGTGCCAGGTAGGGGGCGCAGTTGTGAGAATCGGCTCTAGCAATCAGCCCAGCACTCCTTCGTCTTCGTGGCTCTTGGAGAGGGAAGGAGGCCGGAAGATCAGCGCTCAAGCGACTACAAACAGAAGCTAAGTTGCACTGAACCCTTATTTGTTCTATCCTTCTTATATGAGGTTATTCCCCCCGGAGATATCACGCCTTTGTATGAGAAACCTGCACGCCAGGGGGCTCTCCCACGATCGGCAACGCCCTTACCCTGTTTCGAGTCCGCTCAACAGCTCAAGTGGCTGCGTCGAGAATGGCAGAGTAGCCTTCCGCGATCAACAACGCTCTCGATTCTGACTCGAGTCAAGCTCGACAGTTCGAGCGGCCGCGTTCAGAACGGAAAGGTGGCTCGTCCGGCAGCACGCGTATCCAGCAGGCCCATGGGGATCCGTCCCCAAAATGCCGCTAGGGGCTTCCGCGCCAGCGAGCCTACCCAATCGACGTAGGGCGCGCATACAAAGAGGAATTGAACGGGGAAATAACGTGCATGAAATTAAAAGTACTGCAAAGTTATATTACATCACATCATTTCTGCGGTTTTAACTAAAGATGAAATTTGTCTTGGTTGTGAACCTGCAGCGGTGGTGAAGAACGGGATGCCTAATCCTGGCGCTGGCCTTCCACCCTCTTGATTTCGTCGATGCTGCTGATGACGGGCTTGATGCGCTCCTTGAGCACCGTGAGGTCAATACCATCCGACAAGCTATCCATCGCACCACCGAAGTCGAGGTCGGGATTCTAGTACGCCATCTTGGTGAGGACCTTGGTCATGACCCCCCGGCAAAGTCGCCGGGCTTCCCCGGCCAACGTGGCCGCTCGGTTGGGGTGAAGATAAGCCAAGGCTCTGAGGACGCCCCCGAAGAACAGGGTCAGCTTGGTGTTGACGGTCCCGCTGCGCTCAGGGGCGTACCTCATGTTTGGCATCCCCATGGTGGCCAACTGCGAGGTGAACCTGCCGGCGACCTCCTCTAGACGGCTGATCCATCTGTTCTCGCCCGCCACATATTCCTGGTGGGAGGCGACCTCGTTCACCCGCAGCTGCTTCTCCTCCTCCAGGCTCCTAGTCAAGGTCTCCTCCCGAGCCCTGCTCTCCGACAACATCTTCTCGAGATTCTCCAGCTTCAGCTTGAGATCTCTAATGGAGTTTTGCGCTTCGGAGAGCTCCCCAGCCCTGCTGATGACCGCTCCTTGCGCCTCTACCAAGGCGCTGTTGAGCGTGCTCTTCTCGTTGGACAGCTTGAAGGCCCGCTCCTTCAGCTCGTCCCGCTCCACCTCCAACTCCCTTACTTTGCCGGCATGGGCCAGATCCTGGGCATCGAGTGCCTCCTTGTGCCTCTGCTCCAGCTCGCGAGTCTGCCGCGCAACAAGGGCCTCGAGCTCCTCATCCTTGCCACGGAGCGCTGCGGCAAGCTTCGCCTCACGCACGGTGAGGTCCTCTTCCTAGGAATCCAGTGCGGCTTGATGCTGGTTCCGGACGGCCTCGGCCGCGGCAGCCAAGTTCGCCGCCTTTTCCTGGGCCTTCTCGATGTCAGCCATATTCATGGTGAGCTCGACATTGCGCTTGGCCAATTCCTCCTGAAAGGCCCTCTGCTCCTTGCGAGTCTGGTGGAACCAGGTCTGCGTCTCAGCAACGCGCGCCTTGAAATCCACCTCTGCCTGGTCCACCGTTGCCGTCCTGGACTTAACCTTGTCCAGACGGACACGGTAGAGCGCCTGGAGTTTTCGGAAGTTGGCCCCCATAGCGCGGAAAAGCTGCTCTTCTGGAGAACCATCACCGCCAACGCCCGGCTCATCGACAACCTCGAGCCCGGTGGCGGCAAGCACCTCGCTGTTGAAGACTTCCCCTTCGGCGGGCACCCGGGAACTTGACGCCCCTGGGAGATGGATGAAAAGATCGTCGCCCACCTTCAGATATCTGCCGGGGCCCGAGGTTGAGGAGGAGGGAGGCTGATCATCAACCACCTCTTCCTCGGCGGTGGCCTTGCCGGCTTCCCCGACAGGACCACCACTGGCACCCTCGGCAGAAGCCTCGCTGGTCGCCTTGGCGGCCCCCGCAGTGGTGTCCTCGGCAGCATCCTTGGCGGCCTCATCGGCGGCGACCTCGCCAGCATCTCTGGCGGCTTCTTTGGCGGCAATCCTGTCGGCCTCCACCGCGGCCTCCTCAGCAATATTTCCAACAACAGTATCCACGTCCTCCATATCTGTTGAAGGAGGGCCTGGGCAGTAATGGGAGCATTGAAGCCAAGGAAAAGAATAAGGGAAAACAGAGACGGAGGACAGACGACTCACCAGTGTCGGGCTGTGAAGCAGAAGTCCCCTCCCCGCCAGCATTTGGCGCCGTGGCAGAGTCACCAGGGCCCAAGTTCCCCTCTTCCTCCATGGGTGTGGGCTCCGTGCTTGATGCCCTTGCCGGGGCGCCCCTCGTGGCGGCGTAGTCGATGGGGGTGGTGTGTTGGGGGTAACCCTCTGCGGCTCCTCCTGCTGCCACTCCCCTCCTGCAAACCCGACAAGGTCAACACCATAGCATCGAACGCCTACTACATGTCGAATAAGAGGAGGGTGACGGACTTACGCTGGGGGCTGTGCCGGGGGCTGCTGTCCGGGCTGCTCAACACCACCAGTGGCGTCTTTGAAGCCCCAGCCGGGGGCTGACTGCTCGCCGAGGCCTTCGCCCTCTTCACCCTCTGGGCCAACGTCTCTGCATCCCTGCAAAAGCAAAAACGGATCAAGATGAGTGACTTAATTCAGAGGAATGGAAATGGCAGTAAGGAACGGAATACTTACTCGTCATCTATCTCCTCTTCCTCCACCACTTTCCTTTTCCTCTTCGGGCTGAGAGGCCCGAGATCAAAAGTGACCTCCGCGTCAACATCCGAGTCGACATCTGCCGGAGGAGGCGAAGACGGCGGGGTTTGTGCGCGCCTAGATGAGGAAGGGGTTGTTGTCTTCTTCTTCTCAGCGGCCTTCGTCAGCCTCTTGGCTGCCGTGGCCCTCGTGTGATGCCCAGACCCCTCTAGGGTCAATTGAGGTCGCGTAGCCCTGCCGGGCCGGACCGGCTCGCCGGAGCCAGCCCACCGAAGGACTCGCCCTCTTCCCCTGGTTGGCGTCGAACCCGCCGCCACGCCCTCCTCCTCTGACGACTCGTCGGCCGCGTCTTCGACAAGCAGAGCTCCAGTGTCGGCGCTGCTGACCTCCTCGGTGGCCGCCGCCCACCGGGTGAGCTGCTCTTCCTCCGCAGCCGTTGCGGCCTTGTCCTCCACACCCTCGGCGCTGCCGGCCTCCATGGAAACCTGTGCCTCCCTCGCCCTAGTGGCGATGTAGTCCAGCTCTGCCTGGGTGGTGTCCATGATAAGCCACCGCTCGGCGTCAGCATTGACATACACCTTGATCAGGGTGTCAAAGAATTGCTGCACATCCGCGTCCTTCGGCTCCTTCCAGCTCGGGACAAGGCCATGCGCATTACAATCCGGCATCATGGCGATGATCTCGGACCGATGTGAATTGTTGCACAACGGGACCACCCCCGCTGGCAGCTTGAAAAACGGCCCCTTGAGGGCCTTGCCAACCTTTGCGGCAACCCTCGCGGCCTTGCCGGTCCATTCGACCTCACCATCGCGACCCACATCAAGCTGGAAAAGCCGCTGGCAGAAGTGGGCATGCGCCAACACCGTGAAATTGTGGTCGAGGCCAGGGCGGAGTCGCATAATGTCAGCCGGATTCGTAAAAAGCCAGGCTGGCCTCCCCTTGTTGTGCAACGGGGCGATCCGGCAACGAATGAAGTCCGCCCCGATCATCTCAAGGGTGAGTCCAGCCCGGGTGAGCCGGAGCATCCTGGTGGTGGCGACAGTGAGACTCCCGTCGGCGACATCGACATCACTCCAATTGCTGCCGCGGACCGACGGCACTCGGCAGACCTTGCAGAATTCCGGCGGGTCTTCATCCTCAATCCAGCACCACCGGCCATGCCATTCCTCCCACCTCTCCTTCACGGCACCGTCCAGGTACGCACCCTTGGATCTTGGGATCCAGGTGACGTGACCAGAGACGGCACCTCCCGGTTGGATCCGAGGGAAGAAATAATGGCGGAAGAGCGCCGTGTTGGGCTGCACCCCGGCAAAGCCTTCGCAAAGATGCGCGAAGAAAGCCATGCACGCCACCGCATTCAGAGTAAAATCCAAGAGGCGAAAGCCGAAGGTGTGCATAATGTCACAGAAGAAATTGGAGAAAGGGGGGCACAACCCGCAAGAAAGATAATCAACGAAAAAGGGATACCGATTTGGAGCAAGATCGGCGCAAGCAGCAGGAATGACGCGCGTCGCCGGGTGTCCCGAACTCTCTCCCCCGTCTTCGCTCCCCATAGGGGCCTGAAGGAGGCCCGGAGCTCATGAACATCAACCGTCGAGGGGAAGAAAAAGGCGGACTTTGTCCGGTCCCCCGACAGCGCGCTCTCCAGCGGCTCCACAGTCCCACCGCCCTTAGCCACCCCCTTGCCCTTGACGGATTTGGGTGCCATGGCGGCCAAGAAGTTTAGAGGGCTGAGGAAGGGGGATGGTGAAGCGATGACGGCGGGCGACGGCGGAAGCTTAGGAAGGAAGGAAGAGAGGAAATGGCGGCTCTGAGATTGGAAAAGGCACGAGGAAGGAGGAGGAAGTGAGCAGCGCGCCCGCGGTTATTCCTTTTTTATGGGGGAGAACACGGGCCGCCTCCTTTCACATTAACTGTGGTGTGACGCATGCCCGCGGGAACCAACCCCACGCATGCTGCCCACGTCATGCCACGCGTGGGAATCGTGGGAAGCGCAGCGCGCAAGGAATCTTACCGCGGTAAAAATCGCCCCGCCTGCCCGCGCACCGTTTTTGGGCCTAGCCCAACAACGCGTTGCGCTTATGTGTGGCCCAGGCCCGGGGGCTCCTGTCGGTGTAAAAAAAGAGGGGTACACTTTTTGTACCCCTATAACTGTGCACGGGCAGTCTGAGCCACGGGCACCACCACACCAAGCAAGGCAAGGGAGGTAAGCCGGGGTAAGACCGAAGCTCAAGGGGACTAGAACGATGCCAAGGCCAAGACCACGAAGAGCAAAGGGGACGAAGCGGACTCCCCCGGCAAGATCCTTGCCAGGAGACAGTCCCAGTAGCCCCGGCAAGACCCTTGCCGCGGCGACTCGTCCCGCGCCTATGGAGCAAATCACCCTTGAGTCCACTGCCCCCAAAGGGCAAGGATTCGGGAGACATCCCCGTGGCGGCATGCAGATCTTTGTGAAGATATTCAAGATCAGATATGCACCAAGGAGACGACAACCCTTGGCGGGATCCCAGCCAAGGAAGACCACAAGGTCCCCAGCAAGCGCCTTGCCGGGGATGACAGCAGGCGCCTTGGCAAAGCCCTTGCCAGGGCCCCGGCAAGGCCCTTACCGAGGACACCCACAGGGCCACCATCAGGCCCACGCCGACTAAACCTCCACCTCCGCATGCATGCAGCTGCCGACCCAACCAGCTGGGCAGGCACCTGCGTGGCGGCATGCAGATCTTCGTGAAGACCCACCACTGCGCCACCTCAGCTGCCTGCCTACCTATGTGGCATCACAGGTGTCGCTGGCCAGGGCGCGTGTCGACACAAGAAGGAGCGGCGATGGACGAGACAGGTTTCTCCCCCGTCCCCGATAAAGCAAGGACACCTAAGCAAGACACATTAAATGCGCCTTGTCATGTAATGCGAGGGATAACCTCGCATCACTGTACCCTTTCCACCTCCTGTGTGCCACTGTGGCAACCCCTTTTTCTATAAAAGGAGGCCCGAGGAGACCAGGAGAGGGATTCGGCTTTTTGGAGCTCCTCACGCCCCATAGCTAGCTCAAGAACACAGATATACAATCCACCAAAGCAGGAGTAGGGTTTTACGCATCCTTGCGGCCCGAACCTGGATAAACAAGCTGTGTGCTACCTGTTAGATCCTCTCTTCTCACGACCCCGCGCCCCGCTAACCGTAGTAGGGATTCTTGTGATCCCATAGGTGTCGTTCCCACCGATAGTGCTGTTCTAGGGCAAAGAGTTGATAACAAATTAAATGTTATTCAATATGCTAGTAAAACCCTAGACAATGCTCAAAGAAATTATGCTACTACTGAAAAAGAATTCTTAGCAGTTGTATTTGCTTGTGATATGTTCAGACCTTATATTGTTGATTCTAAAATAACTATTCACACTGATCATGCTGCTATTAAATATCTTATGGAAAAGAAAGATACTAAACCTAGACTTATTAGATGGGTTCTCTTGCTACAAAAATTTGATTTGCATATTGTTGATAGAAAGGGAGCTGAGAACCCCATCGCAGACAACTTGTCTAGGTTAGAAAATGTGCTTGATGACCCACTACCTATTGATGATAGCTTTCCTGATGAGAAATTAAATGTCATAAATGCTTCTCATACTGCTCCATGGTATGCTGATTATGCTAATTACATTGTTGCCAAATTCATACCACCTAGTTTCACATACCAGCAAAAGAAAAAGTTCTTCTATGATTTGAGGCATTACTTTTGGGATGACCCACATCTTTATAAAGAAGGAGTAGATGGTGTTATTAGACGTTGTGTACCTGAACATGAACGGGAACAGATCCTACGCAAGTGTCACTCCGAAGCTTATGGAGGACACCATGCTAGAGATAGAACTGCACATATGGTATTGCAATCTGCTTTTTATTGGCCTACTCCGTTCAAGGATGCCCGTAAGTTTGTATTATCTTGTGATGAATGTCAAAGACTTGGTAATATTAGTAGACATCAAGAAATTCCAATGAATTATTAACTCGTTATTGAACCATTTGATGTTTGGGGCTTTGACTATGTGGGACCTTTTCCTGCCTCTAATGGATATACACATATTTTAGTTGTTGTTGATTACGTTACTAAATGGGTAGAAGCTATTCCAACTAGTAGTGCTGATCATAACACTTCTATTAAAATGCTTAAAGAAGTTATTTTTGCAAGATTTGGAGTCCCTAGATATTTAATGACTGATGGTGGTTCACATTTTATTCATGGTGCTTTCCGTAAAATGCTTGCTAAGTATGATGTTAATCATAGAATTGCATCTCCTTATCACCCACAGTCTAGTGGTCAAGTAGAATTGAGCAATAGAGAGCTCAAATTAATTTTTCAAAAGACTGATAATAGATCTAGAAAGAATTGGTCCAAGAAACTTTATGATGCATTATGGGCCTATAGAACTGCATATAAAAATCCTATGGGTATGTCTCCATATAAAATGGTTTATGGAAAAGCATGTCACTTACCTCTCGAACTAGAACACAAGGCAGATTGGGCTATTAAAGAGCTCAATTATGATTTTAAACTTGCCGATGAGAAGAGGTTATTTGATATTAGCTCACTCGATGAATGGAGAACCCAAGCCTATGAAAATGCTAAGTTGTTTAAAGAAAAAGTTAAAAGATGGCATGACAAAAGAATACAAAAGCGTGAGTTTAATGTAGGTGATTATGTATTGCTATACAACTCTCGTTTAAGATTTTTTGCAGGAAAAATTCTCTCTAAATGGGAAGGTCCTTACGTTATCGAGGAGGTCTATCGTTCCGGTGCCATAAAAATCAACAACTTCCAAGGCAAAAATCCGAAGGTGGTGAACGGTCAAAGAATCAAACATTATATCTCAGGTAATCCCATGAATGTTGAAACCAATGTTATTGAAATTGTAACCCCGGAGCAATACATAAGGGGCACTTTTCGGAATGTTTCAGACTCCGAAAAGGAATAGGTATGTGGTACGGTAAGTAAGCCGACTCCAAAACAGTTTTTAAGGCAATATTTCTCCATTTTGGAATATTTAGAAAAATAGAAAAATAAGTAGCAGTCCGGGAAGGACACAAGGCCTCCACGAGGGTGGAGGGCGCGCCCCCCTACCTCGTGGGCACCTTGTGTGCTCTTCGGACTCCGTTTTCTTACACGACACGTAGTTTGGTCGGTAAAAATTCATTATATAATCTCCCTGGGGTTTTGACTCCCGTATCACACAATTATCTCTTGTCTTTTATTTCGAGTTGTTTTCTGTCAGGGTTGTTAAGGCCAGGCACTATGTCGTCTCCCTCCTCCTCCAACCATGAGGGCAACGATGCTTGGCTAATGAAGATAGAGCTGCAGAGAGAAGAACCCATGGAGATCAACAAGGAGGAAGGGACCAAGAAGGCCATGGAGGACCAAGTTCGGCAACAGAAGACATCGTTCAACTTGATCACAATCTTATTACCCCAACTGAGATCGAAGCTTTCAAGATGATTGAGTTAGCTCGAATACAAAATAAGTATCTCACACGTGAAAATATTTTGTTGAAGGAGCATATCATCGCACTCAAAGGCATTATCCGCAGGTTAGAAGACCTCCTACGCTCGATGTGTGACTATCCATCATCAACGACTCCACCTTCACCAACAAAGAAGAACTGAACATCGGGTATGGGCACTCCCCTTGGCAACTGCCAAGCTTGGGGGAGTGCCCCGGTATCGTATCACCATCACTTTTATCTTTACCGTTTTTCTTAGTTCGATCCTTTTGGTAATATCTTGATCTAGTAGAATAAAAGTTGTTAGTATGATCTAGTTGTGAGTTTTGCTTTATGATCCTTCTATGTAATCGAGTCCGTGAGCTATATATAATAAAGATTAGTGTTGAGTCAAGGGCTTCATTATTTTGCCATGATCCTAAGTGAATAAAAGAAAAGAGAAATAAATAAAAAGGGAAACAAAGAGATCATATGGATCTTATGGAGAGTAATGAGCTCACATAGAAAAAGTATGATGAATAAAAGTTGTTGAGAGTTGACAAACATAGTTTTGGTCATCATTGCAATTAATAGGAAGTAATAAAGAAAGAGAGGTCTTCACATATAAATATACTATCTTGGACATCTTTTATGATTGTGAGCACTCATTAAAATATGACATGCTAAAGAGTTGGTGTTGGACAATGAAGACAATGTAATGGGTTATGTTTTCTTACATCTGAGATAAATTATATTGTCATGGATCATCCAACATGGTTGAGCTTGCCTTTCCCCCTCATGCTAGCCAAATTCATTGCACCAAGTAGAGATACTACTTGTGCTTCCAAATACCCTTAAACCAATTTTGCCATGAGAGTCGACCATACCTACCTATGGATTGAGTATGATCCTCCAAGTAAGTTGTCATCGGTGCAAGCAATAAAAATTGCCCTCTAAATATGTATGACTTACTAGTGTGGGAGAAAATAAACTTTATTCGATCGTGTGATATGGAAGAAATAAAAGCGACAGATTGCATAATAAAGGTCCATATCACAGGTGGCAATATAAAGTGACGTTCTTTCGCATTAAGATTTTGTGCATCCAACAATAAAAGCGCATGACAACCTCTGCTTCCCTCTGCGAAGGGCCTATCTTTTACTTTTATCTCCTACCTTGCATAAGAGTCATGGTGATCTTCACCCTTCCTTTTTACATTTTATCCTTTGGCAAGCACAGTATGTTGGAAAGATCCTGGTATATATGGCTAATTGGATGTGAGTTTTCATGAACTATTATTGTTGACATTACCCTTGAGGTAAAACGTTGGGAGGCAAAACTATAAGCCCCTATCTTTCTCTGTGTCCGATTAAAACTCTAAGTATTGCATGAGTGTCAGCAATTGTGAAAGACTATATGATAGTTGAGTATGTGGACTTGCTGAAAAGCTCTTATATATTGACTCTTTCCTATGTTATGATAAATTGCAATTGCTCCAATGACTGAGATTATAGTTTGTTAGTTTTCAGTGAAGTTTATGATTCATACTTGAAATTGTGATTGAATTATTACCCTAGCATAAGAGATCATATGACAATAATTATATAAGTTGATGTTCTAAGAATGGTCATGATGCCCTCATGTCCGTATTTTATTTTTATCGACACCTCTATCTCTAAACATGTGGACATATTTTTCGATTTCGGCTTTCGCTTCAGGACAAGCGAGGTATAAGCTTGGGGGAGTTGATACGTCCATTTTGCATCATGCTTTTATATCGATATTTATTGCATTATGGGCTATTATTACACATTATGTCACAATACTTATGCCTATTCTCTCTTATTTTACAAGGTTTACATAAAGAGGGAGAATGCTGGCAGCTAGGATTCTGGGCTGAAAAAGGAGCAAATATTAGAGACCTATTCTGCACAGCTCCAAAAATCCTGAAACGTCACAGAAGACGTTTTCAGAATATATAAAAAATACCGAGCGCAAGAAGTTCACCAAGGGGGCCACACCCTGCCCACGAGGGTGGGGGGCGCGCCCCCTACCTCATGGGCCCCTTGGTGGCCCTCCGATGGCCATCTTCTTCTATATGAAGTCTTTCGATGAGGAAAAAATCATAAGCCATCTTCTCGGACGAAACTCCGCCGCCATGAGGCGGAACCTTGGCGGAACCAATCTAGGGCTCTGGCGGAGCTGTTCTACCGGGGAAACCTCCCTCCTTGAGGGGGAAATCATCGCCATCATCATCACCAACGCTCCTCTCATCGAGAGAGGGAAATTTCAATCAACATCTTCACCAGCACCATCTCCTCTCAAAACCCTAGTTCATCTCTTGTATCCAATTCTTGTCTCCAAGTCCGGGATTGGCACCTATGGGTTGCTAGTAGTGTTAATTACTCCTTGTAGTTGATGCTAGTTGGTTTATTTGGTGGAAGATCATATGTTCAGATCCTTTATGCATATTAATACCCCTCTGATTATGAACATGACTATGCTTTGTGAGTAGTTACATTTGTTCCTGAGGACATGGGAGAAGTCTTGCTATTAGTAGTCATGTGAATTTGGTATTCGTTTGATATTTTGATGAGATGTATGTTGTCTCTCCTCTAGTGGTGTTATGTTAACGTCGACTACATAACACTTCACCATTATTTGGGCCTAGAGGAAGGCATTGGGAAGTAATAAGTAGATGATGGGTTGCTAGAGTGACAGAAGCTTAAACCCTAGTTTATGCGTTGCTTCGTAAGGGGCTGATTTGGATCCATATGTTTCATGCTATGGTTAGGTTTACCTTAATACTTTTGTTGTAGTTGCGGATGCTTGCAATAGAGGTTAATCATAAGTGGGATGCTTGTCCAAGTAAGGACAACACCAAAGCACCGGTCCACCCACATATCAGATTATCAAAGTACCGAACGCGAATCATATGAATGTGATGAAAACTAGCTTGACGATATTCCCATGTGTTCTTGGGAGCGCTTTTCCCTATATAAGAGTTTGTCCAGGCTTGTCCTTTGCTACAAGAAGGATTAAGCCACCTTGCTGCACTTTATTTACTTTTGTTACTTGTTGCTCGTTACAAATTATCCTATCACAAAACTATCTGTTACCACTTATTTCAGTACTTGCAGAGAATACCTTGCTGGAAACCGCTTATCATTTCCTTCGGCTCCTCGTTGGGTTTGACACTCTTACTTATTGAAAGGACTACGATAGATCCCCTATACTTGTGGGTCATCAGCAGGCCGAACTGATAGCGGCTTGTAAGCCCCTTCTCCTACAGAGTAAATTCGACAATCAGAAGCATGTCTTGCCACTCGACTATGGACTGATCCAGATGCATTTGCGGATCTTCCAAAGAGTGCTGCTCACGCCGCGCAGTTCTTCTAGGCCCAGGAGGGGCATACGATGGAGAAGCTATTTTGGTCACAGTTTGCGGAGCGGGAACGCCCAGCGCTGCTGAATGATTTGATGGCACAGTGGGCCGAGCTGCATAGGATGTCCGGACTGGCCGTAAGGGACGTCATAGTCCGGCTGTAGCTGGCCGAACCTGTCCCCAGCAGCTATTTTGGCCTGGCGCAGTGACTCCCTGACGCGTTGCCCTGAATTGACGTGGTTAAGGGGTCATCATGTATAGAAGGTGTACGGCTGGCCTTTGCCCGTGTCAAGATGCACTGGGAGAAGATGAAGGCCGCCATTGTGGCAGTTGACGGTCCGCCAGGAGGCAAGGACCACCGCACACCGAAGCGCTATTTTGAAGACGTCCTGGAGGGTGCCCGCTTGATAGAGGGCCAGTGCTCGAAGGACATTATTTTTGAGTGAATGTGTCCAGACTGCCCGGATGTTCTATGAACCGAAGTTTTGTAATATATTTATGATGTTTTGTCTTTTAAAGTGCTTTCCCTCATATGCGGCTGTTTGTAATTCTTGAGAATTTACCAGTTGTTGGATTCAGCCCCCACGTAGATACTACGGGGGTGTTCGGAATAGCGCGTGACCACACTTGGCCCAACGTCTTGGTCCGTAAAGGAGGTGGCAGCGTGGCGAACCAAGCAATTGAACTATGCGGTTTTATCATTCTCACTTAGCCATAGGAGTTTGACAATGGGACTGTAGGGTAGCTCCTAGTGCATATGCGGCTATCGAACTTGGATGCCTTTTAGACACTTGACTGGAAAAAGGCAACCTTCATGTAATATGGAAGAAATCGCTAGAGATTTAGTAAGTCACCGAATTGCTGATCAGCTCTCGCCGCATCACGACAGTCAGTTTTCGGCTTTCTCTACTGAGGTGTTTTGACTGGGCCAGCCGGAAACACAATCGCAGTAGTTCTCCCTTTACTACCTTAGCCGAAAAAACAGAACGCAAGGTAGCAAGCACAAGAGCCGAGCAACCCAACTATTGACCAAAGACGTGATTCGGAGCCTATGCATATAATGCAGTATTCGGGACGCCGAAGTATACCCTGAGAGTGTTCGGACTTTCTATTGTTAAAAATATAATGGCTTGAAATAGAACTCCTGGCGATTTAAGTCGCACCAAGGTGTATATACCAATTCGGACATAAAGTGGCAAAACGGATTAAGAAGTAAACCAATACCGAACGAGGTTGGGCGAAACGGTTTCCATTATAGTCTGATTGGTACGTCAAAACGTATTTTTACAGAGGATGCCATTAGCATCTAGGCCATTTTACATGCCGAGAACAAGGGAAAGTCATTAGCATATAGGCCATTATACAGGTCCTAATTTTGAAAAGATGATCTTGAAGATCTTTTTGGACATTCTGCCGCACGTCTGCATTGCTTTTCCCTATAGTATATCACTAGTAGAAAAAGGGCCTAATGTGAAGCTCATTAGTCCCGGTTTGTAATTGAACCGGCACTAATGTGACCATTAGTGCCGGTTAGTACCGGTTCGTGGCGAACCTTTAGTACCGGTTCATGCCACGAACCGATACTAAAGAGGTGGTGGCGTTTAGTACGGGTTGGTGGCTACTACCTCTTGAGCACTGCGTTGGTTTTCCATTGAAGAGGAAAGGGTGATGCACCAAAGTAGCGTAAGTATTTCCCTCGGTTTTTGAGAACCAAGGTATCAATCCAGTAGGAGGCTACGCGCGAGTCCCTCGCACCTGCACAAAACAAATAAATCCTCGCAACCAACGCGATAAGGGGTTGTCAATCCCTACATGGTCACTTACGAGAGTGAGATATGATAGATATGATAAGATAATATTTTGGTATTTTTATGATAAAGATGCAAAGTAAAATAAAAGGCAATGAAAATAACTAAGTGTTGGAAGATTAATATGATGAAGATAGACCCGGGGGCCATAGGTTTCACTAGTGGCTTCTCTCAAGAGCATAAGTATTTTACGATGGGTGAACAAATTACTGTTGAGCAATTGACAGAATTGAGCATAGTTATGAGAATATCTAGGTATGATCATGTATATAGGCATCACGTCCGAGACAAGTACACCGACTCCTGCCTCCATCTACTACTATTACTCCACACATCGACCGCTATCCATCATGCATCTAGAGTATTAAGTTCATAAGAACAGAGTAACGCCTTAAGAAAGATGACATGATGTAGAGGGATAAATTCATGCAATATGATAAAAAAACCATCTTGTTATCCTCGATGGCAACAATACAATACGTGCCTTGATGCCCCTACTGTCACTGGGAAAGGACACCACAAGATTGAACCCAAAGCTAAGCACTTATCCCATTGCAAGAAAGATCAATCTAGTAGGCCAAACCAAACTGATAATTCGAAGAGAATTGCAAAGATAACCAATCATACATAAAAGAATTAAGAGAAGATTCAAATATTGTTCATAGATAAACTTGATCATAAACCCACAATTCATCGGTCTCAACAAAACACTGCAAAAGAAGATTACATCGAATAGATATCCACAAGAGAGGGGGAGAACTTTGTATTGAGATCCAAAAAGAGAGAAGAAGCCATCTAGCTAATAACTATGGACCTGAAGGTCTGAGGTAAACTACTCACACTTCATCGGAAGGGCTATTGTGTTGATGTAGAAGCCCTCCGTGATCAATGCCCCCTCCGACGGAGCTCCGGAACAGGCCCCAAGATGAGATCTCGTGGATACAGAAAGTTACAGCGGTGGAATTTGGGTTTTGGCTCCGCATTTGATCGTTTGGGGGTATGTAGGTATATATAGGAGGAAGGAGTACGTCAGTGGAGCAACAGGGGGCCCACGAGGGTGGAGGGCGCGCCTGGGGGATGGGGGGTAGGCGCGCCCCCTACCTCGTGGCTTCCCTGTTGGTTGCTTGACGTAGGGTCCAAGTCTCGTGGATCTTGTTCGTTCCAAAAATCACGTTCCCGAAGGTTTCATTCCGTTTGGACTCCGTTTGATATTCCTTTTCTTCAAAACCCTAAAATAGGCAAAAAAAAATAACAATTCTGGGCTGGGCCTCCAGTTAATAGGTTAGTCCCAAAAAAATATAAAAGTGAATAATAAAGCCCAATAATTTCCAAAACAGAAGATAATATAGCATGGAGCAATCAAAAATTATAGATACGTTGGAGACGTATCAAGCATCCCCAAGCTTAATTCCTGCTCGTCCTCGAGTATGTAAATGATAAAAACAGAATTTTTGATGTGCAATGCTACTAGGCATAATTTCAATGTAATTCCTCTTAATTGTGGCATGAATTTTCAGATCCAAAAGATTCAAGACAAAAGTTTAATATTGACATAGAAATAATAATACTTCAAGCATACTAACTAAGCAATTATGTCTTCTCAAAATAACATGGCCAAAGAAAGTTCATCCCTACAAAATCATATAGTTTAGTCATGCTCCATTTTCGTCACACAAGAATGCTCTCATCATGCACAACCCCGATGACAAGCCAAGCAATTGTTTCATACTTTAGTAATCTCAAACTTTATAAACCTTCACGCAATACATGAGCGTGAGCCATGGATATAGCACTATGGGTGGAATAGAGTATAATGACGGGTGTTATGCGGAGAAGACAAAAAGGAGAAAGTCTCACATCAACGAGGCTAATCAATGAGCTATGGAGATGCCCATCGATTGATGTTAATGCAAGGAGTAGGGATTGCCATGCAACGGATGCACTAGAGCTGTAAATGTATGAAAGCTCAACAAAAGAAACTAGTGGTTGTGCATCCAACTTGCTTGCTCACGAAGACCTAGGGCACTTGAGTAGGCCCATTGTTGGAATATACAAGCCAAGTTCTATAATGAAAAATTCCCACTAGTATATGAAAGTGACAAAACAAGAGACTCTCTATCATGAAGATCATGGTGCTACTTTGAAGCACAAGTGTGGAAAAAAGATAGTAGCATTGTCCCTTTTCATTTCCTTTTTTTGGGCCTTCCTTTTTTATTTGGCCTTTCTCCTTTTATTATTGGGACAATGCTCTATTAAATGATGATCATCACACTTCTATTTATTTACAACTCAATGATTACAACTCGATACTAGAACAAGGTATGACTCTATATGAATGCCTCTGGCGGTGTACCGGGATATGCAATGAACCAAGAGTGACATGTATGAAAGAATTATGAACGGTGGCTTTGCCACAAATACTATGTCAACTACATGATCATGCTAAACAATATGACAATGATGAACGTGTCATGATGAACGGGACGGTGGAAAGTTGCATGGCAATATATCTCGGAATGGCTATGAAAATGCCATAATAGGTAGGTATGGTGGCTGTTTTGAGGAAGATATGAGGGGGTTTATGTGTGAAAGAGCGTATCATATCACGGGGTTTGGATGCACCGGCGAAGTTTGCACCAACTCTCAAAGTGAGAAAGGGCAATGCACGGTACCGAAGAGGCTAGCAACGATGGAAAGGTGAGAGTGCGTATAATCCATGGACTCAACATTAGTCACAAAGAACTCACATACTTATTGCAAAAATCTACAAGTCATCAAAAACCAAGCACTACGCGCATGCTCCTAGGGGGGTAGATTGGTAGGAAAAGACCATCGCTCATCCCCGACCGCCACTCATAAGGAAGACAATCAAAGAACACCTCATGTTTCAAATTTGTTACATAAAGTTTACCATACATGCATGCTACGGGACTTGAAAACTTCAACACAAGTATTTATCAATTTCACAACTACTCAACTATCATAACTTTAATATCACTACCTCCATATCTCAAAACAATCATCAAGCATCAAACTTCTCTTAGTATTCAAAACACTCATAAGAAAGTTTCTACTAATCTTGAATACCTAGCATATTAGGATTATTTAAGAAAATTACCATGCTATTTAAGACTCTCAAAAAAAATCTAAGTTAAGCATGAGAGATCAATATTTTCTATAAAACAAATCCACCACCGTGCTCTAAAAGATATAAGTGAAGTACTAGAGCAAAACTATATAACTCAAAAGATATAAGTGAAGCAAATAGAGTATTCTAATAATTTCCGAATCATGTGTGTCTCTCTCAAAAGGTGTGTACAGCAAATATGATTGTGGTAAACTAAAAATCAAAGACTCAAATCATACAAGACGCTCCAAGCAAAACAAATATCATGTGGTGAATAAAAATATAGCTCCAAGTAAAGTTACCGATAGAAGTAGACAAAAGAGGGGATGCCTTCCGGGGCATCCCAAAGCTTTGGCTTTTTGGTGTCCTTAGATTATCTTGGGGGTGCCATGGGCATCCCCAAGCTTAGGCTCTTGCCACTCCTTGTTCCATAATCCATCAAATCCTTACCCAAAACTTGAAAACTTCACAACACAAAACTTAAAGTAGAAAATCTCGTGAGCTCCGTTAGCAAAAGAAAACAAAAGACCACTTAAAGGTACTGTAATGAAATCATTATTTATTTATATTGGTGTTAAAACTACTGTATTACAACTTCTCTATGGTTTATAAACTATTTTACTAGCCATAGATTCATCAAAATAAGCAAACAACACATGAAAAACAGAATCTGTCAAAAACAGAACAGTCTGTAGTAATCTGTAGCTAGCACAAGATCTGGAACCCCAAAAATTCTAAAATAAATTTCTGGACGTGAGGAATTTATCTATTAACCATCTTCAGAAAGAATTAACTAAATATCACTTTCCAAATAAAAATGGGAGCAGTTCTCGTGAGCGCTAAAGTTTCTGTTTTTTACAGCAAGATTAACAAGACTTTCCCCAATCTTCCCAACGGTTCTACTTGGAACAAACACTAATTAAACACAAAAAACACAACCAAAACAGAGGCTAGATAAATTATTTATTACTAAACAGGAGCAAAAATCAAGTAATAAAAATAAAATTTGGTTGCCTCCCAACAAGCGCTATCGTTTAACGCCCCTAGCTAGGCATAAAAAGCAAGGATATATCTAGGTATTGCCATCTTTGGTAGGCAATCCATAAGTGGATCTCATAATAGATTCATAAGGTAATTTAATTTTCTTTCTAGGGAAGTGTTCCATGCCTTTCCTTAACGGAAATTGGAATCTAATATTCCCTTCCTTCATATCAATAATTGCACCAATCATTCTAAGGAAAGGTCTACCAAGAATAATAGGACATGAAGGATTGCAATCTATGTCAAGAACAATAAAATCTACGGGCACACAGTTCCTATTTGCAACAATAAGAACATCATTAATTCTTCCCATAGGTTTCTTAGTAGTGGAATCCGCAAGGTGCAAGTTTAGAGAGCAATCATCAAAATCACGGAAACCTAGCAAATCACATAAAGTCTTTGGAATCGTGGAAACACTAGCACCCAAATCACACAAAGCATAGAATTCATGATCTTTAATTTTAATTTTAATAGTTGGTTCCCACTCATCATAAAGTTTTCTAGGGATAGAAACTTCCAACTCAAGTTTTTCTTCATAAGATTGCATCAAAGCATCAACGATATGTTTAGTAAAAGCTTTATTTTGACTATAAGCATGAGGAGAATTTAGCACGGATTGCAAAAAGGAAATACAATCTATAAAAGAGCAATTATCATAATTAAATTCCTTGAAATCCAAAAATAGTGGGTTCATTAACATCTAGAGTTTTGATCTCTTCAATCCCACTTTAAACAAATTTAGCGTCAAGATCTAAAGACTCCGAATTTTTGGAACGCCGTCTAGGTAAAGGTGGATCATATTCCGTCCCATCATTATCAAGATTCATATTGCAAAACAAAGATTTAATAGGGGACACATCAATAACTTTTAGATCTTCATCTTTATTATCATGGAAACTAGAAGAACACGCTCTTATAAAGGAATCTTTCTTAGCACGAATCCTAGCGGTTCTTTCTTTGCACTCATCAATGGAAATTATCATGGCTTTGAGAGACTCATTGATATCATGCTTAGTTGGAATATATCTAAGTTTCAAAGAATCAACATCAAGAGAAATTCTATCAACGTTCCTAGCCAACTCATCAATCTTAAGCAATTTTTCTTCAATCAAAGCATTGAAATTCTTTTGCAAAGTAATAAATTCTTTAATATTAGATTAAAAATCAGAGGGCATCTTATTATAATTTCCATAAGAACTATTGTAGGAATTACCATAATTATTAGAGGAATTACTAGGATACGGCCTAGGATTTAAGTTTCCTCTATACGCGTTGTTACCAAAATTATTCCTACCAACAAAATTCACATCCATAGATTCATTATTATTCTCAATCAAAGTAGACAAAGGCATATCATTAGGATCAGAAGAAACACTTTTATTAGCAAATAATTTCATAAGTTCATCCACCTTTCCACTCAAAACATTAATTTCTTCTATCGCATGCACTTTCTTATTAGTAGATCTTTCCGTGTGGCATTGAGAATAATTAACCATAATATTATCTAGGAGTTTAGTATCTTCTCCTAAAGTGATTTCCATAAAAGTGCCTCCCGCGGCCGAATCTAAAAGATTTCTAGAAGCAAAATTCAATCCGGCATAAAAAATTTGTATAATCATCCACAAATTTAAACCATGTGTTGGGCAATTACGTATCATTAATTTCATCCTCTCCCAAGCTTGTGCAACATGTTCATGATCAAGTTGCTTAAAATTCATAATATTGTTTCTAAGAGAGATGATCTTAGCGGGAGGAAAATACTTAGAGATAAAAGCATCTTTGCACTTATTCCAAGAATCAATACTATTTTTAGGTAAAGACAAAAACCAAGCTTTAGCACGATATCTAAGCGAAAAGGGAAATAGCTTCAATTTAACAATATCATTATCCACATCTTTCTTATTTTGCATATCACACAAATCAACGAAGCTATTTAGATGGGTAGCGGCATCTTCACTAGGAAGGCCGGAAAACGGATCTTTCATGACAAAATTCAGCAAGGCCGCATTAATTTCACAAGATTCAGTATCGATAAGAGGAGCAATCGGGGTGCTAATAAAATCATTGTTGTTGGTATTGGTAAAGTCACACAATTTAGTGTTATCTTGAGCCATCGTGACAAGCAAGCAATCCAACACACAAGCAAACGAGGAACAGGGAAAAAAAGGCAAATAGATTAAGAGAGGAAGGATAGAGAGAGAGAGGGCGAATGAAACGGCAAGGGTGAAGTGGGGGAGAGGAAAACGAGAGGCAAATGACAAATAATGTAATGCGGGAGATAAGGGTTTGTGATGGGTACTTGGTATGTTGACTTTTGCGTAGACCTCCCCGGCAACGGTGCCAGAAATCCTTCTTGCTACCTCTTGAGCACTGCGTTGGTTTTCCCTTGAAGAGGAAAGGGTGATGCAGCAAAGTAGCGTAAGTATTTCCCTCAGTTTTTGAGAACCAAGGTATCAATCCAGTAGGAGGCTACGCGCGAGTCCCTCGCACCTGCACAAAACAAATAAATCCTCGCAACCAACGCGATAAGGGGTTGTCAATCCCTACACGGTCACTTACGAGAGTGAGATCTGATAGATATGAGAAGATAATATTTTTGGTATTTTTATGATAAAGATGCAAAGTAAAATAAAAGGCAATGAAAATAACTAAGTGCTGGAAGATTAATATGATGAAGATAGACCCGGGGGCCATAGGTTTCACTAGTGGCTTCTCTCAAGAGCATAAGTATTTTACGGTGGGTGAACAAATTACTGTTGAGCAATTGACAGAATTGAGCATAGTTATGAGAATATCTAGGTATGATCATGTATATAGGCATCACATCCGAGAAAAGTAGACCGACTCCTGCCTGCATCTACTACTATTACTCCACACATCGACCGCTATCCAGCATGCATCTAGAGTATTAAGTTCATAAGAACAGTGTAACGCCTTAAGCAAGATGACATGATGTAGAGGGATAAATTCATGCAATATGATAAAAAAAAACCATCTTGTTATCCTCTATGGCAACAATACAATACATGCCTTGCTGCCCCTACTGTCATTGGGAAAGGACACCGCAAGATTGAACCCAAAGCTAAGCACTTCTCCCATTGCAAGAAAGATCAATCTAGTAGGCCAAACCAAACTGATAATTCGAAGAGACTTGCAAAGATAACCAATCATACATAAAAGAATTAAGAGAAGATTCAAATATTGTTCATAGATAAACTTGATCATAAACCCACAATTCATCGGTCTCGACAAACACACCGCAAAAGAAGATTACATCGAATAGATCTCCACAAGAGAGGGGGAGAACTTTGTATTGAGATCCAAAAAGAGAGAAGAAGCCATCTAGCTAATAACTATGGACCCGAAGGTCTGAGGTAAACTACTCACACTTCATCGGAAGGGCTATGGTGTTGATGTAGAAGCCCTCCGTGATCGATGCCCCCTCCGGCGGAGCTCCGGAACAGGCCCCAAGATGGGATCTCATGGATACAGAAAGTTACGTCGGTGGAATTAGGGTTTTGGCTCAGTATTTGATCGTTTGGGGGTAAGTAGGTATATATAGGAGGAAGGAGTACGTCGGTGAAGCAACAGGGGGCCCACGAGGGTGGAGGGCGCGCCTGGGCCCCCCTACCTCGTGGCTTCCCTGTTGGTTGCTTGGCGTAGGGTCCAAGTCTCCTGGATCTTGTTCGTTCCAAAAAACATGTTCCCGAAGGTTTCATTCCGTTTGGACTCCGTTTGATATTCCTTGTTTTCGAAACCCTAAAATAGGCAAAAAACAACAATTCTGGGCTGGGCCTCCGGTTAATAGGTTAGTCCCAAAAATAATATAAAGTGAATAATAAAGCCCAATAATGTCCAAAATAGAAGATAATATAGCATGGAGCAATCAAAAATTATAGATACGTTGGAGACGTATCAGTGGCTCTAACCGGTACTAATCGGTACGAAAGGTGGTGGCCTTTAGTACGTGTTGGGGATATGATTACTGGAGGTAAACCAGCTAGGAGTGGCCGGGTTAGCTCCATGAAGATAGAAGCCCATGAAGACATGAGGATGGTGGCGCTTTACGAAGGCCCATAGGCAGGTTAAGGCCTGTAGATGTAAACTGACTCTTTCATGTAACTTATATTGTAAGTTAAAGGAATAGAGACCGAGCCAGACACGTGTTATGATCTGGCCTCGGGACTCTGTAAACCGGCAGGCGTCAACCTATGTATATAAAGTGATGACCCGGCAGCAGTTTAGGGAGAACAGACAACTACTCGAGAGCTAGGCAAAGCGGATTGGCTCCCTGGTCATCGAAACCCTAGCAATACCAATCACAACTAGACGTAGGCTTTTACCTTCAACAAAGGGGCCGAACTAGTATAAAATCCCTCGTGTCCCCTTGTCCGGTTTAACCCCTTTAAGCTAACCCGTAGCGATGGCTCCACGACTAAGTCCTTTCACAAGGACATCTGCCGTGACAAACCCACGACAATTGGTGCCCACCGTGGGGCTATCGCACGATGGTTTCGAGTTCTTGAAGGGCTTTGATGGACTCAAGGGATACGCTGTGGGCCGGATGACGAAGAGTCGTCACGGCAAGCTCTACATCGACAACGCAGGATGGGGTCCCGAGGCCGGTTCAATCGAATACGGGTATCGGGTCCCCTTTGGTGGGATTCACGTCTTCATCGGCAAGATTGGTGAACCGGGCCCTGAGCCGGACACCTGCACCGACATCATCGAGACGGCTCAGCGTGCAAGCCCTTCCCCGGTTCAGCCCGCAGCAAGGCATGCTTTCGTAGCTGTCATCCAGGGAGCGGAATATGAGGATGGACTGGCATCTGATGGATAAACCGTTGTCTGTTTTGACGACGAGTCTTCAACTGGAGAGACCGAATCGCTGTATCAGTTGCAGGATGGCCGGATTAGCGGAGGCTCCGGTGGCAACAGTATTCCGGACCCCCTCGATCTGCCAAACCGGGTCGCTATCTTCATGGCCGGTACACAATCAGACACCACTCATCAACCGCTGCGGCAATGCTCTCCAGTTCAGCGACAACAATGCCAGCGGGAGCAGGGGGCTCTGCGCCGCCTCAGGCTCAAATTCTGTCTGAATTGTTCGATGCTTTGGCGACATTGATGGCCGCGGAGGTGGACGCAGTAGCCCGGGATCAGCACAATGCAGAGATTGCAAAGGTGAAAGATCAGATAACTCAGGCTAAAGCGGACCTAGCGGCAGAGAACGCTAGGATGGCTACGGAACGGGCCGAGTTGGAAGCTCAGGCCTACCGACTTAGGCTGGATCAGAATGCCTCAGAGGAAGTCATGAGAAGAAGATACCGGTCGCATCTCCCGCCGGGTTATGAGCCAAGAAATCGCTTCAATACACCAGGAGCAGGAACCAGTAACCAGCCAGTGTTAAACCGGATGGAGGCGCCGGGAACAGGAGCGCCAGTTCAGCCGCGCACAATGGACCCGCCTCGTCAAAACAACATTGTGCCGCAGTATGTTCCGATGCCCCTAGGGCATTACTCCAACCCGTTGGACAACATTGTGGCCACCGCTTCACGATTCGCAGCCCTCCCAACTGACAGCGAGTCACCAGTTGCGATTGAGGCACGACGGGCCAGAGAGCTCCTTCAAACAGCTTTAAACCAGCAGCAGGCTTATTCGCATAGTCGCGAGATGATTCATTCCACCCCCCGCCCGAGCCAGAGCTACAACAGGCACGTTGAGGATGAACCGGCTGTATCAAGCAGTGCACGTCGCTGTAACTCGCCGCGAGGGCACAACCCGGCAGGTGGAGGTGCTAATGCATAAGATGTGGTGGATCATGGTCGTGCGTGTCGAGAGGCCGAGTTAGCAGCTCTGCATGCAGCTCATCAACCTGCTCCGGTTCACCCTACCGCTTCAGTGGAGCTAGGTGTGGTCTTCAGTTCCTTAGGGGTGCCGTGTCTGACCCCCGCTTTACGTAATGTGCGACTGCCCAAGGATTTTAAAGGCCCTCGTAAGGTGCCCAATTACACCGTCGATTTGCAACCAGAGTCATGGGTTGAAAGTTATGAGATGGCAATGGAGATGTTGGATGTGGATGAAGCGGTGTGTGCTAAATACTTCACCATGATGTTGGAGGGGACAGCTCGTACTTGGTTAAAGAGCTTACCAGTTAACTCCGTCGGATCATGGGCCGAGTTAAAACACCGGTTTATCCAGAATTTTAAGGATACTTGTAAGCAGCCTATGTCGATTGTGGACCTGGCCGCTTGTGTCCAAGAGGATGGGGAGTCTACAGCCCATTGGGTGAAGCGGGTCTCAGCTATTCTGCATTCATTGGATCGCATCAATGCGGACACAGTAGTGTTAACGTTGGAGGGCTATTACCGGTTTCTACCATTGAAACAGAAGTTAGGAAGGATCAAACGTCACTGCAATGATATGGCAACGCTTATGGCCGCTTTGGTTACCGATTCAGATAATACCAAAGACCTTGAGTCGGAGGAGGACAAACCGGGGAAAGGAAAGAAGAACGACAACACCAAGGGACAACAGCATAACCCGACAGGTCATGGGAACAATGGTAAGCGCAAGGCAGACGATAGTTTGGACTTTGTGGCTAACACCAATACTCAGGATAACGGTCAGCGTCGTAAGGGTAAACAGCCCCAGAGGGGCGGAGGTTCAGGCCTCAATCTAGAGCGCCTGTTAAATCAACCTTGTCCAAAGCATGGATCAAAGGAGAGGCCGACTTCAAATCTTTGGAAGGATTGTTATATCATGCGGGAATTCAAGAACTCCAATATGTTTCAGTACGACAATGGCCCGCCCGGCGGTTCAGGAGGTGGTTTTCATGGGCCGGGTTATGGAGGCGGCAGCTCCGGTTCAGGATTTCAGGGCAATCAAACCGGACATAGCAATCAAGGGAACCAGGGCAACCAGGGAGGTTATAACCATCAGGGGAATCAACAGCAGCAGTCAGGTTATCAGAGCAATCCAAAGTAGTTAAATAGTGGGCAGTATCATGTCTTCACCACTAGCTTGTGCAAGCATGATCAGAAGCTTCACAAGAGGGCCGTGAACTCTGTTGAACCGGCTGTGCCTCAGTATTTGCGTTGGTCTGAGCAACCCATTTTATGGAGTAGAGAGGATCACCCACCCCAGGTTGACAATCAGGGTCATCTGGCCTTAGTGGTGGCACCTCAATTTGGGGGGTATAAGTTCACCAAGGTGCTCATGGATGGGGGAAGCAGTATCAATATTCTATATTATGATACCTTCCCCGCATGGGGTTGACAGATAAGAATCTTAAACCGTCGAACATCCGTTTTTCATGGTGTGGTGCCTGGTAAATCTGTGTATCCAGTGGGCAAGATAGCCTTGGAGGTGGCCTTTGGAGATGATCATGATTCAAGGTCAGAAACATTGACTTTTGAGGTGGTGAAAATCAAGAGTCCGTATCACGCTCTGTTTGGGCGACCGGCTTATGCCAAGTTCATGGCGAGGCCGTGTTATGTTCATCTGCAGCTTAAGATGCCAGGTCATAAGGTGACCATCACAGTACATGGGAGCAGGAAGATTGCTTTGGAATGTGAGGAAGGTGATGCGGCTTACGCTGAGTCGGTTTGTGCCACGGAAGAGCTG
Organism: Triticum urartu; assembly: GCF_003073215.2. Classification (NCBI taxonomy): domain Eukaryota; kingdom Viridiplantae; phylum Streptophyta; class Magnoliopsida; order Poales; family Poaceae; genus Triticum; species Triticum urartu. Next base: position 124,905,859 of record NC_053028.1, read on the forward strand.
AAGTTTTACAAAGACAAGGTTGATCCGGCAGACATGACTTCTTTGAAAAAGCCAACTATGGAGCATGGTCCGGCGTTGAAGTTTAAATCGGCCACAGACACTAAGATGGTTGATTTTGTTCCTGGCAATTCATCCAAGCAGTTCAGCATCAGTGCTAACCTGGATCCCAAATAGGAAAGTGCGCTCATTGAGTTCATCCGTGAGAACCGGGACATCTTTGCATGGAAGCCTTCTGACATGCCAGGTGTACCGAGGGAACTCGCTGAGTACACACTTAATATTGATCCTAAGTTTAAACTGGTCAGACAGTTTCTCTGCCGCTTCAACGAAGAAAGGCGCAAGGCTATTGGTGAAGAGGTAGCTCAGTTGTTGGCCGCAGGGTTTATCATGGAGGTCTTTCACCCGGAGTGGTTGGCTAATCCGGTGTTGGTTCTCAAGAAAAACGGCACTTGGCGTATGTGTGTGGACTACACAGACTTGAACAAGGCTTGCCCAGCAGATCCCTTTGCCCTCCCTTGTATTGATCAGATTATTGATGCTACGGCGGGTTGTGACCGCTTGTGTTTTTTGGATGCTTATTCTGGTTATCATCAGATAAAAATGGTAGTTAAAGACCAGGAGAAGACAGCTTTTATAACTCCCTTTGGAGCCTTCTGCTATGTCTCCATGCCCTTTGGGATCAAGAGTGCCCAGGCGAATTATCAACGTTGTGTTCAGAATTGTCTTCATAAGCAGATTGGGCGCAATGTTCATGCATATGTGGATGATATTGTGATAAAGTCCAGGAAAGAGGAAACATTGATAGATGACCTGAGAGAAGCCTTTGACAACCTCCGGGTTTACAAGTGTGTTTGGTGTCCCGGCAGGCAAACTCTTGGGCTTTCTGGTATCAAACAGGGGCATTGAGGCTAATCCGGAAAATATTTCAGCAATCACGTCTTTGGCTAAACCGGCGTGTATCAATGACATTCAACGTTTAGCCGGCTGTATTGCGGCTTTGAGCCGGTTTATCAGTCGTCTCGGGGAGAAAGCTATCCCTTTATACCAGATGTTAAAGAAAACGAATGAATTTGTCTGGAGCGATGCGGTAGATAAAGATTTAGAGGATCTGAAGAGGCAGTTAGCTGAACCGCCTGTGCTTGCAGCTCCGATCGATAAAGAGCCTTTACTACTGTATGTGGCTGCTAATGCCAGGGCTGTTAGTGTGGCTATTGTTGTGGAGCGCAAGGAGGCTAGAAAGGAATATCCGGTTCAACGGCCGGTTTATTATATCAGTGAGGTGCTTATCAAATCAAAGCAGAGGTATCCACATTGGCAGAAGCTGGTGTATGGGGGTGTTTATGGCAAGCCGGAAGCTCAAACATTATTTTTCAGGGTCATCCTATCACAGTGGTTAGTTCCGCCCCTCTGGGAGATATCATTCAAAACAGAGAAGCAACTGGCCGGATTGCCAAGTGGGCTATTGAGCTTGGACCTCACGGGCTCAAGTATACACCTCGCACAGCAATCAAATCTCAAGCACTTGTGGACTTCATCAATGATTGGACAGAGCTGCAGGCACCAGAGCAAAAGCCAGATAACATGTATTGGACTATTCACTTTGATGGGTCCAGGCAATTGGAGGGCTTGGGGGCTGGAGTTATATTAACTTCCCCGCAAGGTGACAAGTTTTGTTATGTTCTTCGCTTAATGTTCCCTTGTACTAACAATGTAGCTGAGTATGAGGCCTTACTCCACGGTCTTCGGATGGCTAAGGAGATGAACTTAAGCCGGGTTAAGTGCTTCGGTGACTCGGACCTGGTGGCTCAACAGGTATCTGGCACTTGGGATTCTAAGGACCCACTCATGGCTGCATATCAACGAGAGGTGGACATAGTGGATGGTCATTTCAAGGGTTATCAAGTTGACCATATAGACTGGCGAAAGAATGAAGCGGCGAACGCTTTAAGTCGCCTTGGCTCTCAGCATAAACCGGTCCCACCTAATGTTTTCCTCGACGTCCTACACAATCTGTCGGTTAAGATACCAATAGAGGAGGTCCAATTGGTGGCAGCTTTGCATGTTATACCGGATTGGACAGTCCCGTACTTGGTTTACATGAACCTGGGCGAGTTACCGGAGGATGAAACCTTGGCCCGGCAGATAATCCAGCGTTCCAAGTCAATCACCATAATCAATGGGGAGTTACATCATTACAGTGTCACATGAGCAATTCAGCGTTGTGTATCTCCTCAAGAGGGTTGTGAGATTTTGCGAGAAATCCACGAAGGAGACTGTGGTCACCACGCCGGTTCAAAATCCTTGGTAGCTAAGGATTTTCGTTACGGTTTCTATTGGTTGACAGCTCATGCTGATGCTGAGGATTTGGTCAAAAGGTGTGACGGTTGTCAAAAATTTGCACGTCGGGCTCATGTTCCGGCTTAGGAGTTGAGAATGATCCCAATCACCTGGCCGTTTGCAACTTGGGGGCTCGATATGGTTGGACCCTTTAAGAGATCCAAGGACAAAAAGACCCACCTGTTAGTGGCAGTTGACAAGTTCACCAAGTGGGTGGAAGCAGAGCCAGTCAGTAAGTGTGATGCAGCCACGACGGTTCAATTCATCAAAACGGTGATATTCTGGTTTGGTTTCCCGCACAGTATTATAACTGATAATGGTACTAATCTATCAAATGGTGAGATGGAGGAATTTTGCCAACGTGAGTACATCCGGCTTGATGTAGCATCAGTGGCTCACCCCCAGTCTAATGGTCAAGCAGAGAGGGCAAATCAAGAAATTTTGAGAGGTATTAAACCCCGGCTTATGGTTCCTTTAAAGCGGACACCGGGTTGTTGGGTGGAGGAGTTACCTTCTGTGTTATGGAGCATCAACACCACACCTAACAGATCTACGGGTTACATGCCTTTCTTCATGGTTTATGGAGCAGAGGCGGTTCTTCCTAGTGACATCCGTCACGACTCGCCCCGTGTGGCGGCTTATGTTGAAGCTGACAATGAGAAGGCACATCAGGACTCACTGGACCTGTTAGATGAGGAGTGTGATCTTGCAGTAGCATGTTTGGTGATTTATCAACAAGATCTCCGACGTTATCACAGCCGCCGGGTTAAGACCAGAACTTTTGAAGAGGGCGATCTAGTGCTCCGGCTCATCCAGGATCAGACTGATATGCACAAGTTATCCCCACCTTGGGAAGGGCCTTTTGTGGTCAGCAAAAATCTGCACAACGGGTCATACTACCTCATTGATGTTCGAGAGCACAAAGACTCACGTAAATCGGAGTTGGCGACCAAGCGGCCTTGGAATATAGCTCTTCTTCGGCCTTACTATACTTGAGCCACAGGCTCTTCTTATGTACATACTTATGACAATGTATATATTATATAATAAACCGGAGCCTCGAATAAAGCGGGGTCTTTGTTCTTTTTACATCATGTGTGAGCCTACAGGACCTTCTACTGATAAAGCGACGTTTTATTAACCCGGCCTATACGGCTACACAAATATAAGGAACATCACTAGGGGGCTTGGTCATATCCGAACCATGGCTACACCTCTTGACCGGTTTAAAACCAAAAAGGAATATCACTAGGGGGCTTGGTTGTCTTCACACCATAGCTACACCTCTTGATAGGCTTCAAGCCAAAAGGAAATTATGTGGAACCAAAGAGAGTCTGTTGCATTAAAGCACAACTCAAACATAGGTAACCACTGAGCACAATTCAAATATTACCTGGGGGCTCCTTGCTTCTCAAAGAACAACGAGTTTGCACCCTTGTAATAGGCTATCAAGCCAGGCTTGGAAGCCAGGTGTATTCACCTAAAACCCCGGGTTATCCTGCCTCTTTAAGTAAGCCACTCCGTCCAGGTAAACCTGGTATGACCCATCGAACGTTTGACAAGTCAATCCCATGGACCCTGAACTTGTCAAAGTTAAAACGGTGATTGGTTAAAGATTGAGGTCCATCTTAACAGGCTTTGCAAAATGGTTTAACTCAGTGGCCTGGCAGCCCATGAAAAGCCTCGATTTAGGGCCTGGCAGCCCATGAAAAGCCTTGCATATTTCTTGTTTTTGCTGTTTTTTATGATAAGGGATTTATGAATATTTCCTGATAAACCGGTGTTCATTACAACCTGGCATGACTTTCAATGCTTAGTTGTCAGTACATGATCAAGTTTTAAACCGGTAGTATATTCTTTCGATCTGGTTTTTGACTAGATGTCACCAGCATTATGCGGCTATTATAGCCCAATATGGTTTCTTTATGAACCGGCAAGAAGGCAAGGAGTTGACAACACTCCGGATTGGTGTTTTTTCACCTTTACCATACAAGCAGTCGGTCAGCCAACGAGGTATGTCACAGATATTATTTATTTTATCTGGTTAATATAAAACTTGGTTATCCATCCAAGTTATGTATATATTTTGGGCATCATGACCCGTCCAGTGGTAAACCACTAGGACGCTTTCAAGTTCTTATATGCCGGAACACAAGGCATAATGGACTATGCATAAATAGATCCCAAAAGTGGAACAAGTTTTCCAAATATCAAGCAACACAAGCATGCTCGATGGCATGGCAGATAAAGGTGTTTCTGCTATCCTATTACAAGGAGCTTCAAAACGGCCCATATTGAATAAATGTTTTCGAGCAGTGGCAGACTGTAACTGATAAACCGGTCGTCGGTTTAGGATGCTTCATCAGGACGGCTTGATGATTGCGGGTCATCTTGTGCAGTCACATCCTCGTCATCCCTCCCCAGACGCTGGAAATCAACCATTGACCAATCGATTCCGGTTAAAGCTTGAAACACGACCTCTTCATGGATAAGGCTGGAGGGGTCAATGTTAGGAGCGTAAGTATGCTTACGGATTGGAGGCACAAGCTCTTCAACATCATGGATCACATCGGGCTATCTTTTTCCCTCAACATCGTAAACCGGTTGGAAGTGAGATAAATCGGTGTCCTCCGCCAGTTTGCTTGCTATTGGCCGCATTTCCTTTGTCAGCCTTCACAGATCGTCATTATTGAAGTCTGAGCCATCCTCTTTCACGCCAGGATATCCTTTGATGATATCTGCTGGTTCAAGATCCGGAATCCATGCTTTGGCCCGGATTAGCGCGGTCAGCGCTCCTGATCTTGCGGCTGATCTCTTCAGTTCGGTGATCTGGGAAGGTAGCATGGCCAGCTTCTCAAGTGTTTCCTTTATCAACAATGGCGCCGTCTTGTTATACGCTGAAGTGCAAATAGCACGCCGGGATCCAGAGAATAGCTGTTCTATCAAGGTATACGCCGCTTTAAGCTTCATCCGCATGTCAGAGCCCAGATGAGCAATGCGGGTCCCTGTCATGGTTCAGCATCAGTAAACCGGCCATTGATAAAATCTTATGATTAGACAAACTTCACGAGAGAGCACTTACCAAATACAGCAGATGTCATGGCGTCAATCTGCCGCTTTAAGCTGGACAGTTCTTCCACTACCGGTTTCAGGGCTGCCTCTGCATCCTCGGCCTTTTTTATCAAACCGGTCTTTTCTGTTTCCCAGTCAGCATGCTCCTTGTTGAAGGTCTCTTCCAATTTCTCCATAGCTGCCAAGGCGTTGGTCGGCTCCTCTTTGGCTTTGGAAGCCTCTACTTGTTGAGACTTTACGTTCTCTTGAAGATCAGCGGTTTGAGCATCCCTTTTACTCAGCTCGGCCTACAAAGGTGAAGATATATCAACAATGATATGTGTATTTTCTAAGTACCAAGCGTATAACAAGTTATGCACTTGCTACTTGGGGGCTAATGCCTATTTGCTTTCACATCAACATATTTTTCACAAGTCTCAAGTACAATGCAAGCATTATCCTTAACACTTGGGGGCTAATGTACATCTGTTCAAAACTGACGCATTGATTAAAGACCTGGTTTACCTTGCAAAGCTAAACCGGCCTTTTGGGGCTACACCGATGAACACTACATGAGTACAATGATAAAGTACCGGCTTGTTTCTAAACGATGATTTCACATATGGAGGATCAGCATGCAAGGATTAAGATATTACAAAGACCCGATTTACCTCGCAAAGGCTAGACCGGCCCTTGGGGGCTACTTGGGCTGATGTTTATACTTTGAAATCAAGAAAGGAAAGATAATGAAAATACCTCATAGCGTTCTTTCATCAGGTTCGCCAAACCGGCTTCATAATCACGGTTTGAGTGCAGACGGTTTAGAAAACTAGAGTGGAGTTCTTGAGCGCTGGGATGAGCGTAGCTTGACAAGTCAGTGCTCCATTTGCCTTTTTCCATGGCAGCACGCTCTTCCTTGGAACTATGTTGGGCCAAGATTACAGGATGGCCAGGATAGGTGTGGCCAATACCAGTAATGGTAACCTCGCCTTCTTTATCTCCAGCAGCTTTGTCTGGAGTTGATGGAGTTTTAGTAGCTCTCACCGGACTAGCCCGGATTGGATCTGCCGGTTCAGTATCAAGTACAGCAGTATCAGCTTTTGGTTGTTCATCGATATTGTGATCTTGAGGGGGTGGCTCATAAAAGGTGAATTCAGGATTGGGACCCTCCGGTTCACCAGTTTGGTCCGGTTCACCTGTTTGCTCCTGTTCAAGAACCACCTAGTCTTCAGACGGATTGTTCACCCAAGCTTTTTTGCTAGGTCTGGCTTTGGCTCTACAAACAAAAAAAAGATGTGAAAATTAAGCATAGTATACAAGGTATGAAAACATTCAAAGAAGGGGTTTAAGTACTTACCCAGCTACAGTTTTGAGAGGAGGGAGTTGGGTTGATGTTGACTCGCCAGATGATGAGGGAGGTGTCACCTGATAATTTGAATCGGACGGATTAAGAGGTTGTCAGAAATAACCTGCATTGGGGTAATAATTGTCAGAAGGAGGTGAGACCTCAGATCGGCGCTTTCGAACCGGGGTGTCAGGTAAACCGGTCGAAGTGACCTTTTGGCCGCTGTGCCGGGTTGTACAACGAGCCTCGTGTTGCTGCTTCTTCAGAATAAATGTTGGATCCAAGTGAGCAAGAGGATGTGAAAAGCTTACTTTCCGGATCGCTTGATGGATTTTTTGTGTTGGCAGAGAGTCTGAACCGGAGGAAAGGACAATTACCTCTACATCGTCGACTTGGCTGCCTTCCGCGCCCTCCTGTTAAATATCATTGTCAATGAGATGCATAAATAGGGAACCAAGTGAATCAAGTTCTACCTCAACTTCCAGTTCATCCGTGTCGTCATCTAGTTCCATGCTGATACGTTCAGTTGCCTTCCGCTTTAAGGTTTTCTTGACGGTTTTTGTTTTGGGGCGGGAGGGCTTTGCCGCTTTCTCTGCAGGTTTCTTCTTCCAGAATGGATCATCACCCTATTTATAAACAAGCACAAGGATATTCACAGGTTGAACAATTTAAAAAGATGTCAAAGGTAAAAAGGAAGGATAGTACTTACAGCAGGCGGTTTGTTTTTTGTATAAAAGGGGTTTAAGCCGGTTTGGCGGCAGAAAGATTCCGATTCGTTCAAAATCTTCTTGACACCCTCAGTAACTTCTTCATCAATTAATTGAATGTTGATGTGGCATTGGGAGTCTTCTACTTCACCAATGTACTCACACATTAAACCAGAGCGGCGGCTTAATGGCAAGATGCTCCAGGATATCCAGCAATGCACAAAGTCGACGCCTGACAAACCATTGGGCATAAAGGCTTGGAGCTTGGCGAGTTGAGGGGCATATGAGGCCCGTTCCGTAGCGCTTAAATGTTGCGGCAATGGATGAGTGTTGGAGAGTCAGTGGGCACGGTAGCCCGGCAGAGGGTTCTCGTCTTCAGGGGAGGTATCTTTACAGTAGAACCAAGTTTGGTTCCAATTTTTTGGGTGGCTGTGCAGCTTGGCATGAGGAAATTCGGTCTCTTTTCTTTTTTGAATTGAGACACCTCCCAAGTTCAGTGTTGGGTCCGTCTACAAATTCAGTGCGCCGGTTTAGATGAAAAAAATCCTGGAACAGCTCAGCAGTTGGTTCTTACTGTAGGTACACTTCACAGAAGACTTGGAAGTTGCATATATTGGATACTGAGTTAGGTCCAATATCTTGAGGGTGGAGCTGGAAACTGGCAAGCACATCCTGGAAAAACTTTGACCTGGGCGGTTTGAAACCACGGCCTATGTGGTCAACAAATACCACTACCTCACCCTGCTTAGGGGTAGGAGGATTCTCCGATCCAGGAACTCGCCACCGGATCTCATTCTTTTTTGGCAAGGTACCACTCCTGACCATTCTGTTAAGCTGTTCTTCGGTGACTCGGGAAGGAGCCCAGTTACAAGCATAAAACTGTTTGGCCATTGCAAGCGAAAAGCTGAAAGGAAATATCGGTTTACAAATCATTCATGGTGATATATAAGATGCGATGGAACAAAGACATACAGGTATGTAAATTGCGTAAACCAGAGGCTGATACAATAATGAGTGACAAGGCGATATCAGAATAAAGGTATGCACATGCTGTTAAAGTGGAGTATAACAACGGAGGTAAAAGGCTTGTCCGGTTCACCAGGGGGCTAATGGTATATGATAGATTGCTTTTTCAAAGGTAAACTGCCTATGTGGTAAAGAGGATACAGATCTAAGGAAAAAATGACTAAGTAAGGTAAAAACAGATTTCATAAGGTTGCAGGGAAATTTTGGATCTATCGTAATACAGGAAAATAAAAGGATTTAGACCTAAATGGTTGATCCCGAAGCAGTTCACAAAGGACCAGATCAGTGTTTTATGCGCGTAAAAGTTTTGTTTTGGTAACAGAAGATAAGCCATTACGTGGAACATATCAAGTTCAAAGTTTTTATCCATGGACTAAGAAGAAACAGGGAAGAACAACGTCGGAGCCTTGATGAACTTCGACGAACGAGGAAACCCTAGGTAGATCTACAACGGAGAAAGGAAGGGACTTACAGTGGCTGTTGAAGCAGCGGAGGTATGCCGTGGCTCTCTGGTGCAACCAGGTTGATGCAACGGCCGGCGGAGAGACGAAGGCGAAGCTCGGTGACGGCGGCGGCACTCAGGTGTAGAGGCGTCGCAAGGAGGAAGAAGAAGCGAAGGAGGCGAAGGGGGAAAAAGATAATGACCTTTGGGCCTATTTATAAGGTGAACCGATAAGCGACCAGTGCGTAAATCAAGGAGCTTGAAATGGATAGTTAATAAGGATGTCGCCTCGAGGGTTGGATATTCACTAATGAAGGGTATCTTCGGCTTCAACGGGTAGATGACGTCATAACGATTTGCTACGGATCTAAAGGATGACGTCACGGCGATTTATCAGACTTATACGAAGTTGCTAGGGCAAGAATTTTTCTAAGTATTGAAGATTGACATGAACAAGTTCAAATCAATCTGGGGCCTAATGTTGGGGATATGATTACTGGAGGTAAACCGGCTAGGAGTGGCCGGGTTAGCTCCCTGAAGATAGAAGCCCATGAAGACATGAGGATGGTGGCGCTTTATGAAGGCCCAAGGCCCATAGGTGGGTTAAGGCCTATAGATGTAAACCGACTCTTTCATGTAACTTGTATTGTAAGTTAAAGGAATAGAGACCGAGCCAGACACGTTTTATGATCCGGCCTCGGGACTCCGTAAACCAGCGGGCATCAACCTATGTATATAAAGGGACGACCCGGCCGCGGTTTAGGGACAACAGACAACTACTCGAGAGCCAGGCAAAGCGGATTGGCTCCCTGGTCATCGAAACCCTAGCAATACCAATCACAACTAGACGTAGGCTTTTACCTTCAACGAAGGGGACGAACTAGTATAAAATCCCTCGTGCCCCCTTGTCCGGTTTAACCCCTTTAAGCTAACTCGTAGCGATGGCTCCACGACTAAGTCCTTTCACGAGGACATCTGCTATGACAAACCCACGACAGTACGGGTTGGTCGCTCCAACCGGTATTAAAGACCCCCCTTTAGTACCGGTTGGAGCCACCAACCGGGACTAAAGGTGGTGCGCTGCCACCCGCAGTGCACAATGTTTAGTCCCACCTTGCTAGTTGAGAGGAGATCGCACCGGTTTATAAGCCCCGCCACGGTTACCGTGTCGAGCTCCTCTCTAAGCAGGCCTTTGTGGGCCTATTGCAAGTCTTCTGCCCTATGGGGCCTACTGGGCCATACGGGCCTACATCCTAGCCCAACTAGAGGTTAGGTTTCTAGTCGTATGCAGGCCGTGCCGGCCCAGTAGGTGGGCTATTTTTGCTTTATTTCAAAAAAAATATACACCAACCGAGACTAAAGGTCCCCCAGACCACGTTGCGCCTCGTGCCACATGGTGGGCCTTTGGTCCCGGTTCGTGTTGAACCGGGACTAAGGGGGGGGGCTTTAGTCCCCACCCTTTAGTGCCAGTTCCAGAACCAGTACTAAAGGTCCTTACGAACCGGCACTAAAAGTCATTTTTCTACTAGTGTATGGTCCTTTGAGAGGATTAGTGGTCAGGTGTATATCATAGGCCTGGGAGAGGACCCTAAGTACCGTCGAAGGGTGGTGTGGGTTGTAAAAAAACTGAAAAAGAAAAACAAGAGAAAAAGGAAGAATACGAGGGTCCGGATAGGGTCGAACTGCATTGTGGACCTTATTTTTAGTAGGCCACCGTCCTTGCCCATGGTATTTTTAGTGCGTAGTTATTGACGCGCGGTACATACACTCCGGTGGCATTGCTACCCCCAGGACCCCGTCCCGCCTAACACTGTAGTGTTTGACCACGAGATCTAGCCCTTTGACTTTCCATGGACGGGCTTTGGCCAGTGGACCTCTCCACCAGGTTGTGTTCGGTAAGCCCATAGGAACACTTGGGAGCAACGTCCGAGCCAAACCCACAACAAGATCCCCTCCGTGTAGACCCGACGCGATTGGTTCCCCCTTCCAGGTGCCGGCGGTGGCGCCGTCCGTGAGGGGGGCCACACCCCGAAGATGTGTGTTGCCTCTTCAGACATACCACCACACCGTACGGTATGTATGAGGGCCCGGTGCGATGCTCCGGTGGCACTGCTACCCCCCCCCCCCCGAGGGCTGCCGTCCCGCCTAACCCTGTAGCGTTTGACCACGAGATCTAGCCCTTTAAATTTCCACGGACGACCTTTGACCAGTGGACCTCTCCACCCGGTAGTGTTAGGTTAGCCCATACAAACACTTCCATACTTGTGAGAGGCCGCCTACGCAAGATTTGATGGCATGCTAGCCCCCGAAGGCCGCCGGCCATAGTCGTAGACACGCGAAGAGCAATCCGCATAGAGGGAAGTGTTCAAATACTTCTCCATCACCAAAAATTATGAAAAATTACCATCAGTCTTATAGAACATGTGCCCACATCATGTAGAAAACTCATGATTTTATCACGCTCCGAGTGTTCAATAATATTCACGTCGCACCGTTACCGCAGAACGTCTACTACGGTGTCATCGCCGTTCGTTAGGGGGGCCACACCTCGAAGACGCGTGCTGCCTCTTTAGACATGCCACCACACCGTATGACATGTATGAGGGCCCAGTGCAATGCTCCGGTGGCATTGCTACCCCCCAGGGCCCATGTCCCGCCTAACCCTAGAGCGGTTGACCACGAGATCTAGCCCTTTGACTTCCGCCGGACGGGCTTTGACCAGTGGACCTCTCCACCCGGTTGTGTTAGGTCAGCTCATAGGAACACTTGGGAGCAACATCGGGGCCAAACCCACACCAAGATCCCCTCCGTGTAGACCCTACGCGGCCGTTTCCCCCCTCTAGGTGCCGGCCGCGGCGCCGTTCGTGAGGGGGGGCCACACCCGGCAGATGCGTGCCGCCTCTTCAGACATGCCACTGATAACCCACAAGTATAGGGGATCGCACCAGTTTTCGAAGGTAGAGTATTCAACCCAAATTTATTTATTCGACACAAGGGGAGCCAAAGAATATTCTCAAGTATTAACAGTTGAGTTGTCAATTCAACCACACCTGGAAAACTTAATATCTGCAGCAAAGTATTTAGTAGCAAAGTAATATAATAGTAGTGGTAACGGTGGCAAAGGTAACAGTAGCAGTTTTGTAGTAATTGTAACAGTGGCAACAGAAAGGTAACTAAGCGGAGATCAATATGTGAAAAGCTCGTAGGAATTGGATCAGTGATGGATAATTATGTCGGATGTGATTCCTCATGCAATGGTTATAACATAGGGTGACACAGAACTAGCTCCAGTTCATCAATGTAATGTAGGCATGTATTCCGAATATAGTCATACGTGCTTATGGAAAAGAACTTGCGTGACATCTTTTGTCCTACCCTCCCGTGCCAGGGGGTCCTAAGCGTTAACACTTAGTGAATACATGAACTCCTCAAACTATGGTCATCACCGGTAAGTATCCCGATTATTGTCACTTCAGGGTTAACGGATCATAACACATAATAGGTGACTATAGACTTGCAAGATAGGATCAAGAACTCACATATATTCATGAAAACATAATAGGTTCAGATCTGAAATCATGGCACTCGGGCCCTAGTGACAAGTATTAAGCATAGCAAAGTCATAGCAACATCAATGTTAGAACATAATGGATACTAGGGATCAAACTCTAACAAAACTAATTCGATTACATGATAAATCTCATCCAACCCATCACCGTCTAGCAAGCCTACAATGGAATTACTCATGCACGGAGGTGAGCATCATGAAATTGGTGATGGAGGAAAGTTGATGATGATGATGGCGACGGATTCCCCTCTCCGGAGCCCCGAACAGACTCCAGATCAACCCTCCCGAGAGAGATTAGGGCTTGGCGGCGGCTCCATATTGTAAAACACGATGAATCCTTCTCTCAGTTTTTTTCTCCCCGAACATGAATATATAGAGTTGGAGTTGAGGACGGTGGAGCAACAGGGGGCCCATGAGGCAGGGGGCGCGCCCCCACCCTCGTGGACAGGGTGTGCCCCCCTGGCCTTGATTCTTTCGCCAGTATTTTTTATATATTCCAAAAATATTCTCCATTGATTTTCAGGTCATTCCGAGAACATTTATTTTTGCACAAAAATAACACCATGGCAATTCTGCTGAAAACAGCGTCAGTCCAGGTTAGTTCCATTCAAATCATGCAACTTAGAGTCCAAAGCAAGGGAAAAAGTGTTTGGAAAAGTAGATACGATGGAGACATATCAACTCCCCCAAGCTTAAACCTTTGCTTGTCCTCAAGCAATTCAGTTGATAAACTGAAAGTGATAAAGAAAAACTTTTACAAACTCCGTTTGCTCTCTTTTTGTAAATATGTAAAGCCATAATTCATGTTTTCAGCAAAGATTATGAACTAACCATATTAACAATAACATTTAGGTCTCATGTTTACTCATATCAATGGCATAATCAACTAGCGAGCAATAATAATAAATCTCGGATGACAACACTTTCTCAAAACAATCATAATATGATATGACAAGACGGTATCTCGCTAGCCCTTTCTGAGACCACAAAACATAAATGTAGAGCACCTCTGAAGATCAAGGGCTGACTGGAAATTGTAATTCATGGTAAAAGAGATCCAGTCACAGTCATACTCAATGTAAACTAATAATAATACATGCAAATGACAGCGGTGCTCTCCAACTGGTGCTTTTTAATAAGAGGATGATGACTCAACATAAAAGTAAATAGATAGGCCCTTCTCAGAGGGAAGCGGGGATTTGTAGAGGTGCCAGAGCTCGATTTTGAAATAGAGATGAATAATATTTTGAGTGGTATACTTTCATTGTCAACATAACAACCGAGAGATCTCAATATCTTCCATGCTACACACATTATAGGCGGTTCCCAAGCAGAATGGTAAAGTTTATACTCCCCCTACCAGCAACAAATAGCAATCCATGGCTTGTTCGAAACAACGGGTGCCTCCAGCTAACAACAATCCTGGGGGAGTTTTGTTTGCAATTATTTTGATTTGATTTGAGAATGGGACTGGGCATCCCGGTGACCAGCCATTTTCTCGTGAGTGAGGAGCGGAGTCCACTCCTCTTGAGAATAACCCGCCTAGCATGGAAGATATAGACAGCCCTAGTTGATACATGAGCTACTCGAGCATACGAAATAGAATTTCATTTGAAGGGTTAGAGTTTGGCACATACAAATTTACTTGGAACGGCAGGTAGATACCACATATAGGAAGGTATGGTGGACTCATATGGAATAACTTTTGGGGTTGATGGAGTTGGATGCACAAGGAGTATTCCTGCTTAGTACAAGTGAAGGCTAGAAAGAGACTGGGAAGCGACCAGCTAGAGAGCGACAACAGTCATGAACATGCATTAAAATTAATCAACCCTGAATGCAAGAATGAGTAGGATATAATTCACCATGAACATAAATATCATGGAGGCTATGTTGATTTTGTTTCAACTACATGCGTGAACATGTGCCAAGTCAAGCCACTCGAATCGTTCAAAGGAGGATACCACCCTATCATACCACATCACAACCATTTTAATAGCATGCTGACACGCAAGGTAAACCATTATAAACTCCTAGCTACTTAAGCATGGCATGAGCAACTATAATCTCTAATTGTCATTGCAAACATGTTTCATTCATAATAGGCTGAATCAGGAATGATGAACTAATCATATTTACAAAAACAAGAGAGGTCGAGTTCATACTAGCTTCTCTCATCTCAATCAGTTCATCATATATCGTCATTATTGCCTTTCACTTGCACAACCGAATAGTGTGGATAATAATAATAGTTCACGTGCATTGGACTAAGATGAAATCTGCAAGCATTCAATATACAGGAGAAGGGTCTCCTCTCGACCCCCAAAGAAAAGAAAAGAAACAAAACTATTTACACGGGAAAGCTCCCAACAAGCAAAAGAAGAACGAGAAACCTTTTTGGGTTTTCTTTTAGTTACTACTACTACAAGCATGGAAAGTAAAATAGCTAAAAGCTACAACTAATTGTTTTGGTTTTTCTTAAGGTTTTTCAAACACACAAGAAGAAAGCTTAAAAAGAAAATATACTAGCATGGGTGATACAATGAAAAAGTATGAGCACCGACAACTGGTATGAGTGTGTGAACATGAATGTAATGTCGGTGAGGAATACGTACTCCCCCAAGCTTAGGCTTTTGGCCTAAGTTGGTCTATGCCCATGGATCAAAGTGGTCCCCTCCAGTGTACCGAGGAGGATCCTCGGGGTGCCACTGGTTAGCGATCTCCTCCGGATCCCATAGATAAACAGACTGACGGTGAGGATCAAGTGGTGTCTCTGGTTCAGGCTCTAGAGCTGATGTCAGGCTCCGGTATGCATGAACGGCCTCCGGCAAAACAAGGTACGTGCCTGAAAATATGTTGAACAAAGAGGGAGCAGGCAAGGTAATAGTCTCAAAGTAATTTTTATCAAATATCAGTCTATAGTTAAGAATCTTCTTCTTATTCTTAACAATAAAATCATGTGCTACCATACTCTTATAATCTAGAAAAATAGGAGGTGGCAACTTTTCCTCTTTCTCATAATGCCTAATAGGTATGTTAAAGTGTGCAGCAAGGTGCAAAGCAAAGATGCCTCCAAAGATGAGACCCTTCGTACGGTTCAGATTTAACCGCTTAGCAACAATAGCGCCTAAACTAAAAGTGGTATCACGAAACAAAGCATGGCGCAAAATAACAATATCAGGGGCACTAAGGTTTCCACAGTTCCCGCAACCAATTAAGCATCTACTAGCAAATATTGCAAAGTAACGTAGAACAGGAAAATGTATGCTAGTAGTTCTTGCATCAGAAACTTTTCTCGTCTGCCCTACAACAATCATATCAATAAACCCTTCCACATCATTACGATGTGGTTCCTCTATGCTGCACTCAAAGGGCAACTTGCAAACCCCACAAAAGTCATAAAGTGACATCTCCTTATACTCATCATACAAATAAAAATCCATAGAAGGTGGCGACCTCCTAGCATGGAAATGAAAATTTTGCACAAAAGTTAGTGAGTAGGAGATACCGTTCGAGCTGGTCGTGGAGGAAGTCGGTTAGGCCTGCATTCTCAGCCAAATAATAAAAATCTTCATAAATCCCGGCTTCTCTCAAGAACTCATCACAAGGCCATTCACACGGCCGAACCTCCGCAGTGTGAGGGAGATTATATTTGAGCTTCTTATTCTCTTCACTTTGCTTATCCTTCGAGCTTCGGCTCGTAGAGCCCCTCAAAAATCTCTTCATCTTTTTCTGAAAATTTTAGTAACTTAAAATAAAAGTGATCCAAACTCAACAAAATTGATACCAACTACTCCTACAAGTGCCTAGAGGCCATATAATGCATTAAAACTACTTTTGACCACATAAATTTAACGTGCAAGCTCAAGAACAGGGTCACCTAACCAGCAAAAAATTGCAATAAATAAAGCACTAGAACAAAAACTAATTGGACCATTGGAGGAGTCACATACCGAAGAACAATCCCCCAAAGCAGTTTTGTGAATGGAGCTTTGAGCAAGGAGATCGAAAATGGCACTAAGATGAGCTAGAACTCGGGTTTGAGCTGGTGGATGAGTTTTTCTGGAGGGAGACGAAGTGTGTGGGTGCAAGAATAAGTGGAGGGGGCCCACATGGGGTCCACGAGGCAGGGGGTGCGCCCTCCACCCTCATGGGAACATGGTGAGGCCCCCTGGTGTGTTCTTAGTGCCAATAATTCTTAAATATTTCAGAAAAAATCATATTAAATTTTCAGGGCATTGTAACACCCCGAGAATCATGCTACAGTAATCTCCCCTGATCTTTGTCATCATGGTTACTATGCAAATGGCCACTTGTCCAGAATCAAAGTCAAATTCAAATTTGAATTGCAAGTGAAATAATTATTTCTTCAAACGGTAAAAACTAAAATGTCCACAATATTCTATAAATTCCCCTGATCTTTGTCATGTTGAACCAAACATTATTTGACCCACCAATTGGCCCCTAGGAATTTATAAAATGGTTCAACAACAAATAAAAATAGCCTTTCAAAATAAACAAATATTTATACGTTTCCTCTTGCCCTCAAACTTTTTTTTGGGCCTCTTCAATATATTTCCTAATAGTTGTGTACCCACTTTCACATTTAGCCAATTTCATCTGCTAGCTAATGTTAAAAGAAAACAGTAAAGAAAAATAAAACCAGAAAATGAAAATAGAAAAGTTCCTAAAACTACTAGGCCACTGGGCCATAAGTGGCCACAGTGCCTTCGGCCCAGCCCACCTCCACCTCCACCTCATCCCCTCCTGTACAGGGAGGCAGGAAACGTGCGTGTCGCACATCCACGGCCGCCATGGCCATGGATGGCCTCCACGTCGGTCTCCTTGGCTTATAACCGCGCCATAGCGAACCCTAGCCCGCTCTCCTCCGTTCCCCTCTCATTCCCCACTGAGCCGCCTCCACCTTCGTTCGGGCGCGAGCCCGAAAGGTCGCGCGGTGACCGCGCCGTTACGCCACTACCTCGCACCGTTGCCGCGGCCGCTGACCTCCCCAAGCACTAGGAAGACGCCCAGGAACCTTCCTGCCGTCATCTCCTTCGACTACGCTACCGGATCGAGCAGCGCAACTCCCGTGCGCTCGCCATCGCCATCGTCTTCATCGGGTGCATCGTCGGCGTCCGCCGGCATTTCCCACCGCTCCGGTTCGTCCCCGGCCACCCCAACCACGCCCCCGAGTTTGCTGTGAGCTCCTCTTCCAAAACCCCCTGCGCCCCTCTCGATTTCGTCGCCGTAGCTCTAGTTTTGTGTCGGCCGAAGCTATGCGTCGCCGCCTCTGCCTCGCGTCCTCGCGCCTCCGGTGCTCCTAGCCGCGTCCCGCAGCGGCCCACTCCCGCCCAGACTGCCCGTCGCCTGCGCCAGGCCGCGTCCCCACGACCCCAGCGCGCGCCCACTCCGCGCTCGTTGCGCCCCGCAGCTCGCTTGCCGCTGCCGCAGCGCCTGTGCGCTGCTTGCTTGCTGCTGCTCCTGCTCTGCCGCCGCCGCTGTCTCCCCACGGCGCTCCGACCTCCTGACCACTCGGTCCGGTGGCCGCCCCGCTCGCCGGCTACCTCCGCTGCCGATGCCGCTCGCCGCCCCTCGCCGAGGCCGTTGCTGCCTGTGTCCGCGCTGGTTTCGCCTTCGCCCCGCAACGCCCGATAGCTTGCTACGCCCGCCCCAGTTGGCCTCCTGGGCCACTTCCAGGTGGGGCCCAGCCCCTAGAAACAAAAATAAAGTATACAAATAAAATAATGTTAATTAATTATTAAGTTAATTAACTTTGTTTAATTAACCTAATTACATTTAGACTAATTTAATTGATATATTAGCTGCTGTGAGGATGGCATGCGGACCCACTTCTACTATTCACTGCTTGACTAGTCTCTGTTGACTTGGTCAAACTGGGCCTCTGGCCCCACGTGTCAGCCACTGGGTGCAATTCTGTGCTCCCTGTGCTGGGTATGTCTAGCATTTTAATATTTATTTTCGAATTAGTAATAATTTCATAATATTGTTTAAATCTTTGAAAAATCATAGAAAATAATCCATAACTCGGATGAAAAAGTTTTGTACATGAAAGTTGCTCAGAACGACGAGACGAATCCGGTTACGCAGTCCGTTCGTCCGTCACACATCCCTAGCATAGCGAACACGCAACTTTCCCCCTCTGGTTCATTTGCCCGAAAACGCGAAACACCGGGAATACTTTCCCAGATGTTTCCCCCCTTTGCCGGTATCGCCTATCCCTACGTTAGGTTACCCCTAGCACAACGTATTGCCGCGTCTTGCTTTGTGTTACATTTGATTGCTCTGTTATTTATTGTGTTCCCCCTCCGTTACTCCTTTCCGGTAGACTCCGAGACCGCTGCCGATGTTCGTGTGTTCGACTACATCGAAGATGACCCCTCCTTCTTGCCAGAGCAACCAGGCAAGCCCCCCCCCCTTGATCACCAGATATCGCCTACTCTCTTTCTACTGCTTGCATTAGAGTAGTGTAGCATGTTACTGCTTTCCGTTAATCCTATTCTGATGCATAGCCTGTCCTTACTACTACTGTTGTTACCTTTACCTGTAATCCTAATGCTTAGTATAGGATGCTAGTGTTCCATCAGTGGCCCTACACTCTTGTCCGTCTGCCATGCTATACTACTGGGCCGTGATCACTTCGGGAGGTGATCACGGGCATATACTATATACTTTACACTGTTACATTACCTGTGGTACTGTTCGGAGTTGGGGGCTGAAGGGGCAGGTGGCTCCATCCAGGTAGTGGTGGGCCTGAGCTCCCGACGGCCCCCGACTGTTACTTTGAGGCGGAGCGACAGGGCAGGTTGAGACCACCTAGGAGAGAGGTGGGCCTGGCCCTGGTCGGCGTTCACGGATAATTAACACGTTTAACGAGATATTGGTATTTGATCTGAGTCTGGCTATTGGCCTATACGCAGTAACCATCTACGCGGGGACAGTTATGGGCACTCGACGTCGTGGTATCAGCCGAAGCCTTCGTGACGTCAGCGACTGAGCGGCGTGCGCCGGATTGGACTGGAACGCCTGCTAGGCTAGGTCTGCTTCTGGCCGCGTTCGCAACGTGCAGGTGTGCAAAGGGCGATGGGCCCAGACCCCTGTGCCATAGGATTTAGACCGGCGTACTGACCTCTTTGTTGTGCCTAGGTAGGGTTGTGACATGTTGATCTTCCGAGGCCGGGCATGACCCAGAAAAGTGTGTCCGGACACAGGGGATCGAGCGTGTTGGGAAATGTGGTGCACCCCTGCAGAGAAGTTAATCTATTCGAATAACCGTGATCTTCGGTAACAGGACGACTTGGAGTTGTACCTTGACCTTATGACAACTAGAACCGGATACTTAATAAAACACACCCTTCCAAGTGCCAGATACAACCGGTGGTCGCTCTCTCACAGGGCGACGAGGGGAGGATCATCGGTTAGGATTATGCTATGCGATGCTACTTGGTGAACTTACCATCTACTCTCTTCTACATGCTGCAAGATGGAGGTGGCCAGAAGCGTAGTCTTCGACAGGACTAGCTATCCCCCTCTTATTCTGGCATTCTACAGTTCAGTCCACATATGATACCCCCTTTTCCATTTGATACCAATGCATACATTTGTAGTGTAGCTCCTTGCTTGCGAGTACTTTGGATGAGTACTCACGGTTGCTTTTCTCCCCCTTTTCCCCTTTCCTATACCCGATTGCTGCGACCAGACGTTGGAGCCCAGGAGCCAGACGCCACCGTTGACGATGACTCCTACTACACTGGAGTTGCCTACTACTACGTGCAGGCCGCTGACGACGACCAGGAGTAGTTTAGGAGGATCCCAGGCAGGAGGCATGCGCCTCTTTCGATCTGTATCCCAGTTTGTGCTAGCCTTCTTAAGGTAAACTTGTTTAACTTATGTCTGTACTCAGATATTGTTGCTTCCGCTGACTCGTCTATGATCGAGTTCTTATATTCGAGCCTTCGAGGCCCCTGGCTTGTAATATAAAGCTTGTATTATTTTAATTTGTGTCTAGAGTTGTGTTGTGATATCTTCCCGTGAGTTTCTGATCTTGGTCGTACACATTTGTGTGCATGATTAGTGTACGGTCAAATCGGGGGCGTCACAAGTTGGTATCAGAGTCGACTGCTTGTAGGAATCCCCCTTTCCAACTCCTTGGCCGAAGTCGAGTCTAGTCATTGAAAAACTTTTACTAACATGGCTGTGTGGCTTACGGGCCCACATCGCCATTGGGTGGTATTAGGATCTTTTACTCCTTGTCTATACTCTGGGACTCTGATCTCTCTCCTATTCGGGTTAAATGATTTGCTAACTCTAACTCTAGGTTCTCATAAATACTTTCTCCCGGAGAGCCCCTCGGTCCGAACGATCGACTGCTTCAACAGAAGATTCTGACAATACTCTCAGATGTACTCCCGGGAACTTGTGTTGATTTCTTTTGCAATCCCTTAACACCGTTGCATCCTTATGGATAACTTTGTACCCTCGCCGTTCATACTTTCATCCATAGTTGTTCTTGTTATTACAAGATACCCGAAAGTATTCTCCGACTTTCGAGAATCCTTTTTCGACTGCCATGCAGCTCCTTTCCGCCTGAATAACCCTATGAATAATTCCTCAAACTTATTAGGGGTTCGTTCATCCCCAGTTGATCATATGTCTCACAAAATTCTTCGAATGCAATTGGATCTCCTGAAGATCCTCTGCAGCCTAGTGCTCCCGAAAGTCTTGTCTACCCACATTATGGTTAAATCCATATGTCCAGCAATATTCATTAACATCCTTTGTCATTGTCTTCTTGAGCCTATTGATTCATTATGTTGCTATTGCTCGCAATCATCAGCCGAACCCTGAAATTTGACCTTCCTGCTCATACGTCATTCTAGACATAGCTGGATCTCGGCCAATCATGTTGTAATTGATTGTCCACCTAGTTCCCTTCAACTTGAACATCGAATTATTCAACTGTTTCTATAATCTAATGCCTTTGCATTCTTTCCCCCTTCTGATTGAGTACTGATACTCACATCAGATCCATTGAGGACCGCTGAATCCTTTGTTGGATTTTATTCGACACCGTCCTTCATATTCATTAAGCATTATGAGCTTTTCTTCGGATACATAATGCCTTTGGTAAATTGTATCCTCTGCTTTGTGAACCATGCTCTACTTTCGAACTTGTATTATTTACTCCGAAGTTTGTGGTATATGTTCCTAAGATGCCCTGATGGGTTGAACCTACGCCTTCCCTAATCCGTGTGAACCTGAAAGATTTCACGGGTCATACTTATCTAGTATTGCACCAGGTAAAAAAAACTTCCAACAACTAATGTCATTTTTGAAATACGAGAGGTGAATGGAAGGTTATACATTGAAGAAGTGGGAGTCGACCTTGAACTTTGTGTTCATGCCCATGGACACAATGTAAATCCTACCATAGAAGCTTCTGGTAATAATAACTATTTCGTTGATATTATATCATTTGGTATCTTTGAATTGATCCTATGCAATCGTGGTTCCGACCATATTTTCTCTTTGATCCCATTTCTCGGACAAGTTAAAGTACTTGTTTTTTTGCAAGTCAAATACACCAGTCCAACCTCTACTTTGATCTACTGTCGAGTATTACCCTCTGGTATCTCGAGAATATCTTTGAACTACAGAACTTCTTGTGAGTTCTTCATCAAGTACTACATTCTCGCTAATTACAATTTTTAATGGACTCTGAGTTATTAAACACTCAAAGACACTGATAACTGAACCAAGTCCATGAAGGAAATATGCCCTAGAGGCAATAATAAAGTTATTATTTATTTCCTTATAATCATGATAAATGTTTATTATTCATGCTAGAATTGTATTAACCGGAAACATAATACATGTGTGAATACATAGACAAACAAAGTGTCACTAGTATGCCTCTACTTGACTAGCTAGTTAATCAAAGATGGTTATGTTTCCTAACCATGAACAATGAGTTGTTATTTGATTAACGAGGTCACATCATTAGTTGAATGATCTGATTGACATGACTCATTCCATTAGCTTAGCACCCGATCGTTTAGTATGTTGCTATTGCTTTCTTCATGACTTATACATGTTCCCATAACTATGAGATTATGCAACTCCCGTTTGCCGGAGGAACACTTTGGGGCTACCAAACGTCACAACGTAACTGGGTGATTATAAAGGAGCATTACAGGTGTCTCCAAAGGTAGATGTTGGGTTGGCGTATTTCGAGATTAGGATTTGTCACTCCGATTGTCGGAGAGGTATCTCTGGGCCCTCTCGGTAATGCACATCACATAAGCCTTGCAAGCATTGCAACTAATGAGTTAGTTGCGGGATGATGTATTACAGAACGAGTAAAGAGACTTGCCGGTAACGAGATTGAACTAGGTATTGGATACCGACGATCGAATCTCGGGCAAGTAACATACCGATGACAAAGGGAACAACGTACGTTGTTATGCGGTCTGACTGATAAAGATCTTCGTAGAATATGTAGGAGCCAATATGGGCATCCAGGTCCCGCTATTGGTTATTGACCGAAGACATGTCTCGGCCATGCCTACATTGTTCTCGAACCCATAGGGTCCGCACGCTTAAGGTTACGATGACAGTTATATTATGAGTTTATGCATTTTGATGTACCGAAGGTTGTTCGGAGTCCCGGATGTGATCACGAACATGACGAGGAGTCTCGAAATGGTCGAGACGTAAAGATTGATATATTGGAAGCCTATGTTTGGATATCGGAAGTGTTCCGGGTGAAATCGGGATTTTACCGGAGTACCGGGAAGGTTACCGGAACCCCCCGGGAGCTAAATGGGCCATGATGGGCCTTAGTGGAAAAGAGAAGAGGCAGCCCTACATGGGCTGTGCGCCTCCCCCTTCCCCTAGTCCTATTAGGACTAGGAGAGGTGGCCGGCCCTCTCTCTCTCTTTTCCCCCTCCGCGAATCCTATTCCAACTAGGATTTGGGGGGGAATCCTACTCCTAGAGGGAGTAGGACTCTCCTGGCGCGCCTCCTATGGCCGGCCAGCCTCCCCCCTCTAGTCCTTTATATACTGAGGCAGAGGCACCCCAGAAACACACAAGTTGATCCACCTGATCTATTCCTTAGCCGTGTGCGGTGCCCCCTGCCACCATATTCCTCGATAATACTGTAGCAGAGTTTAGGCGAAGCCCTGCTGCTGTAGTGCATCAAGATCGTCACCACGCCGTCGTGTTGACAGAACTCTTCCCCGACACTTTGCTGGATCGGAGTCCAGGGATCGTCATCGAGCTGAACGTGTGCTTGAACTCGGAGGTGCCGTAGTTTCGGTGCTTGATCGGTTGGATCGTGAAGACGTACGACTACTTCCTCTACGTTGTGTCAACGCTTCCGCAGTCGGTCTGCGTGGGTACGTAGACAACACTCTCCCCTCTCATTGCTATGCATCACCATGATCTTGCGTGTGCGTAGGAAATTTTTTGAAATTACTACGAAACCCAACAGTGGTATCAGAGCCTAGGTTATTTATGTTGATGTTATATGCACGAGTAGAACACAAGTGAGTTGTGGGCGATATAAGTCATACTGCCTACCAGCATGTCATACTTTGGTTCGGCGGCATTGTTGGACGAGACGACCCGGACCAACCTTACGCGTACGCTTACGTGAGACCGGTTCCCCCGACGTGCTTTGCACACAGGTGGCTTGCGGGCGACTGTCTCCCCAACTTTAGTTGAACCGAGTATGGCTACGCCCGGTCCTTGCGAAGGTTAAAACGGAGTCTATTTGACAAACTATCGTTGTGGTTTTGATGCGTAGGTGAGATTGGTTCTTGCTTAAGCCCGTAGCAGCCACGTAGAACTTGCAACAACAAAGTAGAGGACGTCTAACTTGTTTTTGCGGGGCATGTTGTGATGTGATATGGTCAAGACATGATGCTGAATTTTATTGTATGAGATGATCATGTTTTGTAACCGAGTTATCGGCAACTGGCAGGAGCCTTATGGTTGTCGTTTTATTGTATGCAATGAAATCGCGATGTAATGCTTTACTTTATTACTAAACGGTAGTGATAGTCGTGGAAGTATAAGCTTGGCGAGACGACAACGATGCTACGATGGAGATCAAGGTGTCACGCCGGTGACGATGGTGATCACGATGGTGCTTCGGAGATGGAGATCACAAGCACAAGATGATGATGGCCATATCATATCACTTATATTGATTGCATGTGATGTTTATCCCTTTATGCATCTTATCTTGCTTTAATTGACGGTAGCATAATAAGATGATCTCTCACTAAATTATCAAGAAGTGTTCTCCCTGAGTATGCACCGTTGCGAAAGTTCTTCGTGCTGAGACACCACGTGATGATCGGGTGTGATAGGTTCTACGTTCAAATACAACGGGTGCAAAACAGTTGCACACGCGGAATACTTAGGTTATACTTGACGAGCCAAGCATATACAGATATGGCCTCGGAACACGGAGACCGAAAGGTCGAGCGTGAATCATATAGTAGATATGATCAACATAACGATGTTCACCATTGAAAACTACTCCATCTCACGTGATGATCGGTTATGGTTTAGTTGATTTGGATCACGTAATCACTTAGAGGATTAGAGGGATGTCTATCTAAGTGGGAGTTCTTTAATTAACTTGATTAACTGAACTTAAATTTATCATGAAACTTAGTACCTGATTAGTATCTTGCTTGTTTATGTTTGATTGTAGATAGATGGCTCGTGCTGTTGTTCCGTTGAATTTTAATGCGTTCCTTGAGAAAGCAAAGTTGAAAGATGATGGTAGCAATTACACGGACTGGGTCCGTAACTTGAGGATTATCCTCATTGCTGCACAGAAGAATTACGTCCTAGAAGCACCGCTGGGTGCCAGGCCTGCTGCAGGAGCAACGCCGGATGTTATGAATGTCTGGCAGAGCAAAGCTGATGACTACTCGATAGTTCAGAGTGCCATGCTTTACGGCTTAGAATCGGGACTTCAATGATGTTTTGAACGTCATGGAGCATATGAGATGTTTCAGGAGTTGAAGTTAATATTTCAAGCAAATGCCCGGATTGAGAGATATGAAGTCTCCAATAAGTTCTATAGCTGCAAGATGGAGGAGAACAGTTCTGTCAGTGAGCATATACTCAAAATGTCTGGGTATAATAATCACTTGATTCAATTGGGAGTTAATCTTCCAGATGATAGCGTCATTGACAGAATTCTTCAATCACTGCCACCAAGCTACAAGAGCTTTGTGATGAACTATAATATGCAAGGGATGAACAAGACTATTCCCGAGCTCTTCGCGATGCTGAAAGCTGCGGAGGTAGAAATCAAGAAGGAGCATCAAGTGTTGATGGTCAACAAGACCACTAGTTTCAAGAAAAAGGGCAAAGGGAAGAAGAAGGGGAACTTCAAAAAGAACGACAAGCAAGTTGCTGCTCAAGAGAAGAAACCCAAACCTGGACCTAAGCCTGAAACTGAGTGCTTCTATTGCAAGCAGACTGGTCACTGGAAGCGGAACTGCCCCAAGTATTTGGCGGATAAGAAGGATGGCAAGGTGAACAAAGGTATATGTGATATACATGTTATTGATGTGTACCTTACTAATGCTCGCAGTAGCACCTGGGTATTTGATACTGGTTCTGTTGCTAATATTTGCAACTCGAAACAGGGACTACGGATCAAGCGAAGATTGGTTAAGGACGAGGTGACGATGCGCGTGGGAAACGGTTCCAAAGTCGATGTGATCGCAGTCGGCACGCTACCTCTACATCTACCTTCGGGATTAGTATTAGACCTAAATAATTGTTATTTGGTGCCAGCGTTAAGCATGAACATTATATCT
The DNA here is from genome assembly GCF_003073215.2 of Triticum urartu. NCBI lineage: Eukaryota > Viridiplantae > Streptophyta > Magnoliopsida > Poales > Poaceae > Triticum > Triticum urartu. The sequence goes on from NC_053028.1 coordinate 124,932,205, forward strand.
GGATCTTGTTTGATGCGAGACGGTTATTCATTTAAATCAGAGAATAATGGTTGTTCTATTTATATGAGTAATATCTTTTATGGTCATGCACCCTTGAAGAGTGGTCTATTCTTGTTGGATCTCGATAGTAGTAACACACATATTCATAATGTTGAAGCCAAAAGATGCAGAGTTGATAATGAGAGTGCAACTTATTTGTGGCACTGCCGTTTAGGTCATATCGGTGTAAAGCGCATGAAGAAACTCCATTCTGATGGACTTTTGGAACCACTTGATTATGAATCACTTGGTACTTGCGAACCATGCCTCATGGGCAAGATGACAAAAACGCCGTTCTCCGGTACTATGGAGAGAGCAACAGATTTGTTGGTAATCATACATACAGATGTATGTGGTCCGATGAATATTGAGGCTCGTGGCGGATATCGTTATTTTCTCACCTTCACAGATGATTTAAGCAGATATGGGTATATCTACTTAATGAAACATAATTCTGAAACATTTGAAAAGTTCAAGGAATTTCAGAGTGAAGTTGAAAATCATCATAACAAGAAAATAAAGTTTCTACGATCTGATCGTGGAGGAGAATATTTGAGTTACGAGTTTGGTGTACATTTGAAAAATTGTGGAATAGTTTCGCAACTCACGCCACCCGGAACACCACAGCGTAATGGTGTGTCCGAACGTCGTAATCGTACTTTACTGGATATGGTGCGATCTATGATGTCTCTTACTGATTTACCGCTATCGTTTTGGGGATACGCTCTAGAGACGGCCGCATTCACATTAAATAGGGCACCATCAAAATCCGTTGAGACGACGCCTTATGAACTATGGTTTGGCAAGAAACCAAAGTTGTCGTTTCTGAAAGTTTGGGGCTGCGATGCTTATGTGAAAAAGCTTCAACCTGATAAGCTCGAACCCAAATCGGAGAAATGTGTCTTCATAGGATATCCAAAGGAAACTATTGGATACACCTTCTATCACAGATCCGAAGGCAAGACTTTTGTTGCTAAATTCGGAAACTTTCTAGAGAAGGAGTTTCTCTCGAAAGAAGTGAGTAGGAGGAAAGTAGAACTTGACGAGGTAACTGTACCTGCTCCCTTATTGGAAAGTAGTACATCACAGAAAACTGTTTCAGTGACACCTACACCAGTTAGTGAGGAAGCTAATGATAATGATCATGAAACTTCAGATCAAGATACTACTGAGCCTCGTAGATCAACCAGAGTGAGATCCGCGCCAGAGTGGTACGGTAATCCTGTTCTGGAGGTCATGCTACTAGATCATGATGAACCTACGAACTATGAAGAAGCGATGGTGAGCCCAGATTCCGCAAAGTGGCTTGAAGCCATGAAATCTGAGATGGGATCCATGTATGAGAACAAAGTATGGACTTTGGTTGACTTGCCCGATGATCGGCAAGCAATTGAGAATAAATGGATCTTCAAGAAGAAGACTGACGCTGACGGTAATATTACTGTCTACAAAGCTCGACTTGTCGCGAAAGGTTTTCGGCAAGTTCAAGGGATTGACTACGATGAGACCTTCTCACCCGTAGCGATGCTTAAGTCTGTCCGAATCATGTTAGCAATTGCCGCATTTTATGATTATGAAATTTGGCAGATGGATGTCAAAACTGCATTCCTGAATGGATTTCTGGAAGAAGAGTTGTATATGATGCAACCAGAAGGTTTTGTCGATCCAAAGGGAGCTAACAAAGTGTGCAAGCTCCAGCGATCCATTTATGGACTGGTGCAAGCCTCTCGGAGTTGGAATAAACGTTTTTATAGTGTGATCAAAGCATTTGGTTTTATACAGACTTTTGGAGAAGCCTGTATTTACAAGAAAGTGAGTGGGAGCTCTGTAGCATTTCTGATATTATATGTGGATGACATATTGTTAATTGGAAATGATATAGAATTTCTGGATAGCATAAAGGGATACTTGAATAAGAGTTTTTCAATGAAAGACCTCGGTGAAGCTGCTTACATATTAGGCATTAAGATCTATAGAGATAGATCAAGACGCTTAATTGGACTTTCACAAACAACATACCTTGACAAAATTTTGAAGAAGTTCAAAATGGATCAAGCAAAGAAAGGATTCTTGCCTGTGTTACAAGGTGTGAAATTGAGTAAGACTCAATGCCCGACCACTGCAGAAGATAGAGAGAATATGAAAGATGTTCCCTATGCATCAGCAATAGGATCTATCATGTATGCAATGCTGTGTACCAGACCTGATGTGTGCCTTGCTATAAGTCTAGCAAGGAGGTACCAAACTAATCCAGGAGTGGATCACTGGACAGCGGTCAAGAACATCCTGAAATACCTGAAAAGGACTAAGGATATGCTTCTCGTATATGGAGGTGACAAAGAGCTCGTCGTAAAGGGTTACGTTGATGCAAGCTTTGACACTGATCCAGACGATTCCAAATCGCAAACCGGATACGTGTTTACATTAAACGGTGGAGCTGTCAGTTGGTGCAGTTCTAAACAAAGCATCGTAGCGGGATCTACATGTGAAGCGGAGTACATAGCTGCTTCGGAAGCAGCAAACGAAGGAGTCTGGATGAAGGAGTTCATATCCGATCTAGGTGTCATACCTAGTGCATCGGGTCCAATGAAAATATTTTGTGACAATACTGGTGCAATTGCCTTGGCAAAGGAATCCAGATTTCACAAAAGGACCAAGCACATCAAGAGACGCTTCAATTCCATCCGGGATCTAGTCTAGGTGGGAGACATAGAGATTTGCAAGATACATACGGATCTGAATGTTGCAGACCCGTTGACTAAGCCTCTTCCACGAGCAAAACATGATCAGCACCAAGACTCCATGGGTGTTAGAATCATTACGGTGTAATCTAGATTATTGACTCTAGTGCAAGTGGGAGACTGAAGGAAATATGCCCTAGAGGCAATAATAAACTTATTATTTATTTCCTTATAATCATGATAAATGTTTATTATTCATGCTAGAATTGTATTAACCGGAAACATAATACATGTGTGAATACATAGACAAACAAAGTGTCACTAGTATGCCTCTACTTGACTAGCTAGTTAATCAAAGATGGTTATGTTTCCTAACCATGAACAATGAGTTGTTATTTGATTAACGAGGTCACATCATTATTTGAATGATCTGATTGACATGACCCATTCCATTAGCTTAGCACCCGATCGTTTAGTATGTTGCTATTGCTTTCTTCATGACTTATACATGTTCCCATAACTATGAGATTATGCAACTCCCGTTTGCCGGAGGAACACTTTGGGTGCTACCAAACGTCACAACGTGACTGGGTGATTATAAAGGAGCATTACAGGTGTCACCAAAGGTAGATGTTGGGTTGGCGTATTTCGAGATTAGGATTTGTCACTCCGATTGTGGAGAGGTATCTCCGGGCCCTCTCGGTAATGCACATCACATAAGCCTTGCAAGCATTGCAACTAATGAGTTAGTTGCAGGATGATGTATTACAGAACGAGTAAAGAGACTTTCCGGTAACGAGATTGAACTAGGTATTGGATACCGACGATCGAATCTCGGGCAAGTAACATACCGATGACAAAGGGAACAACGTATGTTGTTATGCGGTCTGACCGATAAAGATCTTCGTAGAATATGTAGGAGCCAACATGGGCATCCAGGTCCCGCTATTGGTTATTGACCGGAGACGTGTCTCGGCCATGTCTACATTGTTCTCGAACCCGTAGGGTCCGCACGCTTAAGGTTACGATGACAGTTATATTATGAGTTTATGCATTTTGATGTACCGAAGGTTGTTCGGAGTCCCGGATGTGATCACGGACATGACGAGGAGTCTCGAAATGGTCGAGACGTAAAGATTGATATATTGGAAGCCTATGTTTGGATATCGGAAGTGTTCCGGGTGAAATCGGGATTTTACCAGAGTACCGGGAAGGTTACCGGAACCCCCCGGGAGCTAAATGGGCCATGATGGGCCTTAGTGGAAAAGAGAAGAGGCAGCCCTACATGGGTTGTGCGCCTCCCCCTTCCCCTAGTCCTATTAGGACTAGGAGAGGTGGCTGGCCCCCTCTCTCTCTTTTCCCCCTCCGCGAATCCTATTCCAACTAGGATTTGGGGGGGAATCCTACTCCCAGAGGGAGTAGGACTCTCCTGGCGCGCCTCCTATGGCCGGCCAGCCTCCCCCCTCTAGTCCTTTATATACTGAGGCAGAGGCACCCCAGAAACACACAAGTTGATCCACGTGATCTATTCCTTAGCCGTGTGCGGTGCCCCCTACCACCATATTCCTCGATAAGACTGTAGCGGAGTTTAGGCGAAGCCCTGCTGCTGTAGTGCATCAAGATCGTCACCACGCCGTCATGCTGACAGAACTCTTCCCCGACACTTTGCTGGATCGGAGCCCGGGGATCGTCATCGAGCTGAACGTGTGCTCGAACTCGGAGGTGCCGTAGTTTCGGTGCTTGATCGGTTGGATCGTGAAGACGTACGACTACTTCCTCTACGTTGTGTCAACGCTTCCGCAGTCGGTCTGCGTGGGTACGTAGACAACACTCTCCCCTCTCGTTGCTATGCATCACCATGATCTTGTGTGTGCGTAGGAAATTTTTTGAAATTACTACGAAACCCAACAGTCCGCACTATGGTTCAACAACTCTTAGTAATCTTCTTTACTTGCGAGTTTGTACTTGATCACGTCATCCCAAGCCTCATCGGCTATATCAGTATCGTGCTGATTTTAACTATGCTACCTGGTCCTTATTTCCGGAGCACCACTTTCGGCGATGAGCTAAGCTTAAGTCGATCTTCCTTATCTTGTCGTTTCACCTCGAACAACAAGCTTGATTCCGAGTTGGTGTCGTATTCATGGTTCCAATAATCTTTCTCTCTGCATTAGTCATGTTGCTTGATGTAGCCATTGTTCAATTGCTTCATCATGGAGCCTCTCGACAAAATTTTTCATGATCATCCTCAACATTCTGAGCTCTTCTAGGATATTAATTGAATTCATGATGAGAAATACCATCCTTGCCCCTCGATGAATTGTGTTATCACCGAAAAATTTATTGCCTTCCCTCCAACACAAACTTGTTCGTGTTCTGTGTTATACCTTGAATTCCTTGCTATCCAACATTTGTTCTTCTTTACCTTGGATTATTACCATCTTTTATATCAGTGATGTCATGACTAGCACACCTGGTCGAAGGCCCTGTTGTTATAGTTTCCTTTTTAGCAAGGTTAACCATTCTTCCATGAGGAAATTGTAAGACTTATTCTATAAGTTGTTCTTGATGAATCCTTTGTGTATCCAAGTCTAACCTTTGCTTAAATACCATGTCAATGCTATCTCGAAGTATGTATGTGGTACTCTGATTTTCAATAAGAACATTTGAAGCACAATGCTAAAATTCCTTTATTAATTACCCCAAACACTGTTGTTTGGGTAATGTCATGAAATTCCTCTCCCCTTACATAATGGGTTTTCTACGTTGAATCCTGCCATGGGCATCATGCTCTACTTGTCCTTGGGAAGGTTATACTCCTGAAATATGTGTGTATACACATTTTCCTTTCCATTGTTCTGTTTTAACCTGATAATCACTTTTCCTTTCCATTGGTTTGTTTAAACCTCCTTCTGATCTATATATATAAGCAGTAATATTTCCCTGCTTATGTAAACACCTCGTTGTACCACTCTGTCAGTAAGACCCTGTTACTTTTGTTGATGACATTCCGGTAACCACCGATGGACGAGAACTTTGCCTAATGGTCCGCCTCGTTCAACGAGCAGGAAAATGGTTCTCTTCGTCCCTCACCCTTGGTACCAACGTTGTTGCCAACATAACTGATAGACTATCCTCTGACACGTCTTGCTATCATGACCGTGTAAGATGTCAACTGCCTTCCTACTTTTAACCACATGGTGGGCTCATAACCCATAGTTCCACAGGATCGAGACCTGACTCTCCTGTACACCCCCTGTTCCCAAGGTTGTTCCTCGCGCGCGGCCTCGTTTGTAATTCACGAGCCACCTCCCGAGACCAATTCTGGGATCAGATGCAATACTTATTATCGTTGCTCTAGACCCCTTTCACACTTTGTTTCAAGCATCAAACGATTGTCTATCCGCTTGAAACTTCTTATTGTACCTTCTTGCTTGGCACTCGATGTGTTTCGTTTGACCAACTCAATACATACCCATGTGTTCATTCATGGGATAACCCCCGATGGTTACCCCTTATAGCCTTCTATCGTTGTCGAGCTGCCCCTTTCATATTCGTAAGTACAATGGAGATCCTGAAGGAAGAATGCCGACTTCATCATGATGACATGAAGCAGAGAAATGAAGACATCAACGTAGTGGGTCGACCTACTCGAGAAGATCAACCAAGACCAGGAACACTCGCTAGAATTTCGTAACCAAAACCTTCCCCCTTTGCCTCACCTCTTAAATCTCGGGACGAGATTTCATGTAGTGGAGGAGATTTGTAACACCCCGAGAATCATGCTACAGTAATCTCCCCCTAATGGTGTCCATGTCATCTTGGTTACTATGCAAATGGCCACTTGTCCAGAATCAAAGTCAAATTCAAATTTGAATTGCAAGTGAAATAATTATTTATTCAAACGGTAAAAACTAAAATGTCCACAATATTCTATAAATTCCCCTGATCTTTGTCATGTTGAACCAAACATTATTTGACCCACCAATTGGCCCCTAGGAATTTATAAAATGGTTCAACAACAAATAAAAATAGCCTTTCAAAATAAACAAATATTTATACGTTTCCTCTTGCCCTCAAACTTTTTTTGGGCCTCTTCAATATATTTCCTAATAGTTGTGTACCCACTTTCACATTTAGCCAATTTCATCTGCTAGCTAATGTTAAAAGAAAACAGTAAAGAAAAATAAAACCAAAAAATGAAAATAGAAAAGTTCCTAAAACTCGGATGAAAAAGTTTTGTACATGAAAGTTGCTCAGAACGACGAGACGAATCCGGTTACGCAGTCCGTTCGTCCGTCACACATCCCTAGCATAGCGAACACGCAACTTTCCCCCTCCGGTTCATTTGCCCGAAAACGTGAAACACCGGGAATACTTTCCCAGATGTTTCCCCCCTTCGCTGGTATCGCCTATCCCTACGTTAGGTTACCCCTGGCACAACGTATTGCCGCGTCTTGGTTTGTGTTACATTTGGTTGCTCTGTTATTTATTGTGTTCCTCCTCCGTTACTCCTTTCCGGTAGACTCCGAGACCGCTGCCGATGTTCGTGTGTTCGACTACATCAAAGATGACCCCTCCTTCTTGCCAGAGCAACCAGGCAAGCCCCCCCTCCTTGATCACCAGATATCGCCTACTCTCTTTCTACTGCTTGCATTAGAGTAGTGTAGCATGTTACTGCTTTCCGTTAATCCTATTCTGATGCATAGCCTGTCCTTGCTACTACTGTTGTTACCTTTACCTGCAATCCTAATGCTTAGTATAGGATGCTAGTGTTCCATCAGTGGCCCTACACTCTTGTCCGTCTGCCATGCTATACTACTGGGTCGTGATCACTTCGGGAGGTGATCACGGGCATATACTATATACTTTACACTGTTACATTACCTGTGGTACTGTTCGGAGTTGGGGGCTGAAGGGGCAGGTGGCTCCATCCAGGTAGTGGTGGGCCTGAGTTCCCGACGGCCCCCGACTGTTACTTTGAGGCGGAGCGACAGGGCAGGTTGAGACCACCTAGGAGAGAGGTGGGCCTGGCCCTGGTCGGCGTTCACGGATACTTAACACGTTTAACGAGATCTTGGTATTTGATCAGAGTCTACCTATTGGCCTATACGCACTAACCATCTACGCGGGGAGAGTTATGGGCACTCGACGTCGTGGTATCAGCCGAAGCCTTCGTGACGTCAGCGACTGAGCGGCGCGCGCCGGATTGGACTAGAACGCCTGCTAGGCTAGGTCTGCTTCTGGCCGCGTTCACAACATGCAGGTGTGCAAAGGGCGATGGGCCCAGACCCCTGCGTGATAGGATTTAGACCGGCATGCTGACGTCTCTGTTGTGCCTAGGTAGGGCTGCGACGTGTTGATCTTCCGAGGCCGGGCATGACCCAGAAAAGTGTGTCCGAACAAAGGGGATCGAGCATGTTGGGAAATGTGGCGTGCCCCTGCAGGGAAGTTAATCTATTCGAATAGCCGTGATCTTTGGTAACAGGACGACTTGGAGTTGTACCTTGACCTTATGACAACTAGAACCGGATACTTAATAAAACACACCCTTCCAAGTGCCAGATACAACCGGTGGTCGCTCTCTCACAGGGCGACGAGGGGAGGATCATCGGCTAGGATTATGCTATGCGATGCTACTTGGTGAACTTACCATCTACTCTCTTCTACATGCTACAAGATGGAGGTGGCCAGAAGCATAGTCTTCGACAGGACTAGCTATCCCCCTCTTATTCTGGCATTCTGCAGTTCAGTCCACATATGATACCCCCTTTTCCATTTGATACCAATGCATACATTTGTAGTGTAGCTCCTTGCTTGCGAGTACTTTGGATGAGTACTCACGGTTGCTTTTCTCCCCCTTTTCCCCTTTCCTATACCCGATTGCTGCGACCAGACGTTGGAGCCCAGGAGCCAGACACCACCGTTGACGATGACTCCTTCTACACCGGAGATGCCTACTACTACGTGCAGGCCGCTGACGACGACCAGGAGTAGTTTAGGAGGATCCCAGGCAGGAGGCCTGCGCCTCTTTCGATCTGTATCCCAGTTTGTGCTAGCCTTCTTAAGGCAAACTAGTTTAACTTATGTCTGTACTCAGATATTGTTGCTTCCGCTGACTCGTCTATGATCGAGTTCTTGTATTCGAGCCTTCGAGGCCCCTGGCTTGTATTATTTTAATTTGTGTCTAGAGTTGTGTTGTGATATCTTCCCGTGAGTTCCTGATCTTGGTCGTACACATTTGTGTGCATGATTAGTGTATAGTCAAATCGGGGGCGTCACAGGCATTTGGAGAACTTTTATTTTTGGCGCATTTTTTTATTGCAAGGACAATTCAGAAAACAAACAGAAAATACTAATTTTGCTTTATTTTATGTGAATAACAGAAAGTAAAAGGAGGGTACAGAGAGTTGTGCTTTCTAACTTCATCCATCTCGTGCTCGTCAAAAGGAATCCACTAACAAGGTTGATCAAGTCTTGTTAACAAACCCATTCTGAATCGCATGAAGCTGGAGAAATTTCGAATAACACTAGGTTACCTCAACGGGGATATGCACGTCCCCAACAATAAGAATATCATATTTCTTCTTGACAGTAGGAAGAGGAAATTCAAAACCTCCAATAGTAATTGTTGGATTTTTTTCCAATAGGAATTATACTGTGGACTTGAGGTTGTTTCCTCGGAAAGTGTATCGTGTGCTCATTACCATTAACATGAAAAGTGGCATTGCCTTTGTTGCAATCAATAACATCCCCTACAGTATTCAAAAAGGGTCTACCAAGGATAATCGACATACTATCGTCCTCGGGAATATCAAGAATAACAAAGTCCGTTAAAACAGTAACGTTTGCAACCACAACAGGCACATCCTCACAAATACCGACAGGTATAGCAGTTGATTTATCGGCCATTTGCAAAGATATTTCAGTAGGTTTCAACTTATTAAATTCAAGTCTACGATATAAAGAGAGAGGCATAACACTAACACCGGCTCCAAGATCACATAAAGCAGTTTTAACATAGTTTCTTTTAATGGAGCATGGTATAGTTGGTACTCCTAGATCTCCTAGTTTCTTTGGTATTCCACCCTTAAAATTATAATTGGCAATCATGATGGAAATTTTAGCTTCTGGTATCTTTCTTTTATTTGTAACAATATCTTTCATATACTTAGCATAAGGATTCATTTTAAGCATATCAGTCAAACACATTCGCAAAAAGATAGGTCTAATCATTTCAGCAAAGCGCTCAAAATCCTCATCATCCTTTTTCCTGGATGGATTAGGGGGAAAAGGCATGGGTTTCTGAACCCATGGTTCTCTTTCTTTACTGTGCCTCCTAGCAACAAAGTCTCTCTTATCATAACATTGATTCTTTGATTGTGGGTTATCAAGATGAACAACAGGTTCAATCTCTACATCATTGTCATTGCTAGGTTGAGCATCAGCATGAACATCATCATTAACATTGTCACTAGGTTCATGTTCATTACCAGATTGTGTTTCAGCATCAGAAATAGAAATATCATTGGGATTCTCAGGTGTGTCAACAACAGGTCCACTAGAAGCATGCAACATCCTATCATTTTTCTTTTTCATCTTCTTAGAAGAACTAGGTGCATCAACATTAGTTCTCTGAGAATCTTGCTCAATTCTCTTAGGGTGGCCCTCAGGATACAAAGGTTCCTGAATCATTTTACCCCCTCTAGTCATAACTCTAACATCATTATCATTTTTCTTATTGTTTAATTCATTGAGCAAATCATTCTGAGTCTTAAGTACTTGTTCTACTTGAGTGGTAACCATAGAAGCACGTTTACTAATAAGTTTAAGTTCACCTTTAACTCTAGACATATAATCACTCAAGTGTTCAAGCATATCAGCATTGCGTTTCAATTGTCTACCAATATAAGCATTGAAGTTTTCTTGTTTAACAATAAATTTATCAAACTCATTTAAGCATTGGCTAGCATACTTATAACGAGGAATATCACCTTCATCAAATCTATAGAGAGAATTTACCTTCACTACCTGTGTCGGGTTTACAAGATCGTATATTTCTTCAATAGGTGGTAAGTTCTTAACATCTTCAGCTTTAATACCTTTTTCTTCCATAGATTTCTTTGCCTCTTCCATATCTTCAGGACTGAGAAATAGAATACCCCTTTTCTTCGGAGTTGGTTCAGGAAGTGTACAATCATTTTCATTACTCAACATATTATTCAATAGAAATTCAGCTTGATCAACAGTTCTTTCCCTGAAAACACAACCAGCACAACTATCCAGGTGGTCTCTGGAAGCATCAATTAGTCCATTATAAAATATATCAAGTATTTCATTTTTCTTGAGAGGATGATCAGGCAAAGCATTAAGTAATTGGAGAAGCCTCCCCCAAGCTTGTGGGAGACTCTCTTCTTCAATTTGCACAAAATTATATATTTCCCTTAGAGCAGCTTGTTTCTTATGAGCGGGGAAATATTTAGAAGATAAGTAATAAATCATATCCTGGGGACTACGCACACAACTAGGATCAAGAGAATTAAACCATATTTTAGCATCACCCTTTAATGAGAATGGAAATAACTTAAGGATAAAGTAATAGCGAGTTTTCTCATCATTAGTGAACAGGGTGGCTATATCATTTAATTTAGTAAGATGTGCCACAATAGTTTCAGATTCATAGCCATAAAAAGGATCAGATTCAACCAAAGTAATTAACTCAGGATCGACAGAGAAATCATAATCCTTATCAGAAATACAGATAGGTGAAGTAGCAAAAGCAGGGTCATATTTCTTTCTAGCATTCAAAGACTTTTCTTTCAGCTTATCTAATTATTTCTTGAGATCATATCTATCATTGCAAGCTAAAAAGTCTCTAGCAGTTTCTTCATCCATAACATAACCCTCGGGCACAACAGGAAATTCATATCTAGGGGGAGAATCTTCATCATCACTTTCATCAATATTATCAGTTTCAATAATTTCATTCTCTCTAACCCTAGCAAGTTGTTCATCAAGAAATTCACCTAGTGGCACAGTATTATCAAGCACAGAAGTAGTTTCATCATAAGTATCATGCAAAGCATAAGTGGCATCATCAATAACATGCGACATATCAGAATAAATAGCAGGAGTAGGTGTCACAAGTTTACTCAAAACAGAAGGTGAATCAAGTGCAGAGCAAGATGGCAGTTCCTTACCTCCCCTCGTAGTTGAGAGAAAAATCTTGGTTCTTTTATCTTTAAAGTTCTTCATATTGATTAGTCGATATAAATCCCAAGTGACTCAAAGAATAGAGTTATGCTCCCTGGCAACGGCGCCAGAAAATAGTCTTGATAACCCACAAGTATAGGGGATCGCAACAGTTTTCGAGGGTAGAGTATTCAACCCAAATTTATAGATTCAACACAAGGGGAGCCAAAGAATATTCTCAAGTATTAACAGTTGAGTTGTCAATTCAACCACACCTGGAAAACTTAATATCTGCAGCAAAGTATTTAGTAGCAAAGTAATATGATAGTAGTGGTAACGGTGGCAAAGGTAACAGTAGCAGTTTTGTAGTAATTGTAAGAGTGGCAACGGAAAAGTAACTAAGCAGAGATCAATATGTGAAAAGCTCGTAGGCATTGGATCAGTGATGGATAATTGTGTCGGATGCGATTCCTCATGCAATGGTTATAACATAGGGTGACACAGAACTAGCTCCAGTTCATCAATGTAATGTAGGCATGTATTCCGAATATAGTCATATGTTCTTATGGAAAATAACTTGCATGACATCTTTTGTCCTACCCTCCCGTGGCAGCGGGGTCCTATTGGAAACTAAGGGATATTAAGGCCTCCTTTTAATAGAGTACCGGACCAAAACATTAACACTTAGTGAATACATGAACTCCTCAAACTACGGTCATCACCGGTAAGTAACCCGATTATTGTCACTTCGGGGTTAACGAATCATAACACATAATAGGTGACTATAGACTTGCAAGATAGGATCAAGAACTCACGTATATTCATGAAAACATAATAGGTTCAGATCTGAAATAATGGGACTCGGGCCTTAATGACAAGCATTAAGCATAGCAAATTCATAGCAACATCAATCTCAAAACATAATGGATACTAGGGATCAAACCCTAACAAAACTAACTCGATTACATGATAAATCTCATCCAACCCATCACCGTCCAGCAAGCCTACGATGTAATTACTTACACACGGCGGTGAGCATCATGAAATTGGTGATGGAGGAAGGTTGACGATGACGATGGCGACGGATTCCCCTCTCCGGAGCCCCGAACGGACTCCAGATCAGCCCTCCCGAGAGAGATTAGGGCTTGCCGGCGGCTTCGTATCGTAAAACATGATGAATCCTTCTCTCTAATTTTTCTCTCTCCGAATGTGAATATATAGAGTTGGAATTGAGGCCGGTGGAGCACCATGGGGCCCACGAGGCAGGGGGCGCGCCCAGGGGGGTAGGCGCGCCCCCCGCCCTCGTGGACAGGGTGTGGGCCCCCTGGCCTTGATTCTTTCGCCAATATTTTTTGTATATTCCAAAAGTACTCTCTGTTGATTTTTAGTTCATTCCGAGAACTTTTATTTCTGCACAAAAATAACACCATGGCAATTCTGCTGAAAATAGTGTCAGTCCGGGTTAGTTCCATTCAAATCATGCAAGTTAGAGTCCAAAGCAAGGGCAAAAGTGTTTGGAAAAGAAGATACGATGGAGACGTATCAGCCACCACCTCGTACGACATGTATGAGGGCCCCGTGCGATGCTACGGTGGCATTCCTACCTTCCCAGGGCTCTTGCCCTGCCTAACCCTATAGTGTTAGACCACGAGATCTAGCCCTTTGGCTTTCCATGGACGGGCTTTGACCAGTGGACCTCTCCACCCGGTTGTGTTAGGTCAGCCCATAGGAATACTTGGGAGTAACATCCGGGCCAAACCCACAGCAAGATCCCTTCCGTGTAGACCCGACGCGGCCGTTTCCCCCCTCCAGGTGCCGACGGTGGCGCCGTACGTGAAGGGGGACACACCCCGGAGACGCGTGCTGCCTCTTAAGTCATGCCACCACACCACCCGGTTGTGGTAGGTCATCCCATAGAAACACTTGGGAGCAACCTCCCCTCCGTATAGACCTGATGTGGCTGTTTCCCCCCATCTAGGTGCCGGTGGTGGCGCCGTCCGTGAGGGGGTCACACTCTGGAGACGCGTGCTGGGCGTTTGCAACCACCACAACACTTCTGTCAGTATAGCTGTTTTTGATTTTAATAAAGTATAAGGACCTATATTCAAAAGAACATGACGACACATTATTAACGTACTCGAAAACAATACAAACTACATATATATATATATATATTCATAATCTATGGAAAAAATTCACCAAATCGATAAATAATGTATGTATGTTTATATTTACACATGCTACATGCAAGTTAATCAAATAATAATACATAAAAACATCAAAAATTATATATGAAAACAAAAAAAATCTAACTATGCTGACGGCACTGCCGTCGGCATAGCGACGGCCAGGGTTTAGGCGGGCGGCGTGCCGCGGATCGGTGACGTGGCAGATATGCCGACGGCAGCCGTCGGCATATGGGCTGGTCGGTGCGCCCCGGATCGGTGACGTGGCATGCATACCTATGCCGACGGCCGCCCGTCTCCACCGTTGGCATAGTTCGGACGTCATTAGCTGCTCATCACGAGCGGGGTCGCCGGGCCCACAAGTATGCCAACGGCCCATGTATGCTGATGGCAGCTGTCGGCGTGCTCATAGCTAGGCCGATGGCGCTTCTGTGTCGTCGGTGGCCGTCGGCTTATCTTGGGGTAGCCCGACGGCATGGATACGCCAACCGCTTGGACTTGGCTGTCCCCATAGCTCCGAATAGGCCGACGGGGACCGTCGGCATTGTTTCGGCCATCGGGGTAGCACCCTGTTCGGGTAGTGTTCGCGTGGACAAAGAAAAATTAGAGATTTTTTTATGGTACATTGTTCTACAGAATTTAATCAGTAGCATTAAGTTGATTCAATGGTCAGTCCCAAGGGTTTTTTCGGTCAAGTTTCCTGTTAACCGTTCGGTTGTCAAAAATTCGGTTGCGCCCTAGAATTTTTGTTACCGTTCCAAAACTTTGAATTTAAATGTGAAAATGGTACATTGCAATGTAGCATAGTTGTGCTTGCAGCTGAAAAAAGTGTCGGGGTGCGATAAGGAGGTTTTAAACTAGGGACCTTGAGATGGGAAGTCTTTGCAGTTTGCACTAACAACTTGCTCAATGGAAACTTTGTGTATGTTAAAGTTAAATATTGTATTTTTGGCCTTGATTTTTTAGTTGAAAGTTTGTTTAATTAGTTTCAGATGAAAAGAAAAACTAAAATTTCCAAGATTCGCGGTTACCGGTTTCACCGACCCCAAATGGTAAAAAAGACGAGAACGAGAGAAATAACCTTTGTCAATGCAAGTGCAGGTCGATCGGATTTTGATTAAATGATTTGGTAATTCCTTGTTAGGGGTATACTAGAACATAGAAATGCGTGTTGTCACACCTGTCCATCTTAATAGAGTAAAATGTACATGTGGTCCTAATTCTTTTATGAAAATATCGATTGGGTCACAATTCTTTTAAAATGCACGTTTGGATCCTAAATATTTTTAAGTTGTTTATCTGAGGTCCTAAATCTGTCTAACCACCACTGACCCACATGCATGGTGCTTTCACCCTAGCCACATAGACTAGAGGTCCAACGGTGGTTGGATATTTATGCAAATTGGCCCTTAATAAGAGTAACATTAGGAAATATATGATAATTGTGACATTGTAATGACATAATAAAATTCATATTGTTCATATTATTGTGAGGCAGCTATATCAGCTTAATGTTTTCTGAATATCATCGCAGAAAGGGGACCTATGATTTACATCCATAACATGGCAAGCAGAAAATTGAGTCGGCCACATTTGCCTGTGGGTACTCATGACAAAGGACCATAGAGCATCTACAACCGGACTTTGCAAATCCGGCCCCTCAAACGCCCGCGGACGCGACTGGGCGCGTTGATACGTCTCCAACGTATCTATTATTTATGAAGTATTCATGTTGTTATATTATCATTCTTGGATGTTTTGCAATCATTTTATATCAACTTTATATCATTTTTTGGGACTAACCTATTGACCCAGTGCCCAGTGCCCAGTGCCCAGTGCCAGTTGCTGGTTTTCGCTTGTTTTTTACATCGCAAGAAATCAATATCAAATGGAGTCCAAACACCGTGAAACTTTTTGAGAATTTTTTATGGACCAGAACACTTCCAATGGGCCAGAACAGCACCTGGGGGTGCCCCGAGGGGGGCACAACCCACCAGGGCACGCCTGGGGGCCCAGGCGTGCCCAGGTGGGTTGTGCCCACCTCGGTGGCCTCCCGCGCCCCCTCTTTACCCTATAAATTCCCAAATATTCCGAAAACCCTCGGGGTAACCCTAGATCAGAAGTTTCGCCGCCGCAAGGCTCTATACCCACGAGAAACCAATCTAGAGCCCATTCCGGCACTCTGTCGGAGGGGGAAATCATCACCAGTGGCCATCTTTGCTACCTCTTGAGCACTGCGTTGGTTTTCCCTTGAAGAGGAAAGGGTGATGCAGCAAAGTAGCGTAAGTATTTCACTCGGTTTTTGAGAACCAAGATATCAATCCAGTAGGAGTTCACACTCAAGTCCCACGCACCTACACAAACAAATAAGAACCTCGCTACCAACGCGATAAAGGGGTTGTCAAGCCCTTCACTGTCACTTGCGAGAGTGAGGTCTGATAGATATGATAAGATAATATTTTTGGTACTTTTATGATAAAGATAAATAAAGATGCAAAGTAAAATAAATAGCAAAGGAAATAACTAAGTATTGGAAGATTAATATGATAGAAGATAGACCCGGGGGCCATAGGTTTCACTAGTGGCTTCTCTCAAGAGCATAGGTATTACGGTGGGTAAACGAATTACTGTCGAGCAATTGATAGAAAAGCGAATACTTATGAGAATATCTAGGTATGATCATGTATATAGGCATCACGTCCGAGACAAGTAGACCTAAACAATTCTGCATCTACTACTATTACTCCACACATCGATCGCTATCCAGCATGCATCTAGAGTATTAAGTTCATAAGAACAGAGTAATGCTCTAAGGAAGATGACATGATGTAGAGGGATAAACTCATGCAATATGATATAAACCCCATCTTTTTATCCTCGATGGCAACAATACAATACGTGTCAGTTTCCTTTCTGTCACTGGGATCGAACACCGCAAGATTGAACCCAAAGTTAAGCACTTCTCCCATTACAAGAAAGATCGATCTAGTAAGCCAAATCAAACTGATAATTCGAAGAGACTTGCAAAGATAAACCAATCATACATAAAAGAATTTAGAGGAGAATCAAATATTGTTCATAGATAAAATGGATCATAAACCCACAATTCATCGGATCTCGACAAACACACCGCAAAAGAAGATTACATCAAATAGATCTCCAAGAAAATCGAGGAGAACTTTGTATTGAGATCCAAAGAGAGAGAAGAAGCCATCCAGCTATTAACTAGATGGACCCGTAGGTCTAAATTAAACTACTCACACATCACCGGAGAGGCGATGGAGTTGATGTAGAGGCCCTCCGTGATCAATGCCCCCTCCGGCGGAGCTCCGGAAAAGGCCCCGAGATGGGATCTCTCGAGTACAGAAGGTTGCGATGGTGGAATTAGGTTTTCGTGGTGCTCCTGGATGTTTGGGGGTACGTGGATATATATAGGAGGAAGAAATACGTCGGTGGAGCAACGGAGGGCCCACGAGGGTGGAGGGCGCGCCCAGGGGGGTAGGCGCTACCCCCTGCCTCGTGCCTTCCTCCCTTGTTTCTTGACGGCCACTCCAAGTCTCCTGGATCACGTTTGTTGAGAAAATCACGTTCCCGAATTTTTTCATTCCGTTTGGACTCCATTTGATATTCCTTTTCTTCGAAACCCTAAAATAGGCAAAAAAAATCAGCAATTTGGGCTGGGCCTCCGGTTAGTAGGTTAGTCCCAAAAATGATATAAAAGTGTAAAATAAAGCCCATTAACATCCAAAATAGATAATATAATAGCATGGAGCAATCAAAAATTATAGATATGTTGGAGACGTATCAAGCATCCCCAAGCTTAATTCCTGCTCGTCCTCGAGTAGGTAAATGATAAAAGAAGAATTTTTGATGTGGAATGCTTTCTAACATATTTCCCAATGTAATTTTTCTTTATTGTGGCATGAATGTTCAGATCCGAAAGATTCAAGATAAAAGTTTAATATTGACATAAAAATAATGATACTTCAAGCATACTGACTAAGCAATCATGTCTTCTCAAAATAACATGGCCAAGGAAAGTTATCCCTACAAAATTATATAGTCTGGCTATGCTCTATCTTCACCACACAAAATATTTAAATCATGCACAACCCCGATGACAAGCCAAGAAATTGTTTCATACTTTTGATGTTCTCAAACTTTTTCAATCTTCACGCAATATATGAGCGTGAGCCATGGATATAGCACTATGGTGGAATAGAATGGTGGTTGTGGAGAAGACAAAAGGGGAAGATAGTCTCACATCAACTAGGTGTATCAACGGGCTATGGAGATGCCCATTAATAGATATCAATGTGAGTGAGTAGGGATTGCCATGCAACGGATGCACTAGAGCTATAAGTATATGAAAGCTCAACAAAAGAAACTAAGTGGGTGTGCATCCAACTTGCTTGCTCACAAAGACCTAGGGCATTTTGAGGAAGCCCATCATTGGAATATACAAGCCAAGTTCTATAATGAAAAATTCCCACTAGCATATGAAAGTGATATCATAGGAGACTCTCTACATGAAGAACATGGTGCTACTTTGAAGCACAAGTGTGGAAAAAAGGATAGTAGCATTGTCCCTTCTCTCTTTTTCTCTCATTTTTTTGGGCCTTTCTTTTTTATGGCCTTTCTCTTTTTTCCTTTTTTTCATCCGGAGTCTCATCCCGACTTGTGGGGGAATCATAGTCTCCATCATCCTTTCCTCACTTGGGACAATGCTCTAACAATGATGATCATCACACTTCATTTACTTACAACTCAAGAATTACAACTCAATACTTAGAACAAAATATGACTCTATGTGAATGCCTCCGGCGGTGTACCGGGATGTGCAATGATGCATGAGTGACATGTATGAAGAATTATGAACGGTGTCTTTGCCACAAATACGATGTCAACTACATGATCATGCAAGCAATATGACAATGATGAAGCGTGTCATAATAACAGAACGGTGGAAAGTTGCATGGCAATATATCTCGGAATGGCTATGGGAATGCCATAATAGGTAGGTATGGTGGCTGTTTGGAGGAAGGTATATGGTGGGTTTATGGTACCAGCAAAAGTTGCGCGATACTAGAGAGGCTAGGAATGGCGGAAGGGTGAGAGTGCGTATAATCAATGGACTCACATTAGTCATAAAGAACTCACATGCTTATTGCAAAAATCTATTAGTTATCGAAACAAAGTATTATGCGCATGCTCCTAGGGGGATAGATTGGTAGGAAAAGACCATCGCTCATCCCCGACTGCCACTCATAAGGAAGAAAATCAATAAATAAATCGTGCTCCGACTTCATCACATAACGGTTCACCATACATGCATGCTACGGGAATCACAAACTTCAACACAAGTATTTCTCAAATTCACAACTACTCAACTAGCATGACTCTAATATCACTATCTCCATATCTCAAAACAATTATCAAGTATCAAACTTCTCATAGTATTCAATGCACTTGTATGAAATTTTTATTATTGCCATGTTGTTCTAAAGGACTCTCAAAATAATATAAGTGAATCATGAGAGAACAATAGTTTCTATAAAACAAATCCACCACCGTGCTCTAAAAGATATAAGTGAAGCACTAGAGCAAAAACTATATAGCTCAAAAGATATAAGTGAAGCACATAGAGTATTCTAATAAATTTCAAATCATGTGAGTGTCTCTCAAAAGGTGTGTACAGCAAGGATGATTGTGGTAAACTAAAAATCAAAGACTCAAATCATACAAGACGCTCCAAGCAAAACACATATCATGTGGTGAATAAAAATATAGCTCCAAGTAAAGTTACCGATAAACGAAGACGAAAGAGGGGATGCCTTCCGGGGCATCCCCAAGCTTAGGCTTTTTGGTGTCCTTGAATTTTACCTTGGGGTGCCATGGGCATCCCCAATCTTAGGCTCTTTCCACTCTTTGTTCCATAATCCATCAAATCTTTACCCAAAACTTGAAAACTTCACAACACAAAACTCAAAATAGAAAATCTCGTGAGCTCCGTTAGCGAAAGAAAACAAAACACCACTTCAAGGTACTGTAATGAAATCATTATTTATTTATACTGTTGTTAAACCTACTGTATTACAACTTCTCTATGGTTTATAAACTCTTTTACTAGCCATAGATTCATCAAAATAAGCAAACAACACAAGAAAAACAGAATCTGTCAAAACAGAACAGTCTGTAGTAATATGTAGCTAACGCAAGTTCTGGAACCCCAAAAATTCTAAAATAAATTGATGGACGTGAGGAATTTATCTATTAATCATCTGAAAAATGAATTAACTAAATAGAACCTTCCAAATAAAAATGGCAGCAATTCTCGTGAGCGCTAAAGTTTCTGTTTTTTACAGCAAGAGCAAAAGGACTTTCCCCAAGTCTTCCCAATGGTTCTACTTGGCACAAACACTAATTAATCACAAAAAACACAACCAAAACAGAGTCTAGATAAATTATTTATTACTAAACAGGAGCAAAAATCAAGGAATAAAAATAAAATTGGGTTGCCTCCCAACAAGCGCTATCGTTTAACTCCCCTAGCTAGGCATAAAAGCGAAGATAGATCTATGTATTGCCATCTTTGGTAGGCAATCCATAAGTGGATCTCATAATAGATCCATATGGTAATTTAATTTTCTTTCTAGAGAAGTGTTACATGCATTTCCTTAACGGAAATTGGAATC
Source organism: Triticum urartu (assembly GCF_003073215.2). NCBI lineage: Eukaryota > Viridiplantae > Streptophyta > Magnoliopsida > Poales > Poaceae > Triticum > Triticum urartu. Next base: position 124,952,998 of record NC_053028.1, read on the forward strand.
TAATATTCCCTTCCTTCATATCAATAATTGCACCAATCGTTCTAAGGAAAGGTCTACCAAGAATAATAGGACATGAAGGATTGCAATCTATATCAAGAACAATGAAATCTACGGGCACATAGTTCCTATTTGCAACAATAAGAACATCATTTATTCTTCCCATAGATTTCTTAATAGTGGAATCCGCAAGGTGCAAGTTTAAAGAATAATCATCAAAATCACGGAAACCTAGCAAATCACACAAAGTTTTTGGAATCGTGGAAACACTAGCACCCAAATAACACAAAGAATATCACTCATGATCTTTAATTTTAATTTTTATTGTAGGTTCCCACTCATCATAAAGTTTTCTAGGGATATAAACTTCCAACTCAAGTTTTTCTTCATAAGATTGCATCAAAGCATCAACGATATGTTTAGTAAACGCTTTATTTTGACTATAAGCATGAGGAGAATTTAGCACGGATTGCAACAAGGAAATACAATCTATCAAAGAGCAATTATCATAATTAAATTCCTTGAAATCCAAAATAGTGGGTTCATTGATATTTAAAGTTTTGACCTCTTCAATCCCACTTTTAACAATTTTAGCATCAAGATCTAAAGACTCCAAATTTTTGGAACGCCTTCTAGGTAAAGGTGGCTCATCTTCAGTCCCATCATTATCAAGATTCATATTGCAAAACAAAGATTTATTAGGGGACACATCAATAACTTTTAATTCTTCATCTTTATTATCATGAAAACTAGAAGAACACGCTTTTATAAAGCAATCTTTCTTACCACGCATCCTAGCAGTTCTTTCTTTGCACTCATCAATATAAATTCTCATGGCTTTGAGAGACTCATTGATATCATGCTTAGTTGGAATAGATCTAAGTTTCAAAGAATCAACATCAAGAGAAATTCTATCAACGTTCCTAGCCAACTCATCAATCTTAAGCAATTTTTCTTCAATCAAAGCATTGAAACTCTTTTGTGAAGTAATAAATTCTTTAATATTAGATTCAAAATCAGAGGGCATCTTATTATAATTTCCATATGAATTGTTGTTGGAATTACCATAATTATTATAGGAATTACTAGGAAACGACCTAGAATTAAAATTACCTCTATACGCATTATTACCAAAATTGTTCCTACCAACAAAATTCACATCCATAGATTCATTATTATTCTCAATCAAGGTAGAGAAAGGCATATCATTAGGATCAGTAGGAGCACTCTTATTAGCAAACAATTTCATAAGTTCATCCATCTTTCCACTCAAAACATTATTCTCTTCAATTGCATGCACTTTTTTATTAGTAGATCTTTCAGTGTTCCATTGAGAATAATTAACCATAATATTATCTAGGAGTTTAGTAGCTTCTCCTAAAGTGATTTCCATAAAAGTGCCTCCCGCGGCCGAATCTAAAAGATTTCTAGAAGCAAAATTCAATCCGTCATAAAAGTTTTGTATAATCATCCAAAGATTCAAACCATGTGTACGGCAATTACGTATCATTAATTTCATACTCTCCCAAGATTGTGCAACATGTTCGTGATCAAGTTGCTTAAAATTCATAATATCGTTTCTAAGAGAGATGATCTTAGCGGGAGGAAAATACTTAGAGATAAAAGCATCTTTGCACTTATTCCATGAATCAATACTATTTTTAGGCAAAGACGAAAACCAAGCTTTAGCACGATCTCTAGGCGAAAACAAAAATAGCTTCAATTTAACAATATCATTATCCACATCTTTCTTCTTTTGCATATCACACAAATCAACAAAGTTGTTTAGATGGGTAGCGGCATCTTCACTAGGAAGGCCGGCGAATTGATCTTTCATGACAAGATTCAATAAAGCAGCATTAATTTCACAAGATTCAGCATCGGTAAGAGGAGGAATCGGAGTGCTAAGAAAATCATTGTTGTTGGTATTGGCAAACTCACACAATTTAGTATTATCTTGAGCCATCGTGACAAGCAAGCAATCCAACACACAAGCAAACAAGAAACGGGCAAAAGGAGACAAATAGGGAAAGAGAAGGGGAAAGGAGAGAGAGGCGAATAAAACGGCAAGGGTGAAGTGGGGGAGAGGAAAACGAGAGGCAAATGGCAAATAATGTAATGCGAGGGATAAGAGTTTGTGATGGGTACTTGGTATGTTTTGACTTGGTAATGGCACCAGAAATGACTCGTTGTGGGAGTCAAATCTTGACTTGACTTGGAGCGAATCTCGCCGGCGACGACGCCAGAAATCCTTCTTGCTACCTCTTGAGCACTGCGTTGGTTTTCCCTTGAAGAGGAAAGGGTGATGCAGCAAAGTAGCGTAAGTATTTCCATCAGTTTTTGAGAACCAAGGTATCAATCCAGTAGGAGATCACACTCAAGTCCCATGCACCTGCACAAACAAATAAGAACCTCGCAACCAACGCGATAAAGGGGTTGTCAAGCCCTTCACGGTCACTTACGAGAGTGAGATCTGATAGATATGATAAGATGATATTTTTGGTATTTTTATGATAAAGATAAATAAATATGCAAAGTAAAATAAACAGCAAAGGAAATAACTAAGTATTGGAATATTAATATGATAGAAGATAGACCCGGGGGCCATAGGTTTCACTAGTGGCTTCTCTCAAGAGCATAGGTATTACGGTGGATAAACGAATTACTGTCGAGCAATTGATAGAAAAGCGAATACTTATGAGAATATCTAGGTATGATCACGTATATAGGCATCACGTCCGAGACAAGTAGACCGAAACGATTCTGCATCTACTACTATTACTCCATACATCGACCGCTATCCAGCATGCATCTAGAGTATTAAGTTCATAAGAACAGAGTAATGCTTTAAGGAAGATGACATGATGTAGAGGGATAAACTCATGCAATATGATATAAAACCCATATTTTTATCCTCAATGGCAACAATACAATACGTGTCGGTTCCCTTTCTGTCACTGGGATCAAACACCGCAAGATTGAACCCAAAGCTAAGCACTTCTCCCATTGCAAGAAAGATCAATCTAGTAGGCCAAACGAAACTGATAATTCGAAGAGACTTGCAAAGATAAACCAATCATACATAAAAGAATTCATAGGAGAATCAAATATTGTTCATAGATAAACTAGATCATAAACCCACAATTCATCGGATCTCGACAAACACACCATAAAAGAAGATTACATCGAATAGATCTCCAAGAAAATCGAGGAGAACTTTGTATTGAGATCCAAAGAGAGAGAAGAAGCCATCTAGCTAATAACTATGGACCCGTAGGTATGAAGTAAAGTACTCACACATCACCGGAGATGCCATGGGGTTGATGTAGAGGCCCTCCGTGAACAATGCCCCCTCCGGCGGAGCTCCGGAAAAGGCCCCGAGATGGGATCTCTCGAGTACAGAAGGTTGCGGCGGTGGAATTAGGTTTTTGTGGTGCTCCTAGATGTTTGGGGGGTACATGGATATATATAGGAGGAAGAAGTACGTCGGTGGAGCAACGGAGGGCCCACGAGGGTGGAGGGCGCGCCCGGGGGGGTAGGCGCTCCCCCCCCTACCTCGTGCCTTCCTCCCTTGTTTCTTGACGGCCACTCCAAGTCTCCTGGATCACGTTTGTTGAGAAAATCACGTTCCTGAAGGTTTCATTCCATTTGGACCCCGTTTGATATTCCTTTTCTTTGAAACCCTAAAATAGGCAAAAAAAACATCAATTTGGGTTGGGCCTCCGGTTAGTAGGTTAGTCCCAAAAATGATATAAAAGTGTAAAATAAAGCCCATTAACATCCAAGATAGATAATATAATAGCATGGAGCAATAAAAAATTATAGATACGTTGGAGATATATCAATCTTCATCATCTCGGCGGCCACCACGATGAGGAGGGAGTAGTCCACCCTCGGGGCTGAGGGTCTGTACCAGTAGCTATGTGTTTAATCTCTCTCTCTCTCTCTCTCGTGTTCTTGAGATGTCACGATCTTGATGTATCGTGTGCTTTGTTAATATAGGCGGATCATATGGTGTTTTCCCCTCTCTATCTTGTTGTGATGAATTGAGTTTTTCCCTTTGAGATTTCATTATTATCGGGTTGAATACTTTTATGGATTTGAGAGCACTTGATATATGTCTTGCATGTGAATACTTGTGGTGACAATGGGGTATCATATTAATTCACTTGATATGTGTTTTGGCACTCAACTCACGGATTCCCGCGGTGACATTGAGGTAATCTATGCATAGGGGTTGATGCACATTCTCGTCTTTTGTTTCTCTGGTAGAAATCTTGGGGCACTCTTTGAGGTTCTTTGTGTTGGATTAAGTATTATGAATCTAAAATTATTTGGTGTTATTTTAGTACGAACTCTTGGATAGATCGATCTGAAAGAATAGCATCGAGGTGGTTTCATACCCTAAAAACTATTTCTTCGTATGTTCTCCGCTAGATAGGAAATTTGGAGTGATTCTTCGTTGCACGTTGAGGGATGGTTATATGATCCAATTACGTTAGCATTGTTGAGAGATTGCACTAGCGAAAGTATGGACCCTAGGCCTCATTTTCAAGCATTTCAATACCGTTTGTGCTTGTTTTATTAATTGCTACCTTGCTATTTTTTATTGTTCTTATTACAAAAAATCAATATCTACTATCCATATTACACTTGTATCACCATCTCTTCGCCGAACTAGTGCACCTATACAAATTACCATTGTATTTGGTGTGCTGGGGACACAAGAGACTTTTTATTATTTGGTTGCAGGGTTGTTTGAGAGAGACCATCTTCATCATACGCCTCCCACGGATTGATAAACCTTAGGTTATCCACTTGAGGGAAAATTGCTACTGTCCTACAAAACTTTGCGCTTGGAGGCCCAACACGTGTATACAAGAATAAAGTTGCATAGTAGACATCAGGCTCTTTTCTGGCGCCGTTGCTGGGGAGGTGAGTGCATGAAGGTATATCTTTAGATCTTGCAATTGGATCTTTTAGTTTCTTGTTTTATCACCAGTTTGGTTAAAAAAGAAAACTACAAAAAATGGAGTTGAGGTTGCATCATATTATTGATCATCTTTATAGTATCTTTCTTGAAAATGATGGGTAGGAAAATTGTGCTCAATTATTAGAAGAAGAAGTCAATAAAATGTTTGGCACAAAATATTTGAATGATGAGCATGATTGCAATGCTGTTAGTATGAATTCTTTGAATATCCAAAATGCTAATGATTATTGCACTATTCATGAGAAAAATGTTTCTTATAAGCATGTCAATTTTTGTGGAGTGCATAAAGTTTGTGAATACGTGCCTTATAGGGAAGATAGCTTTTGTAAGAAGCATAAACATGATAGAACCAATTCTTTGCTCAAAGTGATAGATAAATTTGCTACAAAATTATGTTCTCTTTGTCCTATTACTTGTGATCTTTGCAATAAAGTTGGTCACTGATTGCTCTCTAACTATAGCACTAGAAAAGCTCCTGTTTGCTAGGACTACGTTAGTATTTCCCCAAAGAGGAAGGGGTGATGCAGCACAATGACGGTAGGTATTTCCCTCAATGAAGAAACCAAGTTTAAAGAACCATCAGGAGAACCAAGCAACACAACGTAAACAACACCTGCACACAAATAACAACACCTCGCAACCCGACGTGTTAAGGGGGTTGTCAATCCCTTTCTGGTAACGATGCCAGAAAATTGTAGTAGATTGAAATAATAGATAGCAAATAAAATAAAGTGCAGCAAAGTATTTTTGTATTTTTGGCTTAATACATCTGAAAATGCAAAGGAAAAGTAGATCGCAAGCAAATATATGAGGAAGAAGACCCAGGGGCCGTAGGTTTCACTAGTGGCTTCTCTCGAGAAAGATAGCAAACGGTGGGTAAACAAATTACTGTTGGGAAATTGAGAGAACCTCAAATAATTATGATGATATCCAGGCAATGATCATTACATAGGCATCACGTCCAAGATTAGTAGATCGACTCCTGCCTGCATCTACTACTATTACTCCACACATCAACTGCTATCCAACATGCATCTAGTGTATTAAGTTCATGAAAAACAGAGTAATGCAATAAGAACGATGACATGATGTAGACAAGATCCGTTTATCTATTGCATAGATATAGATCCCATCTTTTTATCCTTAGTTGCAACGATACATACGTGTCGGTTCCCTTTCTGTCACTGGGATCAAGCATCGTAAGATCAAACCCACTACCGGGCACCTCTTCCCATTGCAAGATAAATAGATCAAGTTGGCCAAACAAAACCCAAATATCAAAGAATAAATATGAGGCTATAAGAGATCATGCATATAAGAGATCAAAGAAACTCAAATAACTTTCATGGATATAAAAAGATATGACCGATCGTAAACTCAAAGTTCATCAGATCCCAACAAACACACCGCAAAAAAGGGTTACATCATATGGATCTCCAAGAGACCATTGTCTTGAGAATCAAGAGAGAGAGATGAAGCCATCTAGCTACTAACTACGGACCCAAAGGTCTACAAATAACTACTCACGCATCATCGGAGAGGCACCAATGGAGGTAGTGGACCCCATCCGAGATGGCGTCTAGGTTGGATCTGGTGGTTCTAGACTCTGCGGCGACTGGATGAATATTTCGTCGACTCCCCTAAGGTTTGGGGAATATTTTGGTATTCATAGAGCAAAGAGGCGGTCCGGGGGCACCCGAGGTGGGCACAACCCACCAGGGCACGCTTGGGCCTCCTGGTGCGCCCTGGTGGGTTGTCCCCTCCTCTGGACTCCCCCCAGGTGCAACCAGGGCCTAACACGTTCCTTCTGGTCCATAAAAAATCTCCATAAAGTTTCGTGGCATTTGTACTCCGTCTGATATTGATTTTCTGCGATGTAAAAAAACACAGAAAAACAAGAACTGGCACTTGGCACTATGTCAATAGGTTAGTACCAAAAAATGATATAAAATGACTATAAAATGATTATAAAACATCCAAGATTGATAATAAAACGGCATGGAACAATAAAAAATTATAGATATGTTGGAGACGTATTAGCATCCCCAAGCTTAACTCCTACTTGTCCTCGAGTAGGTAAGTGATAAAAACATTTTTTTTTGATGTGCAGTGTTGTTTAACATGTCACATCATATTCTTTTCTTTATAGCATGGATGATTGGACTTTTTATGTGATGCAAATCAATAGTCTAGTTTTGACATGATAATTTAGATACTCAAGCATATCAACAAGCAACCATGTCTTTCAAAATATCAATGCTAAAATAAGTTATCCCTACAAAATCATATAGTCTTGTCATGCTCTGTCTTCCTAACACAAAGTATTTATCATGCACAACCCCGATGACAAGCCAAGCAATTGGTTCATACTTTTTAACGCGCTTCAGCTTTTCAACTCTTACGCAATACATGAGCACAAGCCATGGATATAGCACTACAGGTGGAATAGAGTATGATGATAGGGGTAAATATAGAGAAGACAAAAAAGTAAGGAAGTCTCACATCGATGCGGCTAACGCCCATCAATCGATATCAACGTGAGGAGTAGGGATTGCCATGCAACAAATGCACTAAGAGCTATAAGTGTATGAAAGCTCAATATGAAAACTAAGTGGGTGTGCATCTAATCCTATAGTGAAAAATTCCCACTAGTATATGAAAGTGACAACATAGGAGACTCTCCATATGAAAAACATGGTGCTACTTTGAATCACAAGTGTGGTAAAGGATACTAGCAATGCCCCTTCTCTCTTTGTTTATTTTTTCTCTTCTTTCTCTTCTTTCTTTCTTTCTGTTCTTTTCTCCTTTTTTTCTTTTTTTTCTCATTTTCCGAAGTCTCATCCCGTCTTGTGGGGGAGTCATAGTCTCCATCATCCTTTCCTCACTGGCGCACTGCTCTAAAAATGAATAATGATGATCATCACACTTCTATTTACTTATAACTCAAAAGAAATAAAAATTACAACTTGATACCTATGACAAAATATGACTCTATATAAATGCATCTGGCATGTACCAGGATGTGCAATGATCTAGCGTAACATGTATGAAAAATGATGAACGGTGGCTGAGCCACAAACACTATGTCAGCTATATGATCATGCAAAGCAATATGACAGTGAATGCTCAAGTCATCAAACGGAAACGGTGAAAGTTGCATGGCAATATATCTCGGAATGGCCATGGAAAAGTGTCGGGGGACTAATCCACGAGCACCCATGGGACCGGCGGACCGAGTCCCTTTTGGTTCGGCGGGGGCGAGGGTCGCACGAAGAGCGGATCGAGGCGAAGCACACGAGCAGTTTACCCAGGTTCGGGCCGCACGGATGCGTAAAACCCTACTCCTGCTTTGTGGTTTGTATTGAGTTCTTGCTCGGGAGCGCGGAGTGCTACAGTACACCCCAGCAGCTAACGAGACCGAGCATGAGTGTTCTCTTCCTCCCCCCTTTCTACGTTGCGCATGGGCCTCCTTTTATATGCTCAAGGGGTCACCGACAGGTGGCAACGTAGACAAGGGTAAAAATGGAAAGGTGTTGCGGTTGGTACAGCTACCTGCTACAGTGTATCATACCTAACCCTGATGGTAGGGGACCAGGGCATTAAATGCCCGTCTGCGTCGCCTAAATAGTGCAAAAGGGACCGTTAGGGACGCCACCGCTCGCCACGATGGCAATCTTGTCAGCGCCGCTTGCTACCGCGCACCGCTGGCTGCACAGCCTCCCGCCACGTACGCCTGGAAGGGTCCCAGAGCGACACATTGGTGGATGTGCTGGAGCTCGGACACAGAGTGGTGGCTTGCCGCGGCAAGCGCCTTGCCGCGGTCGTTGTCTTGTCGCGTCCGGGAGCTTGTCGCTCACCGGGCCTTGCCGGGACGCGTGGCGCGTCGCGGTAAGTTCCTTGAGATGCCTTGGTTGGCCTTCCCGGCAAGCTCCTCTTGCCGGGGTCTTGTCTCCTTGGCTTGGATACTTTGTCCTTGAATGGCTCCAAAGGAACCACGGAGGACCTTGGCGGTCACCCGGCAAGCCTTGCCGCGGGATGCTGCGACTGCCCGTGCACAAGTTCGGGATACTAGGGTACCCCTACTCTAGTACACCGACAGGAGCCCCCGGGCCTGGGCCATACACGGTGCTGAGCACTGTTGGGCCAGGCCCAAAACAGGGCACGGGCACGCGCGGCCTGGGTTACGCCGTATCTCTCCCCGTATCCACCGCGCCCTCCCCGAACGGCACGCGTTGAATGCGGCATCGTGGGATAGATCGTGGGTGGTTTCTTTATTCGGAAAGGCGGAACGTCCGCCCCCTCCCTCTTTATAAGCATGGGAAACAGGGGTAGTTCGCCCATTCGCCGGTTGCTACTCCAATCTTGGAAACCTCCGCCGCTCCCTCGTCTTCCCAAAGCTGAAAGAGAGCAGCGCCCCGCCCCCCATCGCCACCAGCACCACCAACGCCGTCGACCTCCTCCACCACTTCCGCTATGGCTCCGAGAGCCGACAAAGGGAAGGTTGTGAAGTCGACCGAGGCGCAGCAGCTTGCGGCGCTGCGAAAGGAGCGGGCAATCTTCCCTCCCAAGCTCGCCGCGAGGGAGCTGAGGGAGAATTACTACCTCTTCTGGTCGACGGAGACGCGAGCGCATCCGCGCACGAAGGTACTTCCAGCCGCCGCTTGGAAAATGGCTCCAAACGGATATCCTTTCTTCGCCTTGTTCTTCTACTGCGGGCTCTGCCCGCTCTTCTCTGAGTTTTTCTGCGATATTATGAACACCTACAGGTTCCGCCTCCTTGACTTCACCCCCAATGCTGTTCTGACCATGGCAGTTTTCGAACATCTCTGCAAAAACTTTGTCGAAGTCTATCCCAATGTAGCCCTTTTTCGCCACTTCTTTATGCCCCGAGTAGAGAGAGGAGAGCCTTTATCCGGTGGAATCGCCTAGATCTCGAGGGCCGGCAAGAAGGACACTTATCTGGAGGGAGAGTTCCGCGGCAAGTGGGAGGAATGGAGAGCAGACTGGTGCTGGATTGTCGAGGAGAACCCGCAGCCGTTTACCGCCCGGCGCCAAGCCCCAGTAGCACGCGGCAGCGATTGGAGTGACGTGGCCCCGGAAGACGATAGGCTTAAGATTGCCGTCACCCGAATCCAACGCCTCAGGCTTGCCAAGCTCACTGTAGGCGTTGTTGGCGCATATTTTCTTCGCCGCCGCATCGCCCCCTGCAGGAACGGAGGAGACCCGCCTGGGAATTCAAGAATGCGGCGGATATCATGAGGCTGCGTCCGGGCCTCAACTTCAACTTCATTGTTCTGGAGCTTAACGCGATGCTCCAGGAGCTGTTCAAGTACGACCCTCAACATCCCGAAGTGTTCAGGTTGCCGAAGGGTGTCGTTCCGTTGTGCAACAACTCCGCGCTCGACCGCATCTGTGCAATGATGCCGCTGTGCGATTCGCATGGAATTGTCCCAACTTGGCAAGAGCCTACAGACGACGTCGTGCAGGAGTTCTTTGACGGCTTGGTAGAAGTGCCGGTCCGCTCCAACGAAAAGAATAGCCTCACCCGCGACACCACCGATGCGGAGATGACACGCATCGCCACTAGGCTGGAAGAGACGGCGGCAGCCGCAGCCGCGGGCGAATTTGGATTCACCGTGGAGGAGGCAGAGGTAGCAGAGGCGGCAAGCCGTGCCGAGCGAGAGGAGCTCGTCGGTGAGAAAGAGCTTGCCGGGCATGACGTCGAGTCGAGCGAGCCCGCCGAGGATACGAGCGGCTCGCTGGAGATCAACTCCTCTTCCTCCTCATCTTCAGGCAGCTCGCCGCAAGCAGAGCCTCCACCCCCACCAAGAAGGCGTCTCCGCAAGGCCGGGGACGTAGCGGGGCGGCGAGCGAGTGAACAGTCGCCGCGCTGCACGACATGCTCCACCGCGGCAAGCACTGTTGCTGCGGGAGCACCTCACGCTGCTGCGGCAACTGGAGCGGGGTCCACCCGGACCACCGCTTCTTCTCCTGCCGCTTCTCACGCCGCGGCGGCAGCCGGAGCGGGGTCGTCTCAGACCACCGCCACTGTTCCCGCCAAGCGGCCAAGGGAAACTACTCCTCCGCCTCCTCGCGCCGGACGTGAGCCGGACTTCGACTTCTCCGCGTTCAGCTCCGACGAGGAAGAAGAAGAGTAAGATTCTCTTGTTGTACTTGTAGTTCTTCAATTCTTGCTGTTTTGTCTTGTATCTCATTTGCTTTACTCTGAACTTATTCCTTTTTAGGACTCTGGCCCAGAGAGCAGCGAAGAGAGCCAAGGTCCCGGTGATTGTCATCAAGGACGAACCCACCGCGACAGCAGGGGGTGCGTCCTAGACAACCTTGCCGGACCCGGCAACTGTTCTCCAGAGCAGCCCCCAGCGTAAGTATATGGTTCGCTTTCCGCTGTTAGGCGCGCATGGATACTCTTTCTTTGCTGACATCTGACTGTTGGTTTGTGTAGGAGCAGAGCAGCCCCACTAGGAGTGCCCGGAGGTCGCCCCCGAAATTCCAAGGGAGAGTCCTCCGGCAAGGGAGAGTTCTCCGGCAAGGGACAGCACCAGCGTCCCCCCGGCGGCGGAGACTACGACTGTCGAACCCAGTACAGGTAATCTTCTCTTCAAAGCTTCCCTTGGGTTCTTCTTCTTTTTGGGTATTTGCTTGACTTTTCTCACTTTTCCGGCCATCAGACCCATCTGCTGCGGAGCCGATGGAGATCGAGGTTGCTGCCGACGACGCCGCTGCCATTGAAGAAGCAGCCGGCGCTAATGATCCCGCCGGCGACGAGGCCGCCAAAGCTGCCGCCGCAGCAGCTGGCGAGGGGTCTGGCGATCGCACTGACGGCCCTGAGGCCGCAGGAGCGCCAGGCGCTACGTCGACCGCCGACCCGTCCGTCGCTGCCGCAGCGCCAGGCTCCGAAGAGCCCCAGCCAGGCGTCTACTTGAAGGCCGGCGATGGCGTCTTCATCAACCTCCCCTGGGCGTCAAGCTCCAGGGTGCCGGTCGAGGGAGAGAGCTTTGATGGAGAGGTGCTCGCCTCCGCTGGGCTGACGCTAGTTGATGCGCTGAGCAGCAGCGGCGGCGAGCCTGAGGAGGAGCGGCTGCTGCGGAAGCTGTTGTCGCTCTACCGCGTGCGGCAAGCCAAGCTGGAATCCCGCGAGGCGCTTGTCGCGAAGGCGGGAGCGGACATCGAGAAGCGCGCGGAGGAGCTCCGGGGTCTCAACCAGGAAGCTCTCCGGTCCCTGGCAGAGGAGCGGGAGCAACTCGCCGAAGAGCAGAAGGCCTTCTTCCTCGAGAAGGCCGAAGTTGAAGAGCAACAACGGCTTGCCGCTAAGAAGCTGTCTGCGCAGGAGGGCGAGCTGGTGCAGCGGAAAGTTAACCTCGACAGCCACGAGGAGGAGCTTGCCGTGCGTGAGCAAAACTTCGGCGGAGCCCTTAAGCAAGCAGAGGATGCTGCCGCAGTTGCCGAGGCCGCCAGGAAGGAGCTGGAGACGAAGGTGGCGCAGCTGGAGGCCGATCTCAAGGCGAGTGGTGAAGAGCTTGCCGCGCTCAAGCGTGAGCGGGAGAAGGACGTCCACAGCAACTCAGAGCTGCAGGTTCGTCTCGCCGAGAAGGGCAAAGAGCTTAGCGCCGCCAAGGACTCCAACGCAGATCTTGAGTTGAAGCTGACCATTTTGACCAAGACGCTGGACGGCGCCAGGGAGCAGGAGGTGGCCTTGAAGGAGGAGATCAAGGGCGACAAGGCGCTTCTGGCGAGTGCTGCCGCCGCCCAGAATGCTTTTAGGGAGAAAGTGGAGCACTGGACGGAGGGTCTCGTGAATGCTGCCGCAGATATCGACAGGGAGCTGGCGCAGCTGGGGGTGGAGGATCTCGGGTATCCCTCTGATGAGAACCTCCAACCCAGCGCCAAGCTCACCTTGTTCTTCAAAGGCGTGGCGACGGCCCTCCAGCGGCTCCGGGAGAAGATCCCAAAGCAGCTGGCCGACGAGTCATGCAAGATCTGCGCGGGAGCTCTTCAAAAGGTGTTGGTGAAGGTGGCCTTCTGTAACCCGGGCCTCAACCTCACCAACGTCCTCAAGACCCTGCCGCCGGATGCTGATCTGGAGGCGCTCAAGACCCTTGTCGCACCCATTGTGGATAAGGTGAGCGGGATCAAGAGGATTGAGGGCGATCGCGTAGACTAGGCCGCCCGTTTTCTTCTTTTCTTGTCGCTGCTGGTAATGTTATGAGAACAATCTGTTAGAGCCGCGACAAGCTACCTTGTAATATAACTCTATTCCGGGTAATGATTGCAATGTTATTCCCTTTACTTGATTCCTCCCTTTGTATGTTTTTGCCCTACGCTTTTAGGGAACTTGCCGGTGCAGGCACCTTAGCCGCGAGCGCTGAGTGCGGGACGTCAGCAGCCTGCTGGCGGTGCCGCTACCAACAAGAAACCTTGTCGCAACTAGTCGCAGCTCACTTAAGTTGTTGAGCGGACTCGAAACAAAGTAAGGGCGCAACTAGCTACGAGTTGGTTCCTCCGCGCACAGGTTTTCCATACAAAGTGCGGTCGTTCAAGGGAGATAACTTAAAAAATTTAAAAATCTGATTGCTCAAACTTGGGCAACTTAGCTTTTCTGTTGTTTGCTTCCCGGTAAGGTGAAACTTTCTTGAACGACGCCTGGTCTATACCATTATCTTCTCCTTTCCCCCCGGCAAACTTGTGGGCGAGGGAACCTTCCTTTCCTTGAGAAAAAAGAAAGAGGAGAAAATAAAGATATGGAGCCTTATGGCTCGTTATTGCTTACCGGGGAGTAGGTGCTGCACAAAGTGTCAGATCACATATGCAAAAAATAGAAAGCATGAAATTGACAAGATGTGCGGAGCATATGAGCTTTACTTATGCACGGGGTCTGCGCCCGGCTTTGTACAAAGGATTACATGCAACAGCGGCAAGACTTGTACAAAAGGTGGTTGCCGGAACAGGTTCCGGCAACCGCGCCTTACGGGTAAAACTTACGAAGATGCTCAATGTTCCAGGAATTGCTCACCGGAATGCTATCTTCGGTCTCAAGGCGGACAGCGCCAGGCCTAGTGACTCGTTTCACCCGGTAAGGGCCTTCCCACTTTGGCGTCAACTTGTTGGAATTCTTGGCGGACTGAACACGCCGAAGAACAAGGTCGCCTTCCTCGAGACTTCTGGCGTTAACTTTGCGGCTATGGTAGCGGCGCAAAGCTTGCTGGTAGCGAGCAGCTCGTACAGCAGCCTGAAGACGGTCTTCCTCAAGGAGTAGCGCGTCATCTTGTCGCAGCTGCTCTTGCTCAAGCTCATCATAAGCGAGCACTTGACGTGACCCGTATACGAGTTCCGTGGGGAGAACTGCCTCTGCTCCATAGACTAGAGCGAAAGGTGTCTGGCCAGTGGCTCGATTTGGCGTCATCCTGATCGACCAAAGAACCACCGGCAGCTCCTCGATCCAGTTTCTTCCGCACTTGTGCAGCCTGTCGAAAGTCCTAGTCTTGAGCCCACGCAGCACTTCAGCATTTGCCCTCTCCGCTTGACCGTTGCTTCTCGGGTGAGCAACAGAAGCGAAGCAGACCTTGGCGCCAAGATCTTGGACGTACTGCATGAAGGTGCGGCTCGTGAATTGCGTACCATTGTCGGTGATTATCCTGTTAGGGATCCCGACCTGAAGAACTTGACTGCTGACTGTGCTGTCACCTTCCTCACTGCTTCCACTTCCGGCCACTTTGTGAACTTGTCGATTGCAACGTACAAGTACTCAAAGCCCCCGACTGCTCGGGGAAAGGGGCCGAGGATGTCGAGCCCCCAGACCGAAAATGGCCAGGATAAAGGGATCGTCTGGAGAGCTTGAGCTGGTTGGTGTATCTGCTTGGAATGGAACTGGCACGCTTCACACTTGGTTACTTGTGCAGTTGCATCCTGGAGGGCTGTCGGCCAAAAGAAACCTTGCCGGAATGCTTTGCCGGCAAGTGCTCTTGCGCCAATGTGGTGACCACATATGCCTCCATGTATCTCTGCCAACAGCTTTTGTCTGTCTTCCCGGTGAATACACTTCAATTTCACACTGTTGAGTCTTCTTCTGTACAGTGTGTTGTCGACAAACTGGTACATACTTGACTGCCGGGCTACTCTTTCTGCTTCTTCTTGCTCTTCGGGAAGTTCTCCTGTCTGAGGGAAACGGACAATCTGCTGTGTCCATGCTGGAGCTTGTGGCTCGACAACAAGGACTAAAGGCAAATCTGCTGCTGCGGGAACATCCGCTTCTACGGCGAGAACCTGCGGCTCTGTCGGAGCTTGACGTTCCCCGGCAAGCTTGCCGGAGCAAAACTTGTCGGGAGTTTCTGCTTCAACGGAACAAACCCTAGGGCTTGCCGGAGCAGACTGCTCCTCAGCGCTCTTGGCGTTGATCTTGGGGACCTTCTTGGCGGCGGCTTCGGGAAGCTCTGCCGGAAAATAGTCACCAGAAATCAACTTCCTCTTCTTGCTCTGTCCAGTTGATGGCGTTACAGACGGTTGAGTCAGCTTGAGCACAAAGATCCCTGGTTCCACAGGTAACTTAAGTGCGGCGCACTTTGATAGGCCATCGGCAATGGCGTTCTGAGCTCTTGGAACATGCTCCATCTGTAGGCCGTCAAAGTGCTCTTCTAGCTTTCTCACTTCGTCGACATAGGCTTCCATCAATGGACTCTGATAGCTCTTGTTCACTTGGCGGACGACAAGCTGCGAGTCACCTCTGACAATGAGCTTCTTGATCCCAAGGTCTGCCGCGATCCTGAGACCGGCAAGCAAGCCTTCATACTCTGCAGTATTGTTTGTTTCTTGCTCCTTGGGAAAGTGCATCTGGACTACATACTTGAGGTGCTCTCCGGTGGGTGCGACAAGCAGCACGCCAGCGCCGGCGCCTTGCAGCGAAAAGGCACCATCAAAGTACATCAGCCACTCTTTGCTTGCTTCGTCGACGGGGATGCTTGTTTCTAGAATTTCTTCATCTGGTGTTGGCGTCCATTCTGCTATGAATTCTGCCAATGCTCTGCTTTGGATAGTTGAAGTACTCTCAAACTTGAGGCCAAAGCTTGACAGTTCCAGTGCCCACTCAACAATCCTGCCTGTCGCTTCTGGATTCTGTAGTATCCTCTTCAGCGGAAAACGAGTGACAACTGTGATCTCATGTGCTTGGAAGTAATGGCGCAGCTTTCTCGAGGCCATGAGAAGGCCGAAAAGCAATTTCTGCATGCCAGAGTACCTTGACCTAGCCCCCTGCAGAAGGGAACTGACAAAGTAAACTGGGCGCTGTACCATTCTCTTCTGTATCTCCTCGCGTGTTTGCGCAGATCCATCCTTGTCGGGACCAGAGCTTGTCGGGGAAGCCCCCTGCTTGTCGCTGGATGCGCCTGCCGTGGTTGCTGGCTCGTCATCTGCCTCCCTCTCTGCTACTAACGCAGCACTAACCACTTGATTGGTTGCCGCTATATACAGCAGCAACTTCTCTTGTGGCTTAGGTGCGACAAGTGTTGGAGTGGAGGACAGGTATCTCTTCAAGTCTTGCAGCGCAGCCTCCGCTTCCGGAGTCCATTTCATTGGACCTGCCTTTTTCAATATTTTGAAAAACGGCATGGCGCGCTCAGCAGACCTAGAGATAAACCTGCTGAGAGCAGCCACGCAACCGGCAAGTCTTTGTACATCCTTGACGCGCTTTGGTGCTTCAATCTGCTCAATGGCCTTGATCTTGTTGGGATTGGCTTCGATTCCCCGCTGAGACACGAAGAACCCGAGAAGCTTGCCGGAGGGGACTCCAAACACACACTTCTCGGGGTTGAGCTTGAGGCTAATCTTGCGCAGATTTGCAAAGGTCTCGTCTAAATCTTGAATCAGAGTTGCCTTGTCCTTGCTCTTGACCACTATGTCATCCATGTAGGCTTCCACATTTCTGTGTATTTGTGGCTCAAGAGCGACATGGACTACCCTTGCAAATGTTGAACCAGCATTTTTAAACCGAAAGGCATCCGTATGAAACAGTACGTGCCACATGGAGTGATGAATGCGGTCTTCTCCTCATCCTCTTCTGCCATGAAGATCTGATGGTATCCTGAGTATGCGTCAAGAAATGAAAGCAAGTCACATCCGGCCATGGAGTCAACAATCTGGTCAATGCACGGCAAAGGAAATGGGTCTTTGGGACAAGCTTTGTTAACATCGGTAAAGTCGATACAAAGTCTCCATTTCCCGTTCGCCTTGCGCACGACTACAGGATTGGCCAACCACGTAGGATGGAGCACTCCTCTGACAAGGCCTGCTGCTTCCAACTTCTTGATCTCTTCTGCGATGAATTCTTGGCACTCCACTGCTTGCTTCCTGACCTTCTGCTTGACGGGCCGCGCATGAGGACAAACGGCAAGATGCTGCTCAATTACTTTCCTGGGTACACCGGGGATGTCAGACGGTTGCCACGCAAACACGTCGACGTTCGCCCGCAGGAAAGCAATGAGCGCGCTTTCCTATTTAGGGTCGAGAGTGGCACTGATGGTGAAGGTACCACCAGTGCCGTCCTCCTTGGCGGACACCTTCTTGGTCTCTGGCGGAGCTGCCATTGTCTTCTTACACTTGCCGGTGGAGCTCGATGGTGCGTCCTCGACGGCAGCGCAGCACTCCGAAGAGGTGCGCTTGCCGGAGTGGGCATCAGAACTCTTGCCGGACTTGGTCTTCTTCTTCCCCCCGGGAGCTTCAACGGCAGAGTGATTTGTAGTCTGCTGCGGCTGCTGCTTCCCGGTAGATCTTTGTCGGCGCAGATAAGAGCATCCTTCTTGTCGCCAGGGACAGAGATGACGCTTATCGGGCCTGGCATCTTCAGCATGTTGTATGCGTAGTGAGAGGCTGCCATGAACTTGGCGAGTGCTGGACGGCCGAGTATCCCATTGTAAGGCAATGGAAAATCGGCAACGTCAAAAGTGACCCTCTCAGTCCTGAAGTTCACCTCGTTGCCAAATGTTACTGGCAACGTGACCTTCCCCTTCGGCTTGCTCCTTCCCGGGTTGATTCCTTGGAATGTGCCGGTCTCTTCAAGCTCGCTGTCAGGGATCTGGGGTTTCTGGAGTACAGCGGAGGAGATCAGGTTCAAGCCGGCCCCGCCGTCAACTAGCATCTTAGTGACCTTGAGGTTGCGGATAGTTGGTGAAACCAACATCGGCAAGCACCCGACCGCAGTTGTGCAATTAGGGTGGTCCTCAATATCAAAGATGATAGGCGTGCTGGACCATTTCAGAAGCTTGCGTGACTCAACAGGTGGTTCCGCCGCATTGACTTCCCGCACCCACTGCTTGAGTTGGTGGTGCGAAGTATGCAGAGAAGCACCGCCGTCAACGCAAAAGACCTCTGTGGCTTTCTGGAACTCCTGCTCACTGGTCTCGACACCATCCATGTCTTTGTCGTCGTCATCATATTCATCCTTGTCGCGGCCGCGGGGAGGTCTGTCTCCTTGCCGCGGCGTCCTCCCCGGCCGGCGCGCTTCTTGCCGGATTCTCCAGCGCCTCCTTGGTCCCTCTCCTTGTCGCGTTGCTCGTATTCAGCCTTTTGCTACTGGACAAGCTGCTCGACCTTCTTGCAGCTCTAGAGGTCATGGCCCTTGGTGCGGTGGATCTTGCAGTACTGCTTGTCGGTGCCGTCCTGCTTGTCGGCGACCGCCATAGTCTGGCAGTTGGTGCATGCGGCAATCTCCTTGCCGGAGCTACCAGCTTTGGCTTTCTTGGCGCCACCTTCATTGCCGGACTGCTCAATAACTAGCACATCTTTGCCTTTCTTCTTCCTGTTGTTCCGCCGCCGGTTTTTCTTTGCCGGGGCAGCATCCTCGCTGTCAGATCCTCCTACTCCTGTATTCTCTCCGGGGAGTTTCCTCCCTTCCTCAGCACATGCACACTTGTAGGCCAGGGCATACAGCTCACTAACGTCTCTGATCTTGCACATCGCCATCTCCTCCCGCATCCTGCGGTTACGCACGTTCTGATAGAACGCGCTGATGACCGCGGCAGGGTGGACATCTGGGATGTTGTGCTGTACACGGCTGAATCTCTGAATGTACTTGCGCAGGGGCTCTCCTTCCTTCTGGGCGAGCAGATGAAGGTCACTCTCTTGGCCATGAGGTTTGTGGCCGCCTGTAAAGGCGCCGACAAACTGATGGCATAGGTCTGCCTAGGAGGATATGGAGTTGTCCGGCAAGTGCATGAGCCAGGACCTGACGTTGGGCTTGAGTACCAGCGGGAAGTAGTTGGCAAGGATCTTGTCGTCCCGCCCCCTGGAAGCCTGAACCGCGATGGTGTAGATGCTGAGGAACTCCGACGGATGCGACTTGCCGTCGTACTTCTCTGGTACGTCTGGCTTGAAATTCTTCGTGCTGGGCCACTGGACTTGCCGCAGCTCACGAGTAAACGCAGGGCAACCTACCGCGTACGGCAAGTCGCCTGGTTCCCCTAGCGCATGCATGTCGACAGAGGGCCCAGCGCGCTGGTCCGATTGACGTCACGCTTCTCTTCGGCGCTCGATGCGAGTACGAGCGTCTTCTTGCTGTCGTTCGTGAAGAACTTGGTGCTGATCGCGACGAGCTCGTGGATCTGATGACGCGGTGGAGTCGCTGCCGAGGTGGATCCAGCGAGTCGGCGATCTTGGCCTTCGGGGCGGAGAGTGCACAGTGGTTGCACCCCCACCGGTCTTGTCGCCACCGGCTCGTGCCTGGCTGACTTGCCACGGCTGCGACGTGCTCGGCTGCCGTTGAGTGTCGTCGTTGGCGAAGCCGATGAGACTCTGAATGGTGGCCCTCCAGTCGTCGATCTCGTCTGCCGTTGGAGGGTAGTCCAGGAGCAGTTGAGCTCGCGCCAAAGCTTCTGCTGTAGTGGCGGGTGGCGGTGGCAAACGGTGCGAGGAGCGGGATATGCTCGGACTTCTAACTATGTTAGAAGGAGCAGTATCCCGTCCAGGCGACCATGCCTCGCTCGTGCCAGCATGTTGGCGTGCATGCTGGTCTTGAGCACTCCGAGATCCACCAGCTCGATCTTGGTCCAGCAAACACATGGTACCGTGAGTACCATGACGCTGCCGGTCCCGCGCCTCCTGAGATGGGCGCGGTGCATGTACGGACGCCGAGGTCTTGGAGTGCGCCCGATCGTTGTGGGAGCCGACTACGCCGCCGATGGGCAGCACAGCCTTGTCCTTGGACCTGGCAGCACCGTGAGCTCCCTCGTCGACGTCCGTTCTTCCGCCGGCGTCTGCCCCATCAGCCGTTTGCTCCGGCGGTGGTGGGTTCGGCGCGGACGGAGCAGCCGCCTCCGAAGCCTTCTTCTTCGGCGGCATGTCGATGAAGATGATGAAGATCTAGCTCGTGTGAACGCCGGATCTGATTCACACAACCTCGACACCCCTACCTGGCGCGCCAAGGATATCGGGGGACTAATCCACGAGCACCCATGGGACCGGCGGACCAAGTCCCTTTCGGTTCGGCGGGGGCGAGGGTCGCACGAAGAGCGGATCGAGGCGAAGCACACGAGCAGTTTACCCAGGTTCGGGCCGCACGGATGCGTAAAACCCTACTCCTGCTTTGTGGTTTGTATTGAGTTCTTGCTCGGGAGCGCGGAGTGCTACAGTACACCCCAGCAGCTAACGAGACCGAGCGTGAGTGTTCTCTTCCTCCCCCCTTTCTACGTTGCGCATGGGCCTCCTTTTATATGCTCAAGGGGTCACCGAGGTGGCAACGTAGACAAGGGTAAAAATGGAAAGGTGTTGCGGTTGGTACAGCTACCTGCTACAGTGTATCATACCTAACCCTGACGGCAGGGGACCAGGGCATTAAATGCCCGTCTGCGTCGCCTAAATAGTGTAAAAGGGACCGTCAGGGACGCCACCGCTCGCCACGATGGCAATCTTGTCAGCGCCGCTTGCTACCGCGCACCGCTGGCTGCACAGCCTCCCGCCACGTACGCCTGGAAGGGTCCCAGAGCGACACGTTGGTGGATGTGCTGGAGCGCGGACACAGAGTGGTGGCTTGCCGCGGCAAGCGCCTTGCCGCGGTCGTTGTCTTGTCGCGTCCGGGAGCTTGTCGCTCACCGGGCCTTGCCGGGACGCGTGGCGCGTCGCGGTAAGTTCCTTGAGATGCCTTGGTTGGCCTTCTCGGCAAGCTCCTCTTGCCGGGGTCTTGTCTCCTTGGCTTGGATACTTTGTCCTTGAATGGCTCCAAAGGAACCACGGAGGACCTTGGCGGTCACCCGGCAAGCCTTGCCGCGGGATGCTGCGACTGCCCGTGCACAAGTTCGGGATACTAGGGTACCCCTACTCTAGTACACCGACAAAAAGCAATAATATGTAGGTATGGTGGCTATTTTGAGGAAGATATAATGAGGCTTATGTGTGATAGAGCATATCATATCACGGGGTTTGGATGCACCTGTGAAGTTTGCACCATGTCTCAATGTGAGAAAGGGTAATGCACGGTACTGTAGAGGCTAGCAAAGTGCGAAAAGGTAAGAGCGCGTATAATCCATGGACTCACATTATTCATAAAGAACTCATATACTTATTGCAAAAGTTTATTAGCCCTCGAAGCAAAGTACTACTACGCATGCCCCTAGGGGATCGATTGGTAGGAAAAGACCATCGCTCGTCCCCGACCGCCACTCATAAGGAAGACAATCAAAAATAAATCATGCTCCAACATCATAGCATAACGAGAGACTATACGTGCATGCTTGAGGAATCACAAACCTTAACACCAATATTCCTACTAGAGCATAATTACTCATCAACATAACTCACACATCATCATATGTCAAAACTATTACTAAGAATCAAGTTTATTTTGTCCAATGATCTTCATCACATTTTTATTTTCTTTATCCTTCTTGGATATCTATCACTTTGGGACTAATTTTCATGTGTTGATTTTCATAAGCTCAAACAAATATAAGTGAAGATCATGAGCAAAATATTTCTTTCTCTCAAAATAATTTAAGTGAAGAAAAAGAGAATTTCTTCAAAATTTTAATAACTCTCAAATAAATCTAAGTGAAGCAAGAGAGCATTTCTTCAAAAATACTAAGCACGCCGCGCTCAAAAAGATATAAGTGAAGCACTAGAGCAAGTCCTGGCTCATAAAAGATTTAAGTGAAGCATAGAGAGCAATTCTAACAAGTCATGACATAATTTTGGCTCTCTCAAATAGGTGTGTCCAGCAAGGATTGATGACATAAAACACAAAATAAAACAAGCAAAGACTCATAGCATACAAGACGCTCCTAGCAAAACACATATCATGTGACGAATAAAAATATAGTCTCGAGTAAAATACCGATGGTTGTTGGAAGAAAGCGGGGATGCCACTCGAGGGCATCCCCAAGCTTAGTTGGTTGCACATTTTTGGATAATAGCTTGGGATGCCGGAGAATCCCCAATCTTAGGCTCTTCCATCCTTTCTTCATCCATCGTAAGATAACCCAAAACTTGAAAACTTCAATCACACAAAACTCAACAAAACCTTCGTGAGATCCGTTAGTATAAGAATAATAAACCAGTACTATAAGTGTTGTATTAAAACAATTCATATTTTGTTTTTGCATTATATCTATTTTATTCCAACTTTTCTATGGCAAAAACTCATCAAAGAAAACCATAGAGCCATCAAAATAAGCACACAACACAAAGAAAACAGAATCTGTTAAAACAGAACAGTCTGTAGCAATCTGACTATTTCGAATACTTCTGTAACTCCAAAAAATATGAAAAATTAGGACAACCTGAGAAATTTGTATATTGATCTACTGCAAGTGGAATAGGTATTTTATCACCCTCTAGTAAAGAAATTAAAATTAATTTCATGAGCGTAAAAGTTTCTATTTTTTCAGCAAGATCAAACAACTATTATCCAAGAAGATCCTAAAGGCTTTACTAGGCACAAACACTAATTAAAACATAAAAAACACAATCATAACAGTAGCATAATTGTGCTAATACACAAGAACAGGAAGTAAAAAAGCAAAAATATATTTTATTCATTGGGTTGCCTCCCAACAAGCGCTATAGTTTTACGCCCTTAGCTAGGCATAAAGCAAGGATCTAAGTTTTGTCATATTTATTCGAGATCCATAAGATGCCCTCATGATTGATTCATATGGTGGTCTAATTCTTGTTCTAGGAAAGTGTTCCCTACCCTTCCTCAAAGGAAATTGGAACTTAATATTTCCTTCTTTCATATCAATCACGACACTGATAGTGCGTAAAAATGGTCTACCAAGAATAATTGGACAAGAAGGATTGCAACCAATATCAAGAACAATAAAATATATGGGCATATAATTTCTATTTGCAAGAATAAGAACATCATTAATTCTTTCCATAGGATTTTTAATAGTAGAATCCGCCAGGTGCAAATTTAAAGAGCATGATTCAAGATCAGTAAGACCAAGCACATCACATAAAGATTTCGGAATTGTAGAAACACTAGCACCCTAGTCACACAAAGCAAAACACTCATAATTTTTAATCTTGACTTTGATAGTAGGTTCCCATTCATCATGCAATTTCCTAGGAATTGAAACTTCTAATTCTAATTTTTCTTCAAGAGCTTTCATCATAGCATCAACAATATGTTTAGTAAAAGCTTTATTTTGTTCATAAGCATGGGGTGAATTTATCATGTATTGCAACACAATCAATCAAAGAGAAACTATAATAATTAAATTCTTTATAATCCAAAAGAGTGGGCACATCACTAGCTAAAGTTTTGACCTCTTCAAACCCACTTTCATCAAATTTTTCAACAAGATTTTCACCCTCTGAAATATTGGGACGCCTTCTACCTAAGTTGACTCTTCTCCAGTCCCTTTTTCATCTTTACTAAACAAGGAATCAATATAAGAAACACCAATCATTTTAAGATCTTCATCACTCTTGCGAAATAAATCACTAGAAAACACTTTTTTTCTAAAAATTCTCTTTTAGCTCTAAGCATGGCGGTTCTTTTCTTACTTTCATCCATAGAAACATAAAGAGCTTTAATTGATACATCTAATTTAGGCACAAAAATTTTCATCTTGAGATTTTCCACATCATGAGAAATTCTATCAACACTTCTAGACAAATCATCAATCTTATTCAACTTTTCTTCTATGGAAGTGTTGAAAAACTTTTGTGTGTTGATAAATTCTTTAATACTATTCTCAAGATCAGAGGTGTTCATATTATTATTATTATAAGATTTATTTACATAGGAATTACCATAATTATTAGAGGAATTACTAGGAAAAGGCCTAGGATTAAAATTACCTCTATAAGCATTGTTGTTGAAATTATTTCGAGAGATAAAATTCACATCTATGGCATCACTATTCTACTCAATCAAAGTAGACAAAGGCATATCATTAATATAAATAGGAGCACTTCTACTAGAGACCAATTTCACAAGAGCATCAACTTTTTCACTCAAAGAAGAAATTTCTTCAACCGAATTAACTTTTTTACTAGTAGGAGCCCTTTCAGTATGCCATTGCCAGTAATTTGCCATGATATTGTCAAGCAATTTGGTGGCTTAACCAAAAGTAATTTCCATAGAAGTACCACCCGCGGCGGAATCTAAAATATTACGAGAAACGAAATTCAACCCCGCATAAAAATTGTGTATGATCATCCGAAGATTTAACCCATGAGTTGGGCAATTCCTTAGCATCATTTTCATCCTTTCCCAAGATTGTGCAACATGCTCATGTTCAAGTTGCTTGAAATTCATGATCTGGGTTCTAAGGTAAATAATTTTTGCGGGAGGAAAGTACTTAGTGATAAAAGCATCTTTGCACTTATTCCAAGAATCGATACTATTGCGAGGCAAAGAAGAGAACCAATTTTTTGTAGAATCACGCAAAGAAAATGAAAATAATTTCATCTTGACCACATCATTGTCCACATCTTTTTATTTTGCATATCGCATAATTCCACGAAGGTATTAAGATGGGACGCGGCATCCTCATTAGGAGTACCGGAAAATTGGTCTTTCATAACAAGATTCAGCAAAGCAGTATTAATATCACAAGTCTCCGCACTAGTGGCGGGAGGAGCAAGCGGAGTGCCAATAAAATCATTGTTGTTGGTATTTGAAAAATCACTTAACTTGGTGTTCTCTTCAGTCATGATGACCACACAACAAGATTCCACTAAAAACAGATCCAGCAAGAAAAGGCGAACGAGAAAGAGAGGTGAATAAAACGGCAAATTTTTGTGAAGTGGGGGAGAGGAAAACGAGAGGCAAATGGCAAATAATGTAAATTGTGAGGAGATGAAATTTTTGATTAGGAATCTGGTTATGTTGAAGATCCTCCCCGGCAAGGGCGCCTGAAATTCCTTTTGATTGTCTGACTATAGCGCCAGAAAAGCTCCTGTCTGCTAGGACTACGTCGGTATTTCCCCAACGAGGAAGGGATGATGCAGCATGGCGACGGTAGGTATTTCCCTCATTGAAGAAACCAAGGTTATCGAACCAGTAGGAGAACCAAGCAACACAACGTAAACAACACCTGCACACAAATAACAACACCTCGCAACCCGACGTGTTAAAGGGGTTGTCAATCCCTTTTGGGTAATGATGCCAGAAAATTGTAGTAGATTGAAATAATAGATCACAAATAAAATAAAAGTGCAGCAAAGTATTTTAATATTTGGTTTAATAGATCTGAATAAAAAAGCAAAGGAAAAGTAGATCGCAAGCAAATATATGAGGAAGAAGACCCGGGGGGGCGTAGGTTTCACTAGTGGCTTCTCTTGAGAAAGATAGCAAATGGTGGGTAAACAAATTACTGTTGGGAAATTAATAGAACCTCAAATAATTATGACGATATCCAGGCAATGATCATTACATAGGCATCACGTCCAAGATTAGTAGACCGACTCCTGCCTGCATCTACTACTATTACTCCACACATCGACCGCTATCCAGCATGCATCTAGTTTATTAAGTTCATGGAAAAACGAAGTAATGCAATAAGAACGATGACATGATGTAGACAAGATCCGTTTATTTATTGCATAGATATAGATCCCATCTTTTTATCCTTAGTAGCAACGATACATACGTGTCGGTTCCCTTTTGTCACTGGGATCAAGCACCGTAAGATCGAACCCACTACCAGGCACCTCTTCCCATTGCAAGATAAATAGATCAAGTTGGCCAAACAAAACCCAAATATCGGAGAAGAAATACGAGGCTATAAGAGATCATGCATGTAAGAGATCAAAGAAACTCAAATAACTTTCATGGATATAAACAAGATATGACTGATCATAAACTCAAAGTTCATCAGATCCCAACAAACACATCGCACAAAGAGTTACATCATATGGATCTCCAAGAGGCCATTGTATTGAGAATCAAGAGAGGGAGATAGATAGAGAGATAGAGAGAGAGAGATGAAGCCATCTAGCTACTAACTACGGACCCGAAGGTCTACAAAGAACTACTCATGCATCATCGGAGAGGCACCAATGGAGTTGGTGAACCCCATCCGAGATGGTTTCTAGATTGGATCTGGTGGTTATGGAATCTGTGGCGGCTGGATGAATATTACATCGACTCCCCAAGGATTTTGGGAATATTTGGGTATTTATATAGCAAAGAGGCGGTTCGGGGGGCACTCGAGGTGTGCACAACCCACCAGGGCACGCCTGGGCCTCCTAGCGCGCCCTGGTGGGTTGTCCCCTCCTCGGGACTCCCCCCAGGTGCAACCAAGGCCCAACATGTTCCTTTTGGGTCATAAAAAATCTCCGTAAAGTTTCGTGGCATTTGGACTCCGTCTGATATTGATTTTCTGCGATGTAAAAACACGGGAAAAATAGGAACTGGCACTTGGCACTGTGTCAATAGGTTAGTACCAAAAGATGATATAGAATGATTATAAAACATCCAATATTGATAATAAAACAAGATGGAACAATCAAAAATTATAGATACGTTGGAGACGTATCAGTCACCTTAATTTCCAATGCATGCTTTTTCATGATTGAATCGTGTCCAAATATTGCAATAACTTGATCAGCCTTGAACTTTATAATGAGCTTTGTCTATTTTTTGGGAGTGAATAATTGACACATAAAAATAGTTGGTTTGGAGTATTCATTCTCACGGATGATATTGAAACTAAACTAAAGAATATCTATATGTTTTGCATGGTAAATTGCAATGAGAATGCTTATATTGCCAACTATAGAAAGATGGGAAGACCAATAGAATATAAAAGGAATACTAATGAAAGGGTAAAGATTTCCACTTTCCCTCCTATTGTCTCTCATGATGAAGTAGGTGACAAGGAGGAACTCCCTATTCAACCAATCTCATCAATAAGAAGCTTGAAAAAATTAATTAAACCCACACGTGATGTGGTGAAGAAGAAGAAAATAAGAAAGAATAGAGGTTAAAAGGTATCTCTCCCAAATAATGTTGCTCCTATTATTGTTGTCCCTCATGAAAATGAATCAAAAATAATTGTGGAAGATGATGCAATTGATGATGATTTTGTTATGCCTATTGCTTGTTGTGATGATTATGATTGGGATGACAATGATACTTCTTATAATCTTGGAAATCATTTTGGCACCAACTTGGGAAATTATGATGATAACAATTGTTATACCGTTGGTGCTATTCATACTATTAATGATGAGAATGATTATGCTTATGATATGCCAAGCCACAAGCTTGGGGATGCTATGTTTGATCATAATGACATGTTTGAGAATTTATTTGTTGCAATTAATGTTTATCCCAAGCTTGGGGATGCTATGCTTAATGGAGATGATATTTTTAATCCCATTTGAATGATCAAATTTGCTAT
The DNA here is from genome assembly GCF_003073215.2 of Triticum urartu. Lineage (NCBI taxonomy): Eukaryota > Viridiplantae > Streptophyta > Magnoliopsida > Poales > Poaceae > Triticum > Triticum urartu. The sequence continues at coordinate 124,980,841 of NC_053028.1, forward strand.
GATGATTGCATGCCTCCTACTTATGATGATTATTGTGATGATACTTATGTTATAAAAAGTAGTGATAATTATTTTCATAATTTTGAATATCCTTCTACTAGACATTACTCTCTTAATGTGGGAACAATTTTTAGTATTCACGTTTCATATGATACTCCCACTATTGTGAATGAGAATAAAATTGCTTATGTGGAGAGTAATAAATTTTCTATGCTTGTGGATCATGAAAAGAATGTTTTATGTGATGGTTATATTGATGAATCTATTCATGATGCTACTGAAAATTATTATGAGAGAGGAACTTATGATTCAAGATGATTTTGTTATGTTTCAATCCTTATCTTTTTTTGCGAGCATCATTGAACTCATCATGCCTAGCTAAAAGGCATTAAAGAAAAGCGCTTGTTGGGAGACAACCCGACACTTTTACCTACTGTTTTTGTGTGTTCACATGATTAAACTACTGTAGTAATCATGTTTTATAGCTTTTGTTTCAATAAAGTGCCAAGTAAGACCTTTGGGATGGTCTATGGTGATAGTTGATTTGATCTTGCTGAAAAACAGAAACTTTTGCGCTCAGGAAACTAATTCTCATTTTAAAATAAGTGTGATAAAATATTGATACTTTTTGCATAAGATTAATAGACAAATGGCCCAGGTTTTCGTAATTTTTCAGAATTTTTGGACTAGTAGAAGTATGGCTGGAGTACAGATTACTACAGACTGTTCTGTTTTTGACAGATTATGTTTTCAATGCATAGTTTGCTTGTTTTCTAGTTTCTATGGCTTATATTGCTCAATATAAATTGTGGAAATGATATGCTACAGTAGGAATTGTGTGGAAAAAATTATGAATCTTGTCTTTGACAGTACCAAAGTGAAATGGTTTTCTCTTTATCATACTAACCTATCTCACGAAGTTCCGTTAAGTTTTGTGTGATTGAAGTTTTCAAGTTTTGGGTGAGATATCGATATGAGGAAAATAATTAGTGACAAGACCCTAAGCTTGGGGATTCCAAAGGCACCCCAAGTTAATATTCAAGGAAGATCCAAGCAACTAAGCTTGGGGATGCCCCGGAAGGCATCCCCTCTTTCGTCTCCAACCTTATCGGTAACCTCACTTGGAGCTATATTTTTATTCGTCACATGATATGTGTTTTACTTGGAGCGTCGTTTTATTTTGTTAGGATTTTCTTGCTGTTATTTATAATAATGTTTGCATCTTTTACTTCAATAAAAATGTCAAGGATAACCTTCACCATGCTTATTTTGCAATTATACATGTTGTTGTTTCAAAACAGAAAGTTTATCATTGTTGAAAAAATTCCCTAGAAAATTTAGAATGTGATAAAATGTTGGAACATTGTCCAAAATAAGCTTTGATAAATTTTATACAGTGTGGTAAATTTTCATAATTTTTGGAGTTAAAGAAGTATTTATACTCTTGCATTCTTTACAGACGGTACCGTTTTGGCAGACTACTGTTATGTTTGCATTGTTTGCATATGTTTGCTTGTTTAATGATTCTATTTGAGGATAGGACTATTAAATATGCAGAGGCATTTAGTGTGCAATGTTGAATAATAATTTTAGTTATTTGCTACAGTAGAGAATGATAAAGTTTTTGCATTGGTTTATACTAACTTATCTCACGAGTTCTTGTTGAGTTTTGTGTGGATGAAGTTTTTAAGATTTAGGGAAACCGTGATATAAAAGAAATTAAGTAGACACAAAAGCTCAAGCTTGGGGATGCCCAAGGCATCCCAATATAATATTTTGAGAAGTCTCAAGCATATAAGCTTGGGGATGCCCCGGTAGGCATCCCACCTTTCTTCATCAACAATTATCGGTTAGTATCGGTTGATCCTAAGTTTTTGCTTCTTCACATGATGTGTGCTATTGTTGGAATGTCATTTTGTTTTGTTTTGCTTGATGTTTTAATAAATACTTAGATCTGACACTTTTAAATAAGAGAGTCCTCAAATTGCTATCCATTTACTTAACTACTCGTTTAATCTTCACTTATATCTTTTTGGAGTAGCTTGTCATTTACTCTTGTGCTTCACTTATATCCTATGAGTAAATCATTGAATAAATTGAATATCATGAAATTGAAATTATATCATGCCTAGTGGTAGCTTCACATTGGGTTTAGAAAGTGAAATCTTTTGAAGCTTGACAATCACAATATTAGTCACACAGGCAATTCATGAATAATTAGTATAAGGAAGAGAACTTTCACATGAAAATACACTAACTTGGAAATGTTTTGTGATTGTGAGCCCCCATCAAAATATTATATGCCAAAATTGTTGACGTTGGACAAGGAAGACAACGTAATGGTTTATGTTTGTTCATATTCACATAGAAGTTATATTGTCATAGATCCTTCAATATGTGGTGCTTGCCCCCCATCTTGGCTAGCCAAAAATTCCGCACCAAGTAGAGATACTACTTGTGCATCCAAAAACCCTTAAACCCAAATATTATTTTCAAGAGTCCACCATACCTACCTAAGGATTGAGCAAGATCCTTCAATTAAGTTGTCATCGGTGCAATATGGTAATACAAATTGCTTCTAGAAGTGTTAGATCATTTAGTTAAGAGAAAATTCAGTGTTGTACAAACTTGTGATGGCAAAGAATAAAAGCGACATACGGCATAATAAAGGTTGCTATCATAAGGGGCAATATAACGTGATGTGCACATAGCTATCTTAGAAACGTCTACGAATATTACATATTAACCAGGTACTTTCATTCTTTTGGATATATTATTTAACAAATAGAACTATGATATTACACTCATGTTGTGATTTATTTGTACCCAGAAACGAATGGACCAGAGAGTCAACAAGAGATGCTCACTTAGAGATGAAAAATGGAGATGCATGTTCGTTCACAAGAAGAAAAAGTGATTGCATGAACGTGTTTCCCACCAATTCATCCAACATGCATGCAATGTGGTCCATAACGTCCAAGTGCGCAAGACCACACAAGTTTTGGACTTTGCTCCTAGGATCCAAACCAGCCACGCACGTGGGTCCAAGACCTTGTTTTTTGGTGCGTTGGGAGAGCAACTTTGGGCCAGCGAATAAACTCGTCCGGCCTGTTGTGCACGCCTCCGTATGGGCCGTCTCATCGTTTGGACGTATTCACCAAGACCTATCGCATCAACATCCGAAGGCGGTGGACGGATTTAATAAATAGCTAGCTACTATTAGGGTTTAGATTCGGGTTTTGTTTAGAGAAGTTTAGCTATTGCTACTTTTATTTGTCTTCGCTCGTAGCGGCTAGTGCGACCGTCAAGACATCCTATCGGAACCCCATCTTGTGAGATTAATCCCATCTAGCATATTCGCAATTTTGAGATTGCTTGGCTATTATTTTCTTGCATGTTCTTCAATTTGCTTGCAGGAAAATCCCTTCGTGGATAGGTCGATCGCGCCGTTGGCTCGGTCGATAACGCCGTGGAGTTGGTTCAGCGATTGCCGTGGATATCAGTCGTGTACGGTTCTTCCTGTACGGTTGGTAGCCGGATCGTGAGGGTCAAGTCCCACCCAAAATCGTAGTTATCCTCTCTCATCGAAAGATCGGGTCCCAGTTCACATCATAACATGATGTTCTTTTGCACTAAGGGGTTGAGCATACAAACAAAAAGCGCATGGCAACCTCTGCTTCCCTCTGCGAAGGGACTTCTTTTACTTTTATGTATTTACTTTCATGCAAGAGTCAAAGTTTTTCTCTCTATTCCTTTTTATTTTTCTCTTTCGGCAAGCATCATGTGGAGAGGAAAGATCTAGGCACATATATCCAGTTGGATATGGGTAGCATGAGTTATTATTGTTGACATCACCCTTGAGGTGAATACGTTGGGAGGCGAAATTATAAGCCCCTATATTTCTATGTGTTTGGTTGAAACGTTTTGCTCATGTGTATGCGGTGAGTGTTAGCAATCATAGAAGACTATATGATGGTTGAGTATGTGGAGCTCTTACTTAGACTCTGTTGAATAATTTGAATTGCAATTGCTTGGTGGCGAAGAACATAGGTTGTTGATTTTTAAGAGAATTCATTGTTTGAACCTTAACATGTGAACTGGTTGCTACTTTAACATGAGAAGCTTTATAAGAAAGAATTGATGTTATGATGCTAGGAGAAGTGATTGAAATTGTCATTGATCAAATTGGTGCACTTTGCTAGCATTCACACTTCATAAATTATTTCTTTTATCATTTACCTACTCGAGGACGAGTAGGAATTAAGCTTGGGGATGCTGATACGTATCCAACGTATCTATAATTTATGAAGTATTCAAGTTGTTATATTATCATTCTTGGATGTTTTACAATCATTTTATAGCAACTTTATATCATTTTTGGGATTAACCTGTTGACCCAATTGTTGGAAATATGCCCTAGAGGCAATAATAAAAGCATTATTATTATATTTCCTTGTTCATGATAATTGTCTTTATTCATGCTATAATTGTGTTATCCGGAAATCGTAATACATGTGTGAATAATAGACACCAACATGTCCCTAGTAAGCCTCTAGTTGACTAGCTCGTTGATCAACAGATAGTCATGGTTTCCTGACTATGGACATTGGATGTCATTGATAACGAGATCACATCATTAGGAGAATGATGTGATGGACAAGACCCAATCCTAAACATAGCACAAGATCGTATAGTTCGTTTGCTAGAGTTTTTCAATGTCAAGTACCCTTTCCTTAGACCATGAGATCGTGTAACTCCTGGATGCCGTATGAGTGCTTTGGGTATACCAAACGTCACAATGTAACTGGGTGACTATAAAGGTATACTACGGGTATCTCTGAAAGTGTCTGTTGGGTTGACACGGATCAAGACTGGGATTTGTCACTCCGTATGACGGAGAGGTATCACTGGGCCCACTCGGTAATGCATCATCATAATGAGCTCAAAGTGACCAAGTGTCTGGTCACGGGATCATGCATTACGGTACGAGTAAAGTGACTTGCCGGTAACAAGATTGAACGAGGTATTGGGATATCGACGATCGAATCTCGGGCAAGTAACATACCGATTGACAAAGGGAATTGTATACGGGGTTGCTTGAATCCTCGACATCGTGGTTCATCCGATGAGATCATCGTGGAGTATGTGGGAGCCAACATGGGTATCCAGATCCCGCTGTTGGTTATTGACCGGAGAGTCGTCTCGGTCATGTCTACATATCTCCCGAACCCGTAGGGTCTACACACTTAAGGTTAGGTGACGCTAGGGTTGTAGGGATATGTATATGCAGTAACCCAAATGTTGTTAGGAGTCCTGGATGAGATCCCGGACGTCAGGAGGAGTTCTGGAATGGTCCGGAGGTAAAGATTTATATATGGGAAGTCCTGTTTCGGGCATCGGGACAAGTTTCGGGGTCATCGGTATTGTACCGGGACCACCGGAAGGGTCCCGGGGGTCCACCGGGTGGGGCCACCTGTCCCGGGGGTCCACATGGGCTGTAGGGGTGCGCCTTGGCCTACATGGGCCAAGGGCACCAGCCCCAAGAGGCCCATGCACCTAGGGTTTCAAGGAGGAAGAGTCCTAGGAGGGGAAGGCACCTCCTAGGTGCCTTGGGGGGGGAGGGAAACCTCCCTTGACCGCCGCCCCCCCTAGGAGATTGGATCTCCTAGGGCCGGCGCCCCTCCCCCTTGGCCCTCCTATATATAGTGGGGGAAGGAGGGCTTTTCATCCACGCCTTTGGTTGCCTCCTTCTCCCTCTCCAACACCTCCTCCTCCTCCATAGCTCTTGGCGAAGCCCTGACGGAGTACTGCAGCTCCATCTCCACCACGCCGTCGTGCTGCTGCTGGAGCCATCTTCCTCAACCTCTCCTTCCCTCTTGCTAGATCAAGAAGAAGGAGACGTTACGCTGACCGTACGTGTGTTGAACGCGGAGGTGCCGTCCGTTCGGTGCTAGGATCTCCGGTGATTTGGATCACGTCGTGTTCGACTACCTCATTCCCGTTCTTTGAACGCTTCCGCTCGCGATCTACAAAGGTATGTAGATGCATCCGATCACTCGTTGCTAGATGAACTCATAGATGGATCTTGGTGAAACCGTAGGAAAATTTTTGTTTTTTGCAACGTTCCCCAACACCAATGCCCAGTGCCAGTTGCTGTTTTTTGCTTGTTTTTTACATTGCAGAAAATCAATATCAAACCGAGTCCAAACACCGCAAAACTTTTGGAGGATTTTTTATGGACTAGAACACTTCCAATGGGCTAGAGCAGCACCTGGGGTGTGCCCCGAGGGGGGCACAACCCACCAGGACGGGCCTGTGTGCCTAGACGCGCCCAGGTGGGTTGTGCCCACCTCGGTGGCCTCCCGCACCCCCTCTTTACCCTATAAATTCCCAAATATTCCGAGAACCCTCGGGGTAACCCTAGATCAGAAGTTCCGCCGTTGCAAGGCTTTGTACCCACGAGAAACCAATCTAGACCCGTTCCGGCACTCCGCCGGAGGGGGAAATCATCACTGGTGGCCATCTTCATCATCCCGGCGGCCACCATGATGAGGAGGGAGTAGTCCACCCTCGGGGCTGAGGGTTTGTACCAGTAGCTATGTGTTTAATCTCTCTCTCTCTCTCTCGTGTTCTTGAGATGTCACGATCTTGATGTATCACGGGCTTTGTTAATATAGTCGGATCATATGGTGTTTTCCCCTCTCTATCTTGTTGTGATGAATTGAGTTTTTCCCTTTGAGATTTCATTGTTATCGGATTGAATACTTTTATGGATTTGAGAGCACTTGATATATGTCTTGCATATGAATACTCGTGGTGACATGGGGTATCATATTGATTCACTTGATATGTGTTTTGGCACTCAACTCGCGGATTCCCGCGGTGACATTGGGGTAATCTATGCATAGGGGTTGATGCATGTTCTCGTCTTTTGTTTCCCAGTAGAAATCTTGGGGCACTCTTTGAGGTTCTTTATGTTGGATTGAGTATTGTAAATCTGAAATTATTTGATGTTATTTTAGTACGAACTCTTGGATAGATCGATCGGAAAGAATAGCTTCAAGGTGGTTTCGTACCCTACATACTATTTCTTCGTATGTTCTCCGCTAGATAGGAACTTTGGAGTTATTCTTCGTTGCACGTTGAGGGATGGTTATATGATCCAATTATGTTAGCATTGTTTAGAGATTGCACTAGCGAAATTATGGACCCTAGGCCTCATTTTCAAGCATCGCAATACCGTTTGTGCTCCGTTTTATCAATTGCTACCTTGCCGTTTTTATTGTTCTTATTACAAAAATCAATATCTACTATCCATATTACACTTGTATCACCATCTCTTTGTCAAACTAGTGCACCTATACAAATTACCATTGTATTTGGTGTGTTGGGGACACGAGAGACTTTTTATTATTTGGTTGCAGGGTTGTTTGAGGGAGACCATCCTCATCCTATGCCTCCCACGGATTGATAAACCTTAGGTCATCCACTTGAGGGGAAATTGCTACTGTCCTACAAAACTCTGCCCTTGGAGGCCTAACACGTGTCTACAAGAATAAAGTTGCATAGTAGACATCACGCGTCCGCGGACAATGATAGGTCGCGCCTCAAATTAGCCACTCTGCATTCTTCTCTCTCATATTTCATCCCTAGATCCATAAAAAGCATGCAAAGGAATCGTACATACTACATACTATGTACTGCCCTAGCTAGTCTTCGTCGTCAGAGATGTCCACGACGACGGTGCCGGGCGCCAGCTGGACGGGTGGGGAGGAGGGCTCCGGCTCATCCTCCACCTGCTTGACCTCATCCATGTAGGCGGGCATCTCCGCCTCCTTCGTGGCCTGTTGCGCCTCCATCTCCTGCCGGCGACGCTGACTTGCCTCCACAGCCGACTCCGACCGGAGGGAATCGAGGATGGATTGCTGCTCCCACTGTAGATCCCCGTCGCTAGCGTCCCCCAGTCCCCCACATCCTCCTCAAAGTCGTCCTCCTCATCCCCCCTCCGGATCCACTACATCCGGAGGTAGCCCTGCGGCGGCTTCGCGCCTAGCCCGGATCTGCTCAAGGAGCTCGAGCCGATGATCCAGCGTCAGAAATGGCTCGCTCCTCACCCGGCGGCGTGGAGGCATGGCTACTAGGCGGACGAGTGGAGTGAAATGTGGCGGGGCAGCGGACGGGAGGAGGAAAATTTGGATGGATGGTAGGATTTCGGTGCCGCCGGTCGACTTAAATAGCCGGGCAAGGCACTACGGGGCCCGCGGAGTTGCGCCACACGGCGAGACCGGTCCGACGGAGGAGACGAGCTTCGGACCGCCGAGTTTGAGAGCGTTTCCGGTTGGGACCCCTTCGTTAGTCCGACGTGGCGGACGTGCCCGGACGCCCCCATATTTGGCCTGGATACGAGGGGTGCCGGTCAGCCCGGGCATTTGAGGCGTCTATTTGGGTCGGAAAAAAACGTGACCGGTCAGTGATCGGGCGGCCCGCCCAGGCATATGAGGCGAGTTTGAGGCGCCGGCTATAGATGCTCTTAATACCGTCAACGCATATCAAGATTTACTTTGGTTACGTGAAAATTTCAATATTGTAAAATCAGGACAACTCTTTTCTTTTATCAACACCTGTTCATTTCTCAGCAGAAAATATACTATATTGCAGTTGTCTATGCTCAAAGACACACACTAGCGGGCGCTTGCACCAGCCAATTAGCTCCCTCGACCGCTCGCTCGCTCTTTCGGGAAAACAGTAGCTTCTGGTTTACGGGGGAAATCTACTTCTCCGTTTTTATGGTTTAAAAACCTAATACTTTTGAAAAATGCTCCTGGATTTGAAAAAAAATATGAATTTGAAAAAAGTTTAAGAACTCAAAAAGTTCAATACTTTGGAAAAAAATTACTCTAAAAAGTTCATGAATTTTAAAACTATTATGAATATTGAAAAATAAGAATCTTAAAAGAATATTGTGAATTTGGAAAACGGGTCACCAAATTGGAAAAGGTTGTGAATTTAAAAAGTTCATCGATTTAAAAAAACTTGTTTTTTTACAGAATTAAAAAAATTCATGATTTTAAGAATGTTCATAAATTCGATAAATGTTAATGATTAAGAAATATAAATCATGCAGTTGAAAAAAAATCATGCATGTTCACAAATTGAAAATGGTTCATGAATTCAGTATGAATTTAATAATAATAATAAGAGTAGGGACATATAAAAACCTATAAAAACCGAATGTAAAAAATAACAGGCCAGAAGCTTCCAAAAGCTTCCTAGAACCAGAACGAAGCTTCCCTAAGGGCCAGTTCTTTAGGCAGCTTAAAAAATAAACCGTCTCCTCCCCCAACTTTTTCCATAAGCGGTCTTCCTAATGCATTGGGGCTTCTAAACTAATTATGATATAAAAAATTAGAAGTTTCAACAAATTTATAGGAAGGCTTTTTTATATGCTGGGGAGAGCCAGCTTATTTTTAAGCCGCCCAAGAGAACTGACCCTAACACTACTTCAAAAAACAAAGCAGGAAGCGTGGTAGGTTCTAAATGGGCCGACATGTTAAAAGATGCTCAAATTGTGGTGTGAACGCCAAATACGGGAATGCCTAAAACTAGGGGCGCACCTTCCGCAAGAAGGGGAGGAGCCCTCGCTGAAGGGGAGACCGAGATGGCCGGCCCAAGAGCGCGGGTAGCGACATCCTCCTTTTTTCTGTTGCCTTTTTACGTTTCCAGTTTCTTTTTTTTCTTTATTTTTGTACATTTGTTTATACATTAAAATATCATATATATATATATAATACAAAAAATACTCTACAAATGACATTTTAAAAATGTTGAAAAATTATTTGAAAAATATAAACCAAGTATTCAGAAAACTGGTGAACATGTATAGAAAAATTGTTGAACATGTATTAAAAATGATGATTTTTTTATCATGTATATAAAATGGTAATAAAGCATTTGAAAAAATATGTTGAACAAGTATTTCAAAAATGTTAATCAAGCATCTGGGAAATATTATATGTCTATACAAAAAATGGTAATCATGTATTGAAAAATGTTAATATTGCAGTTAAAAAATCTTGATCAAGCATTTAAAAAATGTTACATGGGCATAGAAAAATGTTTACCATGTGTTAAGTGTTAATATTGTATTTCAAAATGTCAAAAATGTGTATAGAAAAAATGTTGACCATGTATTAAAGAAGTGCTAATCTTGTACATGGAAAATGTTAAACAAAAATTTAAAAAATGCTAATGAAGCATTTGAAAAATGTTGAACAAGTGTATAGAACAAATGTTGACCATGTAATAAAAAAGTGTTAAACTTGTCTTTGAAAAATATTAAATGTGTATAGAGAAAATGTTGACAATGTATTCAATAAATGTTAAATTTGTATTTGAAAAATGTTAAATGTGTGTAGAAAAAAATGTTAACCATGTATTAAAACAATGTTAATCTTGTGTGTAATTTTTTTAATGTGTATAGAAAACTTGTTGGTCATGTATTAAAAAATGTTAGACTTGGGTCTGAAGAA